>NC_057851.1:121406182-121763682 GCF_015237465.2 Chelonia mydas | reverse complement strand
TTTAATGTTCACATAGACAGGAATGCCACAATCTTTGACAATGTGAATGTGAGGTTTCTGTTTTAAGAGGTGATACTTTTTCAATTTGCTATAGACATACATTGCACATACCTTCAACAGCAGAGGGGGTGGGGGAAGGACTTTTAATATTAATTAAATAATAACTTGCGCTAGGGGTGTCTCCTTTCTAGGATTGGCTGGTCTAGAATGGTGTCTAAAATAAAACCTCTAGGGTTTGCAGCCCTATGTTGCGAGCGGCATGTCAATGTACCTATAATGACTGCTGCTGAGAAGGCAGGAGGATGCTGCACACAGGTTATGGGGCTGTTGCTGAGATGGGCCATTTCCTCCGAGGCTGCTGAAGCTCCAACCCCGGCGGCTTTGATAGAGGTGCAAACATTTGGGGGCAGATTTACATAAAATAGCCGTGTTTAATCCCACTGGCCGCAATTAACATCACAGGCTTCCCCGGGCACCGTTCTGATATGGCCGCAGGGAGCCAATCAGCTGGGTCGGCCGGACACATCAAAGGGGTTCTCCTCCAATCAGGGGAGCCCCCCCACAGGCATTGTGATGTCACCCGGCGATATTTATTGGGGGGGTATAATTGCTGCCCCCTTGGCCAGTTCCAGTCGCGCTGACCAGAGAGGTCAAGTGGATTAACCCTTCTGCCACTACATTGCAACCAGCCTGGATCCTTCCCACTGTAAGCAGCCAGGACCCCTTTCCAGGAGCCTCGCGGGCCTCCTCTCCCGCGTGGCTGTTCAGTGTGCAAAAGCCTCTGATAAGTTCTACCAGGAGCTGGAGCCAGCCCTGAGGCTGGAGGTGGCTCCTGGGCAGTAAGTGGTTTTGGGGGAGGGGGAGGAGAGAGGATGAGTTCTCCCGGCACGGAGAGCTCCGGCAAGAGCTTGCAGTACCGGGTGGACCATCTCCTGAGCGCGGTGGAAAACGAGCTGCAGGCTGGCAGCGAGAAGGGAGACCCCACGGAGCGGGAGCTACGAGTCACTCTGGAGGAGAATGAGCTGTGGCTGCGCTTCAAGGAGCTCACCAACGAGATGATCGTGACCAAGAACGGCAGGTAGGGTCGGGACACCGCTGGCAACCCCGGGGGAGCCCTGCCCAGCTCCCACTGCTGCTGGAGACAGCCGCAGCCCCAAATGATTGCACAGCCACTGGGGCTGAGGAGGCCCCTGGCCCCTCGTCCCGCTGGGGTTCTCTCCCCCCAGTTAAAGGATCCCGCCCTGCAACATTATGTGGGGCCGAGTCTGCTGCCCCCACGCTGCTGGAGACACCGTTATCTAATGCTGCGGGAGACTCCGCCCCCCGCCCCGGCGGTATTTATTTCTCCCCCCTTTTTACTGGAGACTTCCCTCCCTCCAATCCAGTCCTGCTGGGGAGGATCTCCCCGTAACGTGGCTGGAGAACCCAGATCCTCTGCTGGGGCCCCCCTGACGCTGCCGGGGTGTCCTCCCCCCAGGGCTGCTGGGAGCCCCCTCCCCTCTGCCCAGCGCGGCTCCGGAGCTGGGGAGGCTGCAGCCCCGAGCGGGAGCCGAAGGTGGGGGCCGATTAGTTTTGGCCCGGAGCCGCACAAAGGGCCGGGGGGTGGTTTAGAGCCGGCAGATCCTTTGCTCCGGGGACACCCAGAGAAAGGTCAAGGGCCAGGCAGGTGAGAAGCTAACGCGGCTTCCTGGAGTCCTGTGAAATCGCGGAGCGGGGCTCGGGGCACACCGGAGCCGGGATCGGCCTTGCTCTGAGGCCCGCGCTGGGGCGAGCAGGAGCCCTGGCCCGGCTGCCGGCTCCCCCCGGAGGTCCCCGCTGGCTCCCCCGGCAGTGGGGAGCAGTTCCCCTGCACAATGCGCCTCTCCCTGGCCCTGCTCTCTCCCCCAGGCGGATGTTCCCCGTGCTGAAGGTGAGCGTGTCCGGCCTGGACCCCAACGCCATGTACTCCTTCCTGCTGGACTTCGTGGCCGCCGACAATCACCGCTGGAAGTACGTGAACGGGGAGTGGGTCCCCGGGGGCAAGCCCGAGCCGCAGGCCCCGAGCTGCGTCTACATCCACCCGGACTCGCCCAACTTCGGAGCGCACTGGATGAAGGCGCCGGTTTCCTTCAGCAAAGTCAAACTCACCAACAAGCTCAACGGAGGGGGGCAGGTGAGCGGCGCGGGCCGGAGCCGGCCAGGAGCCCCGGGGAGGAGCGCCGAGAAATAGCGCCCGCAAGGCTGCCCCTTCTCAGCGCTCCGGGCTGCGCTGGGGCGGCAGAGACCTTCTCCCAGAGCCCGCGTCTGCGGGGTGTCGGATCTCGGTGGGGACAGGGGGGAGGGGAGGGACGAGACCCCCCGCCCCAGGTTATCCTGTCAGCAAAGTCAGTCAGGGTGTAGCTAAAACTCAGGGCGGGGAGAAAACTTTTCCAGAGCCTCTCGCTGTAACAAGCAGCCCAGCCTCAGTGGTGTGACGGCTTTCCTCCGAGAACACCTATCCAGGATCGTCTGTAAACTTGTGACCCGTTTCAAAGGCTGCCCCTGCAAAACACGGAAATCAGCCAGGGCTTCTAACTAGACGAGTTTATTTTATATAACTAGTGTGCTGGAGTGGTCTAAAAAACCGGTCGCTTTTTAAGAGCAAAAGTAAAAACGCAGACCTATATACCTGAAAACCAGGACAAGGAGTCTGCCTAGTAGATTTCACCAAGAAAGGGGAACTAGATTTCATTTGATCCCTACATTAGCTATGAAGTTGTTCTTCAGTTTTGTTGACACTGGGTTTTGTAATCAATATCATCTATAATTTTTGACAAACTAGCTGGGCTGTTTTTGTCCTGATGAAACTTTCCAAGCAGATCATGGATTCTTTGGGTGATTTTTTAAAAATAGTCATTTCACGGTTGAACTATTTGATAATCCAAAGTCTATCTATCTATATCCAATCTAATCTTTGTATAAATAGGCTGCCCTGCCAAATATAATGGCGGATAATATTTAGGCAGATACTTTAGTTGCCTGAGGTTTACCTTCTTTTGTCAGGCTTCACTTTTAGAATTTACTACTGTCTGTTGACTTTCCGACCCCCCCCCGCCCCCGAAGTATCCAGCGTTAGCTTTTTAAAATCAGAAAGTGCTCTGTAACTGTAGGAATTTGCATCCCACTGTGACAATGCTTATCTGTGCTATTATATGTTTACAGATCATGTTGAACTCCTTGCACAAGTATGAGCCTAGGATTCATATAGTGAGAGTTGGTGGCCCTCAGCGTATGATAACCAGCCATTCCTTCCCAGAGACCCAGTTTATAGCTGTGACAGCTTATCAGAATGAGGAGGTATGCACAAAATGGGAAAGAAACCTACATGCACTTATATCCTCTGAATTAGCAAAGTGAAAGACGCTGGAGCAAAATATTTGTCATGTTTAACATTTTTTCAATTCTCTGTGTTTCATTTTAAATAAGCGTTTGTTTTAAATTAAATAATAAAGCCCAATAAATAAATAAATAAATGGCCATTTAGTAACACTAATTCCCTGTTTCCTATATTTTGTAACTTTATTTGTTAAAGTATAATTATAAAGATTCTTTGGAATTCATCAAAGTTAACTACTAATGTTAGAAAATCAGTAAGAATAAACTCACCATTTTCAAGTATATGAAATAATAATAATACATGAACTAACTGGAAATGTCATTTTCAGAACTGACTCTTGTTTTCAAATAACTAAAATGTACACTTTAAACTTCAATTAAACTGTAAGTTACTAAGCTTATTATCCTAGCTGAGATTTGTTGTTCATTCTGGTCTATCCAGAAACCGAAAACTCTTTATAATTGTCATTAGTGTATCCCCTTTCATATGTGTTTCCTTAATAGGATAATAAAACCAGCAACTTAGTCAGGCAGTGACAGTGGATGTCTTTACATTTTGTCGAGAGAATAATTACAAGTCTGCTGTTAACATTTGAGATGTTTGGATGCTGTTTAGTTACTTTACATAAGTCCATACTATGGCCTTAATCCTACTGCCACTGAAATCAATGATAAAATCCCACTAAGTTTAGAGAAGCAGGATCAGGTCCTAAATACTGTATGATAATGAATAGTAACACTTGCAAAATAAGATTTTTGTTGTTGTTTTTAGATCACAGCTTTAAAAATTAAATACAATCCATTTGCAAAGGCTTTCCTTGATGCAAAAGAAAGGTGAGAATTCTTGACTAAACCCAGTTACAGAATTTGCAGAAAAATTACGTATTTGTGAAAACACATTTCTTTCAAATCCTTTTCTTTGACTAATGAACTGTGGCTTCTTTCACAGAAGTGATCACAAAGATATGATGGATGAAGTCGGAGACAATCAACAGTCTGGGTATTCACAGTGTATGTTTAATTTCACACTATTAAGTATATAACTTTAAAAAATACCTCATCTTTCATCTCAGCTTCTCTTGTATTTCCTTTCTACTACAATTTAGTAGTATGTTATATCTGAGTAAAATTTAGACACCAGTGTTTGTTTGCAGGCACATGTTAACTCTCACTATAGATTAAGTATGACATTCTTGATAATACTTAGTCCTGCCTTGAGTGCAGGGGACTGGACTAAACGACCTTTCGAGGTCCCTTTCAGTTCTGTGATGAGTGTCTGAATCTTATGAATACTATTTTGTAGTTTTTCATCTTTCTCATTGTGTGTAATATATTTTATTAAAAACATTAATACTGCCTTCAAAAATTCATAATCACATTAGTTTTCTGCAAGACAATGGGTCTTGGATGTAAAGAATGCAATATCTGTGGGGAGATTAATGGAAAGAGTGTTTTATTTCAAATGGTAACAAAAATTAGTGAGAATAAACTCACCAGTTTAATTAATTAATTTTATTTTTAAAGTACACGAAGGAAATTGGAGGCAGCAGGTTTAAAATTCTTTTTCAGATGGCTAAAATGTCACTGGTTTAGAATTTTAAATTGAATTTTGTTTTAAAGGAACATTGTCAAAAAACTTAGGTCCACAACTTGAATAAATGGGCTTTTACAAGATATAATGGGAATAGAATTTTTAAAAAACTCTATGAAAACATTTTCTTTTGCATTTAAACATCATCCCACATCAGTATTGGAAACCCCAAGCACAGCAATGTTGTGCTAATGGAGGAGAACCAAAAAGAGAAGATACAAACAAAAGATTAAATTAACCAGTGTGGTTTTACTGTCCAAAGTTAATGACGTGCAAAATATACACACATAACATAAAAAATGCAAAGTTTTAAACATATTTCAATTTTAATAATCTAAGGTGTAATTAGTAATACAGGTTAAGAATTCTTAAAAATATAAATTTTATTTTGACAGCATCTATTGTAAATGGCAGGGAGAAGCCAACCTGAATAATGTTATTCAATAGTGCTGGGAGGGAACCTGTTTTTTGCCCTTATTAAAATTGCCCTTTTTCTCAATTTTTCTTTCAAAATGATTTTTTATGCGAGGAGACATGTATCCACATTTCACTTTTGACAATTGGCATTTTCTGATGGAAAAACATTGTGTTGGAAAATTTCTGACCAGCTCTAATATTTAAAGGAGTACTTGTGGCACCTTAGAGACTAACCAGTTTATTTGAGCATGAGCTTTCGTGAGCTACAGCTCACTTCATCGGATGCATAGCATATCGTGGAAACTGCAGAAGACATTATATACACACAGAGACCATGAAACAAAACTTCCTCCCACCTCACTCCCCCGCTGGCAATAAGCTGTTGCCAGCGGGGGAGTGAGGTGGGAGGAAGTTTTGTTTCATGGTCTCTGTGTGTATATAATGTCTTCTGCAGTTTCCACGATATGCTATGCATCCGATGAAGTGAGCTGTAGCTCACGAAAGCTCATGCTCAAATAAACTGGTTAGTCTCTAAGGTGCCACAAGTACTCCTTTTCTTTTTACGAATACAGACTAACACGGCTGTTACTCTGAAATCTAATATTTAACTTCAGAGTAATAGTGTTCAAAGGGCTCATAACATTCATAGCTTGCCCTGTGGCATTATGTATCAGTTAGGGAGACCAGATAGCAAGGGTGCAAAATCAGGACAGGGGTGGCAGGTAATAAGCACCTATATAAGACAAAGCCCAAATATCAGGACTGTCCCTATAAAATCAGGACATCTGGTCACCCGAATATCAGTGCTACAAAATATCCTCTCTTTCTCACAGTAGGTGGCTGGCTTATTCCTGGAACTGGGAGTCTGTGCCCCCCCTCCAATCCTCATGCTCAATTTGGAGCACCTCTATCACTGTCCTCTGCTCACAGCTGTGAAAGATTCTCATCGCTGAGGAATCACCGTTCTGCCCCTTACCCCAATCCATATGCCCACAGAAACAACTCTCCAAGTAAGTCTTTATTATTCTGTGGCTATTTAAAGAGGGAAATTAACCTAATGGTTCAAATTCTGATAAATTACATCATTGTAAATCTGGAGTAATGTCACTGGAACTGAGATCAGTATCTAGCTCCATTTGTGCTGAGGGCTTGTGACATCAATTGAAAGGCAATAACAAAAAGTAAATATGTTTCTCTAGCCTCTTAACAATGGAAAAAGTAAGATTGTGTAATGCTCTATCTAATGTTAGGTTATTAGACAATTCTCTGCTAGCATTGTCCCTGTGTCCTACTGTAGAACAAGAATCTTGAAATGAAGGAATACTTCAATGATTTTTAGCCTAGGAAAGCTTAGTTTATTCTGGCAATATTCGTCAGTTTAAGTCAGTGGTCCCCAAACTGTGGGGCGCGCCCCCTTAAGGGGGCACAGAGGAACGTCTCGGCGTGCACGTCAGGGCCTGGGCCAGCCCTCACAAGGGGGTGGGGAGGGAGTGCCACCCAGCCTGCTCCGGCCCCACCCTCGGCCTCTGCTCTCAGCTGCCGTACCCTATTCTCAGCTCCCAGCTGTGGATCCGCTTCTGGGCCAAAGGGGTGCGGACACCTTCTATTACTGGTAAGGAGGCGTGCAAGAGGAGAACTTTGGGGACTTGGTTTAAGTGAAGATAGAATATACGTATCTGAAGAATTTGAGGAAGCACCACCTTAAAGAAATGGCAGTGAACTGAATAGACTTCTAGTTATGGTAGTGGAGTCAAGTGGCATTAACCTAAGTAAATAACGGAGGGCCTAGTTTTGCCAGCGTTACTCACATTGAGGAACATCTTAATCAACAAGACTACATGTGTAGTAAGGTACGCCTCAAAATAAGTCAGCATGATGGAATTGGGTGAATAATGACAATATGTCTATCCAATTGCACTTCCATGAGAAGAAAGGAGGGAATGTTTAACTAACTGCCCATCCAGGACTTCCTATGGGTTTTTCTCTTCCAGCCAATAAAGACTACTGAAAGGGGTTTTTGTTTGTTTGTTTTTAAAAAACAGCTTAATATTTTAAATTTTATAAAATATTATGTAGGCTAGGTGGCATAGTCATCATCAAGTTGTTCCAGACACAGCCCATAGCCTGACTGTTCTTACAATACGTAATTCTGTAAAGCGTGTTAAAGTTGAAAATTTGCATGTAGTTGATTTTTGTTGCATCTTGAACCTTTGCATGGATTTTGCAAATTCAGATAAAATTCCATGAGAATAATTGACTACTCTGTGTGCCCTGCTTCTTCCCCCATCCTCCATAAAGGATTTTTCTCCTCCACTTAAGTTCATATGCCACAGCAACCTTTTCTGGCTGTGGAGGGTGGAATGGCATTGAGGCCATTGCTAATTTAGCCCCATAGTTACGACAGAGCTACATAATGCACTCCCCTCATCAGAGGCTGAGCATTTTGGCATAAGGAACTACTGGAGGTAGGAAGTGAAATATGCTCTGGCAACTGAACTTGGGCACCTCATATAGCAGACTGGCACACCACCCACTTGACAGCCCCAATAAAATTGATAGTTTGATACAACTGGTAGATAGGTGTGCGTATGTGTGTGTGTGTATAGATATAAAAAGCAGTAATAAAAAAGCCATACTCTGCACTGAAAATGAGAATTGTGCCTCACTTTAACTGCTAATCTGCTTGTTAAGTGCTTGCTTGTTTTTCACAGCAGCCTATGCTGATAATTCCTCGGCCTGTCTTTCCATGCTCCAATCCCATGACAACTGGTCCAGTCTAGGAGTTCCCACACACGCTAGTATGCTGCCCATGAGTCACAGCACTGGCACATCTACCAGCTCCAGGTAGGATTCAGTCCCTTTGCAATGCAGCCCCCCAAATCTTCAGAAATTAGAGTATGTTGGGATTTTTTAATTGAAAAAAGGAGTGAACAGGTCACCGTCATCTTGAAATCTAGTCAGTTTTAAAGGAAAGAGTTACAAGTAGACATACCCTGTCTCTCAGGGTATGTCTGTACTACAAGGGCTATAGTGGCAGTCCGGCAGCTAGGCTGCTTTAGTGTAGTCTCTCGCTACAGCGATGGAAGGGGTTTTTCCATTGCTTTAGTAAATCCATCCCCTTGAGACGCGGTAGCTAGGTTGACAGAAGAATTCTTCCGTCAGGGGTCAGGGGTGTGAATTTTTCACACCCCTGAGCGACATAGCTAAATTGACCTAAGTTTTAGGTGTAGATCAGGTCTAAGTCTCTCTCCCTATTTATGGCTTTATTGTCACATTTTCCTTTTTTAATGCTTTTTTTCTCTTCCCTGTTGATATATGAAAAGCCCCTTATAAATATGTGAAAATAACTGGCAGTACAGGAGAAACAGTGAAATGGACTGTACGCACAGTGCTGCCAAATGCACAAAGCAAACTCATTGGAGAAATAAGGAACAATTATTTTCTCGACTTTCAGTTCTTGGAATCTTAAGTGTTATTTATAACAACAGTAAGTAAAATAACACTTGGACAAGTGTGAGAGATCAAGCAAACAGTATCCCTTTAAATAATAGCCCTTGTTTATTGCTTTTAAGAGAGCTCAACGAAAACCATCCTCCTGTCGTGGACATATATTGTGTCTCTTTTTTAGACTTATGATTATCTTGATAAAATATTGGCTCACCTGTTGAAGGAAGTTATCTGATGTTGAATTTGTACCCAATCCCTGGGAACCTCAACTAGAAGTTATTGGGGAGCCTGATGGGATTTTGCTATTGACTTCAATAGGATCAGGGTTTGGCCCTCTATCTTTTTTTTAAACATCTTGCAGTTCAAATCTGTAGGCTAAATATTCTGCTAATATACATGAATTGTGGAAAAGGCACTTATTTATGAAATGTGCAAGTTAGCATTTATCTGTTTAAAATATACCATATTTATTACTAATATAAACTACTAGATACTTTTTTTACTAAACATAAATTTATTGAAATAACAAGTACTCCCAAGCACTTCTTCTCCCTCCCAAAAATGACTTTACATTTGGAAGGCAGCAAAGTCCAGGGCACTGGATTGAGAGTCAAGAACCTGGGTTGTCTTCTTGGTTCTGCCATTGAATTGCTGTGTGACCTTGGGCAAGTCTCTTCACCCCTCTGGGCCCTGGTGCCCTATCTGTAAAATGGGGATAACAGAGATAATGTAAAGTGCTTCGGGATCTATGGGTGAAAAGTGCTGTGTAAGAGCTAAATAATAAATGGAAAAGCTAAATTTATCCTCTTTAAATTTTTCTCACAGATCAACTTTTTTATTTCTGGGCCCAGGTAAAGAACTTTTCTATAGGTGTGTGGTGGGGGGAGTAGAAGGATGAGGTGGGAGCTGGGAAGATTTGGGTAGATTCTTATCCTCACAGCATGCTGGCTGCAGCAAATCAGCGTGATCCACAGTTTAAGTGCTTGAGACTTCTCTCATGTACTGAAGTAGCAAGAACCTTCCCAAAGTTCTTCTCTATGCATAAAGTAGCTGAATAAAAACACACTTGGAATATGCTTTGTGAGGTGTAAAACTGCATAGCTGACAGGGAAAACTGGGTTAATTAATAATCCATATTATCTATCCTTCTCTCTTACAGTCAGTATCCCAACTTGTGGTCTGTGAATAACAGCACCATCACACCCGTGTCTCAGTCAGGTGGGATGTCCAATGGACTGAGCTCCCAGTTTTTGCGAGGCTCTACAGCACACTACCCACCCCTTCCTCACTCTGTCACTGCCTCCTCCTCGGGATCTCCGCTGTATGACGCTGGCACACCAACAGACATTTCTGACAGTCAGTATGATACCTCTGCACATAATAGGCTGGCATCCACATGGACTCCTGTCACACCACCTTCTATGTAAACCAAGCCCTTTCTTTAAGATAAAGACTTTCTAGCTATTTAGTTACAATTCATACTGAATCCACAATGAAGTCTTGAGGAGGGGAAAAAGAGACATGAAGTAAATTACAAACAAAAAAACTGCACTGCTTTTGTATAAAGTAATTGAATTATACTTCTTACAGTATAACAGTGTATCATTAGCAGCATATAGACCTTATGAGTGCAATTCTCGTATAGCAGATCCACTGCTCTTCCTTTTTAAAATAAATATTTTTAGTCCTTTTCAATTTGGCAGAGATGGGCCTGAGACACCAAAGTTTGACCCATATTCCACACTTCTCAATGTTCTTTGAGTATCTGGATCTGGGGTTTTGTTTCATGCCCATCTTGACAGTTTTGTCAGTCTTTTTTTTTTTTTTTAAAAATAAGCTACATCCTGTCAATTGCCAGTTAACATTTTGCTTAGCTGTAGTTGTGAGAGAAGCTTTATTAAGTGCATAGTTTGAATCAATCTCAAATCTACATAAATTTAGCTAATGAGTGAAATTTGGAAAACTGTGTGCACTAATGTATATTTGTCATGAGAATATGTGGTATTCTGGTAGTTAACAGTTTTATGCACAACTGTATGCTTATTTCCTTGCTACTGAATTAAATGATGAAGACAATCAGCAAGAACTTTTTTCTGCATAATAAATGCAATATAAAATTTTGCTCTAGTCATCTTTACCGAAAATACCCCCTTTTTAAGGTGAGTTTCATTGTTTGATCATATAGCCAATGAGCAACTTTCAGACTAACTAAACTCCTGCCTTTCAAACAGCTGTTATCTAATGGAGGCCTCCATCCAAAGTCCTTGGAAACCAATGGAAAGACTTTAATTGACATTAATGGTCTATGGCCCAGGCCCTAAATGAGAGAAGAAAGTCAATACCTAATGGTTCTTTCTAATTTATTTTAGTTCAATATTGTACTCTGATCAATATTTATTATTTGTTAGGATGTGACTTTGTTTTGTACATTTTAAGATGTGTATATAATCCGTCAATATGCTGTGTACCTTAAGACAATCATACATAGGACATGTCACCCCAAGACATATGGAAATAGTGTGGATCCAAGTAGTTAAGTTATTATACACGAGCAAATCCCAAATGTCAGTAATTTGGGATGGGAGTATAGATATAAGATTAATGTACACCAGCTGCTTGTCTTCACTAGAAGATTAGGTCATGGTAATGTCCTTGCTATCCATGCCTCATATCTTTGAGGGCTCTTATTAACTACAATGAGTTGACCTTATCGTCTGCTGAAGACAAACCCCAAATGTTGGGTCAAAATGTGCCTTTGGATGTGCATTCTGCTCCCACTGACTTCAATGAACACACGTGTGAGGGTGGAATCTGATCTTTATGCATAAACCATAACAAACCCCTTTTTGATGAAGTGCATAAGGTTAGAAAGTAGACTTCTAAGTTAGAGGATTCATTCAATATTTCATATGCTATAATGGCAGTTTAAAGATGAAAAAGCAAATGCATGCTGCACTTTTGGTTTCTTAGGTCCTGTTCCTGCAACTGGATCCACATGGGTGGACCCTTGCATTCATGCAGTGCCCCATTGAGTTCAGTGGGGATCTGCGCCAGGCACAAAGATCTGCCCAGGCAGGGCCAACAGCAGGATCTGGAAGTTAGATGTTATTCCAAACGAGCCAATCACAACAAAGGGCAGCACCAGAGTCAGATGGCTGTAAACTGTGTCCTCTCAATATTGTAAATATTGATCTAAGCTCTCCTATTTTATTGTGAAAGTGAATCATGTAAATGATGTAAGTGCATTGTTATACTCTTTTGTAGAAGTTAGCAAAGTTTGTTTCATTGTGTTTTGTACTTATATTTGAAAAGTATTAAGTTAAATTGAAAAACAGTTAGTAAAGTTTCTTTAATAAACTAAATGCTTAGTTTTCAATTTGTGGAAATAAGTTTAATCTAATGAATTTCACTTATTATCATTTATTATTTGTATTACCATAGCACTTAGGAGCCCTAGTCATTGACTAGGACCCCACTGTGTTAGATGCTGTACAGACACAGAACAAAAACTCCCTGCCCCAAAAGTGTGTGCAGATGGATGCAGACAGATCGGGGAGTATAATGAAATAATGAGACAATATTGGTGACAGGCAGTGGTCGTATTTCATGTGTGCTAAACCAGTAAGTAGGTTGGACCTTTATGGGATGGGAACATAGAACTGCAATATCAGGAAAAATCAATAGTCTACTTTCGCCCTATCAAAGATAGAAAGTCTATGCTAGGTGCTTTATAAATAACCCCACTTTGCACCTTGTTATGCAGTGTTACTATTGCACCATGGGAAGGGGAGATTTTTTGACTGTTTCCTAACTGATGATCATCTTAAACCCTTAGTCATGAGGATTGTAAAGAAATGTGTACAATTAATGGCCAGGAAGGCATAGTAATCGAAATCGGGGGTACTGTAGTATATTACTGGCTAGGGAGCAAGGTTTTTCTTAATGAAAATCTCATCCGTTGAGTAAAGGTGGACCTGAATTTAAATTCTGGCAGATGCCTTGTGTTCAGCCTTGATAACCAAACTTTTCAACCCTGCCTTTAAATATATACCCATGATAATAAATGTATCCATGCATGCAAAAGCCTGTATTAGTACTTGCACAAACTGGGTAATTCATGACTAACTGCCCACTGACATGTTCTGGTTTTGGGTGCCCAAATGTCTGGGTATGTGCACACTGAAGTACAGTCACTGTGAGTGTAAGTAGATACTACAAATGTGACTCTGAAAGTCTAATATAGTCAGTATTTAGGCCTAGTCCATATGGTGGCATGAAATAGAGATCCACCTTTCGCTACTCTTTGGATGGTTCACAGTCTGGCAATAGGCCCCATTATTTAAGTCTCAGATCCATCACTGTGGAAAAGACATTTCAAAGGGAACGGGAGTAGTTCTGTCAAGTAGGGCCAGGAAAGGAAGGGATATTGTAGGGAGGAAGGGATGCAGTGAGTGAGACACAGGGCTGTCTTTCACTCTGGAACTGAAGTCCAGTCATGTTTTTGCTCTTTCTGGACCTCTCTCAAGCGGCTGAGGTGTGAGGCAGCACAGCCGATGTTTGGAGTGTAGATCTGTGAAATCACATCAGATTCTTTGAGTGGTCATACTGCAAAAATAAATTGGGCTAGGTCTGCAAGCAAGAATGCTTCCTCAGAGAGCAGGAGCATCTGTTGTTTTAGAACTGCTCTTGCCAAAGTGATCTGCCCTGGGTACAATTAAGGACTCACCCTGCAGCAGAGTGGAAAGTCCCCTTAACCATTTCCTAGATGAACAGTATACTTGGCCATAGAAGTCTCTGACAGAGCTGAAATCAATGCACTGGAGCACCTGGAACCTCTGGTTGCCTGGGAGATCATGTGATATAAAACTGATGGTTGATGTTTCCCATACCCACTCAATGTACCCAAGCAAATCTACCCTTATCTGCACAAGAAAACCTTGGGCTAGGATGAGAGATCAGGCCTGTTTATTTACATATATATAATATTACATTATAATGTTCCAACCTTATTGAAACACAAATGTTTCTTTCAAATAAGGTCAAAACATTACAAAGTTTCTGAATCAAGATATTTTGGAATTTTGAGAAATTTTGATTTGGAACAAAAGCAAATATCCAAATGTCAAAAATTTGCCTGGAATAGAAATTCTGTTTTCAAACCAGCACTAGTTCACAGGTTTAGTAGAGAATTTGCTACAAAACCTTGTCTATCTACACAAAACTTGACATGTGAATCTTAAGTAGATATGGTGCATCAGGTTGTTTTTGAAAAGAAATATGTAGGACTGAAGATAAATTTGTGCCATTATTCTTCTTAATTAAAAGTTGATCCATACATCTGGTACTCTCCCAACTAGTTAGTGATACAAATAGGTAACATCCTCTCTCCCTGAGCCTGTGCAGAAGGGTTAACACAATAAAAATGAATATTCTGCCTAGGCTCCTTAATATGCTACCTATGGCCTACCTGTATCGGGGCAGCTCTACCAATTTTGCCGCCCCAAGCAGTTGCCGCCAAATTGCCGCCACTGCAATAGCAGCCACTGCAATAGCAGCAGAGCTGCCGCCGAATTGCCGCCGTGGAGGGAAGAGCAGCGGAGCTGCCACCTAATTGCCGCCGCGGGACACGGACTGCCGCCCCATTCTAAATGCCGCCCCAAGCACCTGCTTGGAAAGCTGGTGCCTGGAGCCAGCCCTGACCTGTATACATCCCTCAATCTTATTTTAGAAAATTTAATAGCATTAGCAGAGCCTTCCTATGGGATCCTGGTCCATGCCCACAGGTATAATTTCAAAAACTGTAACTCCCTATAATGAGGTAGGGTGGGAGTTGGGCTCTCAGACCTACAAAATAACTATTACATTTTTATCATGTTACAGATGTCAAACTGGTTCAAGCACGGTAACACCCTTATGGCAACATGGGTGGAAACTGAACATGCATTAATGCATCCAATTCCCCGGGGGTTCTCCTCAGTTCCTCTTGCTGTCCAATGTAGAGAAATAAGATGCCTACAATGGTGGCAGTGCAAAAAGGTCTGGACTATCCTAGTTAAAGAGGTACCAATTTTATCCACACCATCATGCAAAAGCACCTATTGGGGTCAACCCAAACTTGCCAACTGGGAACAAACCTCTAATTTGGAAGAACTAGCTGAGCAAGGGCATTGTATGGATTTTCCCAATTAGTCACTGATGAAGGCTTTGCCTCTTTTCTAATGCTAAAGCAACTTTATGACCTGCCATCCTCAAAGGAGTGGCAGTACTTACAACTGAGGGCAGGTCTACGTCTACACTACAAACGCCACAGTGGATGCAGCTGTAGCACTTTGATGAAGATGCTCTAAGCCAACAAGAAGGAGCTCTCCTATTAGCCTAGTTACTCCACATCCACGAGAGGCAGTAGCTATGTCGGTGGGAGAGCCTCTCCCACTGACATAGTGTTGTCTGCATGGGGGATTAGGGTCAGTAGAACTATGTCACTCAGGGGTGTGGATTTTACACATCTCAGTGATGTAGTTATACCAAAGTAAGTGTGTAGTATAGACCTGGCCTAAGACACTTGCTAACATATTAATTTGGTCTGGATGCCGTAGGACTGCCAGAGGCCTTAGAGCTACCAAGAACCTTGGAAATGCTTCATAAACTCCCCAGGCTTGTTTCCAACATATACTCAGTTAATGAAGAGGAACTTCATTAGTCTGGAGTTCTTTGTTGAAGGGTGGGAAGGGGATTTATCGCAGCCCTTTTTATGGCAGAGCTTATTATGGAATTGTAAAAATGCCTCTGTGGATCTCAGGGTACTCTTGATACCACAAAAGATATTATTCAAAATGTATTGGATGCCACAGAGCTTGCACAAAACAAAGGCCTTGTTCTCTGACTTTGTTGGCACTGTAACAAAGAAAAAGGAACCCTGTGCTATGGGACTGGCCATCAGTCACACAGCTGTGGGAAGAGGTGAACATCAGAGTTAGAATAGTGCTTGGCTTCAGCAGCCAAACCTGAGCAGCCAAAAATTATATCTTAGGTTATTACCTGCTAAACAGGTGGTTAACTCCACCACAAAGACTTTAGTTCTTGAAGGCTGCAATGATCACCAACCTCATGATTTTACAAGAAGGGAAGAGTAGGCTTATGCCCAGACTAGAGCAATGTTATTCAGACCAGTCTGGGTTAGCAGCCAAAGAAGTAATAGCTTATCATCATAGCGATAAATTGTATAAACTCAAAGAAATTTGGACCCCATTTCTAGATACATTTGGCTGAAAATGTTGAGATGGCTCAATGAATGCGCCATTCCACCTAGCCCCCCGGTCCCTTCCTTCTTTCGTCTTCCTATTCATGTATGTCTTTTCCTGTTTTATTACTCTTATCCCCACTCTAATATGCTATGTCTATGTAGTATTGTCCGGTTTTGTGTTGTCTGGTCTTGCAACTTTGACCAGTTTTAAAATTATGTAATTGCACAATTTTATTGCAGAGCCCATGAAACATGCAGTATTTAAAAACATATACAAGTTGCAGGTCATTTTACACTTTTTATTGTCTGTTTCTTCATGAAAATCAATAAAAAAGGGAAAGGAAAGGGAAAAGTTAATCAGTCAGCAGCGGCTGACAAATAAAATCTCCTTTAGAGGAATTTGTCAAAAACTGCCCTCTTTCAAAATGGCTATGATCTCAGTAAGACTGAGGCCACAGGCTGTCCTCACTTAAGAGGTTGCCATTTCCCTATAGCCTTTGCAGTTTAGACTGCCCTTAGCAAAGATGGCCACCCCATCTCCCTCATTGTTCCCAATGGGAGTGAACAAAGGGAAGATTTCAGCCCTCTGTGCGGTGAGGAGGCAGACAGGAGTCACTAGAGGAGCAAGTGAATATGGGAGCTAGGAAGTGCAAGGGGAAAACTGGGTTGTATGGCCCAGGGAAATGTAGGAGGAGGGAGTCAGGAAATACAAAAGGGAGCAGGAAGAATTTGAGGGGTAGGACACTGTGAGAGGGGAAGGGGCACATGGCAGACAAGAGGCTATGGGGGACTATGGAGGCAAATGTGAATGGGACAGAAGTTGGGTGGAGAGGGAGAGGAGCATTAGCTGGAGGCAGGATAGTGATAGGGGAAAGGGAGGAGGACCAAGCAGTATAGAATGGCAGCTGCTTCACCCCCAAGGCTCAGTCGAGTGCTGTCCAAGCAGCCAGCTGGGTGTCTCGCTGTTGTGTGCCCTTCCTGTAGGGGAACAGCTATAGAGGTATAAACCTTTATACCGGGAGAGCTGTGTTGACATTGGGGCAGGAGGAGGGGGGCAGCATTGTACCACTTTAACTATACGGGTACGGTTAAAGCAGTACAACTTGTGCGTGCAGACAAGACCTTCATAACTCTAGTGAAACCCATGCAATTGTTTTTTAGCACATGCTATGCAAGCTGAGTTAAAATCTAGGCTCTTTCTTACGCTTTAACTTGACCAGTTTAGCATGTGCTAAAAAATACAATTGCTTTGCATTGATTAGAGCAGCGGTTGTCCACCAGGAGTACATGTATCTCTGGGGACACACAGAGATCTTCCAGGGGGTACATCAGCTCATCTAGATATTTGCCTAATTTTACAACAGACTACATAAAACACACTAGTGAATTCAGTACAAACTAAAATGTCATACAGACAATGACTTCCTTATACTGCGGTATATACTATACACTGAAATGTAAGTACAGTATTTATATGCCAATTGATTTTTTTTATAATTATGGTAAAAATGAAAATGTAAGCAATTTTTCAGTAATAGTGTGCTGTGACACTTTTGTATTTTTATGTCTGATATTGTAAACAAGTCGTTGTTAAGTGAGGTGTAACTTGGGGGTACGCAAGACAAATCAGACTCCTGAAAGGGGTACAGTAGTCTGGAAAGGTTGTGAGCCACTGGACTAGAGTTTTAGAAGGTGTTAGATCAAATTAGATATCATACCATAATCTAACATCAAACCTTTCCATTCTAGTTAATGGGAACCAGTCTCAGGGTCTAACAAATTTCCCATGGGTCACCTCATGGGAAGCTCTTAAGTGACACACTATGAGAAGTTCATTGGCTGAGAAATCATGCCCCAGCTGCCATTCCAAGGCTGGGGAAGCCCAGGGGTTAAGAAAGAAGCAGTGATTGTTTGAATTTCTATGTGGGGGTGAGATCTAATACTAAAACATTAAAAATAAGATTTAAAAACACCTAAGAAACGAATATGTCACTCTGAAATAATGAAAGTTGCTACACAAAGAAGATACCTGACACAAACATAAGGATATGAACATTTTGGGAATTCTGTAATTTGGGACCTTCCTAGATTAAATGTTGTGCCCTTAAGCTTTTCCTCAATAAATAATTCAAAGATAAAGCTAGATTCCTAACCCTAAACCACTCAGGAGGCATTCAACTCTTGCCATATATGGGTAATTCTCTTTGGGTCATATTACGGCCCAATTTTAAGGCAGAACTCCCCCTTGAGCTCAGGAGGGTGTTCTGCTTAATGATAGGGGCATGTTATGGCTCCTTCTCCTGGATGGGAATAATGGACACTCTGGGCCAGTTGACAAGACTGGATTCCCTTAGATGATTTCTTCTGCTAGTCAAACATTTTGAACAATTTATTATTTAAGACAGGTCTAGCAATGTGGGCTATGGTTTCACCATCAGATAATAGAATAACTGGTTTCCTGTGACTACAAAGCAGCTATGTACAGTGGTGGCTCTAGTATGCTTTTTCTGCCCTTGATGAACTGGCCATTTTCTGGCCCTTTTGCCCTAGAGTTATTAAGAAATGAAATGTTTTACAGCTTCAGGCTGCAGTTGGTAGAAGAGCATTGGTCAGTCTGTACAAGATTATGTGTTTTGTTCTGGGAATGGGATGTACACCATATTCCATTTTATAGGCTTTTCTTCCATATTTCCCAATAACAAACACTTTCCATGCCACTAAATATGAATTGCACAAAATTCAAAACCAGGCACTGAGGGTTGTCTGAACATTTTGCATTTATTCTTCTACACCCACCCAACAACTGCCCAATCTTTGGATTGTACTGTTTCCCCCATACTTTGGTAATACTGCAGATAATTTGTCAAAGAAGACCCACTGGAACAGAGTGTCACTGTTATTTGTTCATTTACCTTCCAAAGCTACTGACTGTCATATTTGCTGAAGGAGCTGTGAGGTCAGACCTGGCTAACTCTACAAATAGCTGAGCAGGCATGAAAAACACACGGAATCTGTTTGACTCATCTGGAGAGAATGTTCTCACAGTTAGGCCTGTAATAAGAGAGCAATATATCATCTGCACCCTCTTCTGCCACATACCCCCCTCCCCTGCTTCCCGCCATGAGGCTTTGGGTTCACTTGTTTTCAGGGAGGGGACATGAAGTTACAAGTGTGCTGAACATTTCCAAATTCTGAAGAAAGCCCATCTAGTGAGATGCAGCTGAGTCTGCCTACAGGTGCTGTGTGGTTCTGTGACAATTGACTCAATACTTTTTGTATTTAATGTCACTATGACACAGGCCAGAAAGATGTTAGGTTACAGACTGCTGGGTACTACCCCAGGGTATCCAATTGCTCAGGGCTTAATCCAGCAGAAAATGGTCTTGGTCCTTTTTATAACATATAATATTCTGTACTGGGCCATTACTATTGTATTTTTCTGTATAAGGAGCAGCTGCCAGCTCAGAGAAGCTCCTTGGACCTCTGAGCTTCCACCTCATCAAATTGGTCCCTGAAGAGACAGTATTCTGTAGGATTAGGGAAGAGTCTTGATTTTAGTTGTGTCCCTGACAGTTAAGGCAGAGAAGATGAGTCCCAGACTCTAGAGAAGAGTTGTATGTTGTACTTCTGGTTAGGATCTTATACCATCTCTTTGATGGGTGTCTTCATTTGTGTCTATATGAAAGAGCTTTCAGATAATAAGAATAAACTCAGTTAGATCCAGGTTCTTCCAGTTGTCAGGGAAGCACAGGATCTAGATATTTTGGGCTCTAACTAGATACTCCAGGTTCTTTACTTATTTTTCCAAAACCATCTGTGATGGGGTATAAACCCCACACTAGCACTGAAGGGGTTAAGAGGAGTTGGCAAGCTCAGTTAGTGCATTCAGTTGCACCTGGATGAAGAGCCAGGCTCAATTTGGAATGAGATCCAGCTGGGGTGGGTGGCTGCTATATGAGCAGGGTGTCAGGGAGGAAGAGAAGTAGGTGTTAGAGGTTGTGTCTGATAGGATGCTCTGGAACGTGGTTAGGAAAGTGGTGTTGTAGAAAAAGGAATGCCCCTGGACAGTGGGCCCTGAAAGAAGGGCAAGCACAGATGAGAGCTTTGAAAAGGAAGTTAACCCCTAGAAGGAAGGGAAGATTTAGAAAGCTGGGCTGTGGAAGAGGCCCTGGGCTAAATGGAATTCAACACTGACGGAAGGGTCAGGCTCAAGATGAAGACTGTGGAGAGGAAAAAAGTGATTGGAAGCACCAGACATCTGGAGAGGACTTTTAGGATATTATCACCCCCTTACTCCCTGAAATGGGAGAACTCTAGAGACAGTCTGGCTGAGGCCTATGTCTGAGGAGAAGATTGAAAAGATATCGTTATCCGAAAAGGGGTGGATATAAAATGTGACCTGGCTGGAGGACTGAGGTGTGAAAGGAGCCAGGCCACTGCAGGGCTGGAACAGCTGTTTTGTAGGGGGCACCAGACTAGAGCTTGCTAGGTGGATGCCCAGTCACAGGGATGTGCGTGAGGTAAATGAACTCCTTCACACTGTTATTCTGTGAATCACTTCATGGGCTGGCTGGTGATTCTTCATTTGTAGTATTCTCCCTTTGTATTTGTTTGTTCAGAGGGCTTGTCTGAGCTGACATGTTTGTCAGCTTGTTTCTGTACAAATTAGGATATTCCTACACCTAACTATTTTATCTAAATGTACAATACTAGTTTTTAGAGGGATGGCCTCAGTGTCAGGTGCTTTGGTCTGTGCTGACAAAGAGCGTGGTGTGGTTGCCTGGCATGTTGAGGTGTTTTGTCAGACTGTTCTCTTTTGCTCTTACTTTCAGTGCTTTCCCTTAATGTTATAAGGCTCATGCTTTAACTCCGCTTTAATTTGAATTTTTTTGGTTGTGCATTTTCAGTAGAGGGTTGAATCGTCACCTTTCCCAGTCTGCTGCCATGTTCTGTTACCTTATAACCAGGTGTCTTGTCCAAACGGCAACAGAAACAAAGTACAAAAGTCACTTTCCATTAATACCAAGCTTGGCAGCATAAAATTCACCTTCCACAAGTATTTGTGCTGATGAATGTTGACTGCATAATCCTTGTGGGAAAACAAACAAGGGGAGGGGACAGTGGACATTTTTCTTTTAAAAGATTATTTGCATGCTGATAGGAATGGTTTTGCTCTGCATGTAGCTCATGCTGATATTAGACTGTGATTCATTTGTCTCTTGAGCTGTGGTTTTATCTTTTGATACTTATACTTCTCTTGAGTACTAGTATACACTGATATTTCAGTCGTGTAAAGAAGGCCTTGCAGTCTCTACCACTGACTAAAAGTGGGGCCCACTGTCAGACAAGAGGGCTACATAAACTTAAGTGCAACCTTGTGTGAGCCAGACAGATTTTATGTATTTTAATAAGATTTAAAGTCATCTAGATTGATTTTATATTTTACATTAAGTTTGTCTCATATCTATTTAGATAGAAACAACCTCTGTACAGTATTGTCTATATATACACTTGTGTAAACTAAAATGATGTAAATATGAAGACAAAATGCTAATGAATTCGCTTTTAGTATATTGTATTGAAGCAGGCCACGGGCCTTATGAAATGCTCTTAATTACGTGTGGTGGTGTTGTGTTCTTATGGGTCACTGATAAAATGTTAAATAGCATAGGGCCAAGAACTGATCCCTGCAGGACTCACTATAAACACACACATTCAATGATGATTCCCTATTTATAATTACATTTTGAGACCCCCGCTCCGCAGTTATACAGCTTTGAATCCTTTTATTATATTATTCTATATCATTCTAGTTGTGCAGCACCAGGTAAAACACCATACAGAAGTTTATCTCAACACGGTTATCTTTGTCAACCAAACCTGTAATTCTTCCCCCTGCCCCTCCACCCCCAATCAAGATAGTCTGACAGGGTCTATTTCCATAAATCCATGTTGTTTCACATTATATTATACTCTATTGAGTCCTGTATCAGCCTCTGTATTATCTTGCCTGAGATCAATGTCCAGCTGAGAGGCCTATAAATTACCTGGGTCACCCCATTTAGCCTTTTTATAATTGGCACAACATTAGCTTTCTCTTACAACTTCCCCAGTTTTCCAAGTTTTATTAAAAATCAAAATTACTAGTCCAGCAAGCTCCTCACCCAGCTTCTTTAAAGCTCTTGGATGCAAGTTACCAGCACCTGCTGACTTAAGTCTAACTGCACTAGTTGCTGTTTAACATCCTCATGGGCTCCTATTGGAATGGAAAGTGTTATTGGATGATATGACAATATAATTTTTGCCTCAAATATAGAACAGAAATATTTATTGAACACTTCTGCATTATCATTGATTAATTCTACCTTTCCATCTAGTAACAAACCAATACCTTCTCATTGTCCTTAACTCTGACCATAGACTTGACTTCTTGTGTCCCTTTGCTTCCCTTATAAATTTTCTACAATTCCGAGCTTCTGACTTGTATTCATTACTATTAGCTTCCCATCTCTTCCATTTGCTATATACCTTTTATTTTTATTTTTTTTAGCTACCTTCACTTCTGCTCTAAGCCAGGCCAGCTTTTTAAACCTGTATGGCCTTCTTTCTTGTTTGTGGCTTCTTGGGCATCTAGTAAAGTGTTCTTAAATGTGAATGGTAATTAGGAATTGTCTTTCTAATTAAATGCTTCCTCCCAGCTGATTTGGCTCCTAATTGTTCTTAGCTTTGTGAAACTGGCCCTTTTAAAGGGTGTGTGTGTGTGTGTGTGTGTACACTATTCTGTTTGCACGTAACAAATATAATCCAGTCATGATCACTTGTACTTAAGTTACTATTAACTTTTAGTTCTGTGATCAGTTCCTTTTTATCTGTTTGGACAAGGTCTAATATAGAATTCGCCCACATTGGCTGCAACACTTACTAAGTTAGGAAATTGTCATCCATAATGTTCAGGAATTCCAAGGATGTTTTAGTACTGGTAGCATGAGATTTCTAGCATTTTCACTCTAATGAAAGTTCCTCGTGATCATGGGGGCTCTTTTCCCCCCTACACATTGTAAATAGAAAAGGAGTACTTGTGGCACCTTAGAGACTAACCAATTTATTTGAGCATGAGCTTTCGTGAGCTACAGCTCACTTCATCAGATGCATACTGTGGAAAATACAGAAGTGAGCTGTAGCTTACGAAAGCTCATGCTCAAATAAATTGGTTAGTCTCTAAGGTGCCACAAGTACTCCTTTTCTTTTTGCGAATACAGACTAACACGGCTGTTACTCTGAAACCTGACATTGTAAATAGGCGCATAAGGAGTCAGTCATTCTGTTCCCTAACGTGATCTGGTGGTCTGTAGCAGACACCAACTGATACCCTATCTTGTGCTTAATCTTTTAAGATGTTGATCCATAAGTACTTAAGATAACTTGGAAGAAAATGATCAGTGACTCAAACAGGTGATGCCAAACTTAACAGAAGTAGAGTTACAGCCTTCTTCTGCACATGCAGATTCCCCAGCACAGGGGCACGGAGGCTTACCAGATTTCAAGGGTCAAACTGGCTACTAGTCAAGCAGCCAGAGAGATGGTTTTCACCTTGGGTGGAGAAGGCACAGAGTGTGTGGGGGCAACTGCAGGGCAATTGGAGGTGAAGTTTTTTTCTCTAATTGAAAGAATCAAACCGGTCACCAACTAAACGCATGGGAGTTGTATCAAAAGTGGAGTTTCTTTAAAAGGGTGCTAAAGCAGGATGGTAACTTGTTTGTAGACTCTTCCACTGAATTCCCATATCACTGTTAAAATAGCAATATTTGTAACACCAAGATGGCTGCCACCAGAGATTACTCAAATTGCAAACATGTTTGCAAAGAATTTTTGTATCTCCTGTATGAAGAGAAGTGCTTCTTGCCTTATGAAGCTTTTGATTGATGGACTGGGTGAAGAGGAATATTTACTATGCCCTCTTCCAAGTTTGTGAGGCTATTGTTTACTGGCTTTCAATAGACTTGTTTTTTAAAATTTATTTTAAATGGCATATTTACATACAGAGTGCATCTTGAGCCAATTGTGCCTCTAAGACTCAATCTGTCCAACTTCGTATGTGTCACAATCTCTTATATGATGCACTGCTGAGATATTGCATGCAACTGTATTTCAGGTGTAGCTTGCTATGTTCTGTCAAAATGCAGCATCAGTAATTGTGTAATTGTCGTCAGTTGTCCCATATGCAAATTTCAGTTCTCATACAGCAGAGCCCATTTCATGTTAGTATGGTGCTTCCCTCTCTCAAAGTTCTCTGCCTAAATTTGTACTTGAAGGGTATGGCCCAGGGGAGAGGCAGTTTTTCTATAACTGCAACACAGGATATGTATGTAGACTGAGCCTGATTCTCCACTGATGCCTAGGCAAAATCCTACCACAGGTGTGAGTGTAAATTCCTGTGTTTGGGGCTTTGGTTTTTTTTTTGTTTTGTTTTTTTAAAAACCCACTTTGACTACAAAAATTTGCAAGGCAATAGTAAATGCCATTCAGGCTATGGGGAGAGAGGGTAAATGCTCTGGTAGCTTTCTGTGGTAGGTGGGCTCTGCTGACGAAGCTGCTGGCTTTGTATTGTTTGAGTGCTCAAAGTTTCACACACGAGATTACGCTATCTGACTCAGAGAAAGTTTGATGCAATTCCTAAAAATGAAGGTGAGGTTGAGGTGGTCTCCTGACTTGAGAGAGCTACGTGGGAGGGGAGTGGCTAATGAACTTCAGAAAATGAGATCTCTGCACTTTCAGCATTGTATTCAAAAGGATATAGCATCTGCACTTATTGGAATACTTCTATGGGGTATTAAGATATCTTCATACAATGGGAAGGGAAAGAAAGGTGTTTGGTTTGATTAATCTTGTAGCCAGATGACCTGGTTTAAAATTCAGAATACTATAGACAACAGGAGTTCCAAATGATACAATAGAGCTGATTAAGTAGTTTAGATGGATCCAACTGCTGGGATCCCTCAGAAACAGATTTCCTAGTGGTGTACTTTCAGTTCACTGAGAGACTCTCTAAAAGCTGCATAATTCCTCTAATATTTCTGGCAATCTTTGACTCAGTTGGAGAGAACGCTGGACCAAACACTGGTGCCTGCTAGTTGCAAAGTGTTTAATACTAGTTAAGTCTCCTCCTATTAGTTTTAAGCCAGCTGCAAGCAATAATCTAAAAATACACTAGTTGTATGCTTCAATGTGTTTAAAATTGAACATTTTCAAGAATAAGAAAAGAGATGGACTTTAGAAACTGGACAATCTGAAGGTCTGGCTTCAGTAATCTGTCTTCTATGTATTTTTCCTTATGAGCACATTCTTCTATATAGGTGAGGAATGGCATTCATCTTTTAACTGTCTGCCTCTAAAAACACAGCAGCCATCAGAGACTGCCAGAAGGAACCTGACCCACAAATGCTTTGGCTGCCAGAAAACAGTAGCAATTAAACAGTATTTGAAAAAATCCCTGTCAGAAAATGAAACTGATGCCTAGCTGAGTTAGGCCAAACCTTTAACAAAGAAATAAGATGTACCTCCTGGTTACTCTTAACTGACCACTCATAACAAACTACTGTAATATGCTATGAAAGCTGAGTGAATAACTCAAGCAAAAGTGGTTTATTTCTTTAATTTTGTTTCTCTTTCTGTTAACAAGCAGACTGCAACATCCTTAAGTCTATTCATTATTCAAAACTCTGAAATTCTGATCCATGAACTTCTGTTCTTCAAAGTTTGTATTGTAGCATTTCACAAATTATATAAAATTATTTTTGTTCCTCTATTGGCAGACTTCTCTTGTAACTAACCAAAAAAGTGCAAACTTCGTTTTCTAGTCATGATAAAACTTAATTTTCTTTCAGCACTATTCAAGCTTAAATTCCTTCCTTTCGCGTGTAATTGTGTTAGTAAACTCAACCACAAATATTTGCTGAAAGTGAACACACGGGCTGTGAACAGTGCAGATCTAAACTTTTGTCAGATCTGAACAAATAACGCAAACCCCCCCCCGCTATTCATTTAGCTCTAATTTAAGTCAGAGTAGTGACTCAAAGATAAATCCTGTATAAACAGTATACTGGGAATCTGGGTTTTCCCCATAACCAGAGATTTTATTGTTTACAGGGGTCTGTGTGTAATGCATAATCACACATCCATAACAGTTACCTCGTATGGAGGAAAAACAGATGAAAGAAAACTATTCTGCTTTCTTTCAAAAAAATCTTTCTCTGCTATCAAATTCTGTTGTGGTTCACAAAACATAATTGTATAGTAAATTATCTAAGTATGTAAAGTAAATTTGATAAACTATTAAATTGTATGGGCTCTCTCTTATTGAGGACTCCATCTTTTAGATCTCCTTCATATCTGGTATGCCTCTATCAAAACTGATCGCAGGATTTCAAAACTCTGTCTAAATCTTGCCCATTCTGGTGTAGCTGGGGGTAGGCAGAGAAACAGACAAATGCAGTCTTTCTTCCAGGACATAATTCCATGGACCAGGCCTAGGGAATGGATGTTGAGAGCACTTCAGTGATGTTTTTAAAAAAGGTGTTGTGGGGATGAGCTAGTATCTGTACTGTGTTCTGGATAGACAAAATGCTACACACCTTATTGGTCACTCACCACTCGGGATCATGAAGCACTTTTCTGCCCTACCCCAATGCACATAGCATAATTTTACACACTTAGGGCTCTCTGTGTTTGGTTTTTATTTTGTTTCTACAACAAACAAGTGGAAAAAACTATTTTTCTGGGTAAATATCAGGGTTTATTTGGGTGGACGGAAGGACAGGAAAAGTATTCAGTAGATTAATGCTTTGATGAATGGAATACAATGTGGTTTGCTGCAGACCTAACAGAACTCAAAACACAGTGCAACCTCTGAGTTTAAGAAAACATATCTAATCCCCTGCCCAATACAACTTTTAATTTGAATAAAATTTGTTGTAGACTTAGAACTATTAGCCTAAAAACAATTACATTTAATAATTGGGCCACACCATTTGAAGCACATACACTCAACTTCACCCTTTTCTCCTGTCTTTTTTTTTTTTAAACTTGTGTTCTGAAACACATTCTAATACAGATTTTCATTTTCTTCCCATCTTAGTGTCTGATCTTTAAACCGTTATCTGCTAACAGCTTTAAATGTGTATGTGGTGGGCATGAGATTCATCAGTACATTCAGGTGCGCCCGCACTTCAGAGCTTGCGTGTGTGCCTGTTGTGTGTATCTTTGAGACTAATACATAGCTTTACTTCAACAGACAGCTTTGCATATACACACTAATTATTATGATAATGCATATATCATGCAATGTGTTGTAATTTCCTAATAAAACAAGTTATTTTTATATATTTGGATGATACAAAAGTAGGGTGAAAATCAGGGGGGTGGGGGGGAACTAAATACTTTTTGTAAAACCTGGGAATTTTTCAGTAAAAATCAGTTTAAAACTGAAAACTAAAGAGGCTTAGATATATTGTAATGGTAGATTGTACATGCCTCTGAAACTCCCAATAGAAATGTTTTTGAGTACCAGATTAGTTGGTTCATTGATCTGTTCTGGCACAGCAGTTTCCAAATTCTTATACTATTTATCAAATAAGACACTTGTGTAACGTAACGTGCATCCCTATCAAAAGGAAAACACCTTCATTTACGAAGGTTCCAAGCTGTGGCTTTTTCATACTGTGTTAAATAACTTTGATGCTGAGATAACAAACCTTAGCCTCTCTTGTAGGATTCCATCCTTACCGGTCTGCATTCAGAAAGTTCCTGTATTGCATTTTGAAACCTGTGCTCCTTAAACTGAAGCAGTCCAACCGAAATGTAATTGCGGCCAATGCTTTGAAAGCATTTACAGGATGTGGGCCAAATACACTTGAGACAAATGATGTAAGTTTGTTTATACAAACAGGTATAAGAAAGGATGAGATCTTTGCAGAAAACAGCTGCTGAGGGGCTAACTCCAGCCTCTGTGACTTGGGATGTACATTACACTGACAAAGGTGTTTGGACCCTGATCCTGTAGCAGGGATCCATTGTGAGGAGTGTGCAGGCTCTGGACCTTACTGTGATGACTTGTGGTACTTTGTGCACTACCTCCTATCTTAGCCGCACACCGCAGTTTCTCAAGAACACAAGGGACAGCTCTACCCTTGTAACTTTGCCAAATTAAGACCTGGAAGCCTCCAGTAAACTCCCTGGAAACATGTTTGAAGGTAGGAATGGTTACTGCTGGGAAGTGAATGCTGTTTTGGGGTTCACTTTTGTGACTCACTCTGGACAAAAATAACTAAGGTTGCAATGGCTGAGTCCAAGGAAAGCAATTCAGTGTGCTCTCATTGCCTTGGAGATGTCAAGTTCACAGGAAAAATCCAAAATTAGCTTTTTTGATAATAGATCTGTCAATTTCAAAAGGGCTTCTCCTACTTTCCCGTGCTTCCCCCACTAAGAATGGGACAGCTTTAATCTGTTAGGTGACTTTCTCTCCTCGATGGTGTGATTTCAGTGATTGATTCATCACATCAGAGGCGTACTTGCCTCACTTTAAAAAAACGAGAAAGACTTCAGTTTCTACATATCCAGACAATTCTAAAATGGAACTCTAACACTGTGTGCAATTAAGTCATAATACTCCAATGCAGCTGTTCCTGGGGATCTTGCATAAGAATGTGATTCAACACATATGAGCTAGCTCTGGGTTAAAACTTTCCAATGTGACTCAGGAGCTGAAGTCCCACAGACTTTTCAGTGAGACTCCTTACAGTATGGCAACACTTCTCAAAACAAAAACCAAAACCCCATGGCAGCAAGTCTCAGAACCAGAGTCTACAGGCTGGGGCTTACGCTACAGGACTAAAAAATAGCAGTTTAGACATTCCTGCTTGGGCTGGAGCCTAGGCTCTGAAACTTGGGAATGTCTTTACACAGCTCTTTTTTGTTTAAAAGCCCCATAGCATGAGCATGGGTCAGCAGACCCAGCCTCCAAGACTTGCTGCTGAGGGAGTTTTGGCAGTGTAGACTTACCCAAACTCAGTGATTCTGTTAAGTCTTATTTTAAACTGCGAGCCAAAAACCAAATATAGAAGTGATAGTGATGTTAGACCTCCCCACACACTAATGTAGACTCTTACTCTGACTCTGTTCAGCGTACTGACATCTGTTAGAATACCAAAGTTGGTAAAGATTATGTGCCTAGAAGCTGCACAAAGGCTTAAGTTATAGTGGCTCTCAACTTTCCTTAACTTACCTTCTTCCAGTTCCCTGACATTCTTGCTGGCAACCCACAGCAAGCAAGAAGTAGTTCTGCCCCAAGAACCAAGCTTTGGCCTATGAGTTACTGGGGCAGGAACTTCCACCACCTCGTACTCATCACTAGGATGACCAGATGTCCCAATTTTTATAGAGACAGTCCTGATATTTGGGGCTTTTTCTTATATAGGTGCCTATTACCCCCACCACCTCCTGCCCTGATTTTTTTTTTTTCCACACTTTCTATCTGGTCACCCTACTCCTCACCTACATTCTTTTCCTCCATACTTTCCTTTTTAAAAACTTGAATATAGACACTCCAAAGCTGTCTCCAAAATCTGGTTTTCCTCTCTCCTCACCAAGGCATTCATAGATGGATCCTAACTCTGCTTATGCTTTCTGTCAAAACTGAATGACTACCTAAGCAGTGTAGAGAGCTTAATGGAACATTGGGGTGTGTGTGTGTGAGAGAGATTTTTGGCAGTGAGTTGCCTTGTGGAGTTGAATGTACCTAAAACTACGTGAACAGAACTGGCAAAATAGCTTCTCCAAATCCTCTGTTAACTGAAATCAGCAGAGACCATGCAGGCTTTGAGATTCTTACACATAGGAAGAGGACCACTTGCTCAAGTTCCTAGTTTTGGCTTTATAAAAGCCTCCTCCAACCCACCACCACTCTAACACACAGTAATACGAGGGCTTAACTTAATTGCAAGAAGCAGCACAAATTAAACCTAGTTGTAAAACACAAACTTTCTTTACACTGATTGATTTGAAGGACAGCCCCTGATTTGTGATGGCCCCAGCAACCCAACACACCTGGCCTTGTTTGAGTCCCCTTCTTCGGGAAAAGAGAGCTTTATAGAAGGCAGTCTGTCTGCAATGTATATTCCAAGGGCAATAAGAATTGAAGCTAAAAATCACAAAAGGATTTAATAGCTAACTACCACATTAGTCACCTAAGTCCAATACTTAGATCCTTTAAAACTCCTGTTCAGCTTCTGCCTAACCCTGTAGGTACCTAAATTCCCTAGGTGGCTAGGTTTTTCTGCCATTAAAGTCCATTAGGATCCTAAAAGCCTGCTGCTAGGCATGCAGATAGGCACCTGGCCACCTAGCTCATGCCTAAACTGCAGTGGTACCCTCAAACCAGGAGTTGCCCTGCCTAGTTCTCCTCTGGGACCCAATCTAGCAGGCAGCCTCTAAGCACAACTAACAGGTTGGGGCCCTACGTGACACAACACTGGAGAAAGAGCTACAAGCCTTTCTTATAATCTTTAGCTTGGGTTGGAGCACTCACCCAGGGTGTAGAAGACCCATTTCAATTCCCCTCTCTGGCTGATGTAGGTTCAAATCTCTGCTCCACATCTCCTATCTTGCAGGCAAGTGCTTTAACCGCTGGGATACAGAGCACTGTGACGCAGGGCGCACTCTCTCTCTCTCTCCTGTTGAAGCTGTTCTACTGTGCATAAAGAATAACTGGACCAGGTAAAGAGTGAGAATAGCCCAGTGATTAGGGCACAGTCACTCAACTGGGATTTGGGAGACCCATGTTCAAATCCCTGCTCCCGGTCAGGCAGAGGGGCTAAAAGTTACAAGGGTGCTGCTGCCTCCACCCTTTTTTGTGAGAAAGGGCTTAGCTGCCCAACTCAAGGAGAGGGTTCACAGCTGTGAATTCCTGGTCGAGGGAGATGCTGGCTTTCATTTTTCTGGGTGCGTGCTCCGCCCCTTCCCTAACACCCCATCCTTGCTCCACCTCTTCCTGCCCCCTCCCCCAATCAGCAGGTGGCTGGTGGGTGCAGAGCGCCCACTATTTTTTTCCCCCATGGGTGCTGCAGCTACAGAGCACCCATGGAATCTGAGCCTATGCCTGGAGTTAGGTACTTAACTCCCTTTTGAGGGGGCGTGGGTCATAGGCCTCTCCTCAGCATTTCCTAATAGTTAGCTTAAATGGCTTCCTGCTTAGTTGGCTGGCTTCTATGAATCCCATGCTTAAAGACCCGACTCTCCCTATGCAGTGGGTAGGGAGCCTAAGAACCTAACTCAGGGCTGTGGATTCCACTGGGCAGCAGAGCACCTAAATGTTAGATGTTGTAACACTGAGTCAAAGTCCCCTGCATGGATCTAGCCTCCGGTGTTAATGAATGCATTAGACTTCTGCAAAACATTTAGTTTAATAATCACTTTTGTCTGATTCATCTGAACACGGCCACACTGGATGAGACCAATCCAAACAGTCCTTGTCCTAAGAGGAAGAGCCACATAAGTTTCTAGTTCTTGTGGCTGTGGAGCTAAGGTTGAAAGCATGATGTTAAAGGACAGACAGATTTGGGCTCTTTATTTTCCATCTTTAAAAATTTCTCTTGGAGCTGATTCATGATTTTTGAATTAAAGGGATTGCCAATACTTTGACACATCTATTCATGCTGCTTTGCACTTACTCTGCTCCTCTGATTGGAGAATCCCCATTCCTTTCACTAACATTAGTTAATGTCCACGACACATACAGTAAGGGAAAATATTGTTAATTTCTTTAGACTTTTGAAATATATGCCCCGGAAGCACCATTACCAATGACTGAGAATCAGGAAAAACAACTTTGCAAGAAGAAAAATATACAGCAAAATGACATCTTGTTGAGTCTCTGCTCTTCAGATGGTTGTGGGCTATTTACTGTCAAAATATGAGTAAGGCATAAAAGGAAAAAAATAGCGCTGGAGTGAGCTAATGAGCTTTAGTACTGCATTTCCAAAAGAGTGGGTCCTGACCCATCAGTGGGTCATGGGAAGGTTCTGGATAGGTTACCATATCCAGGGCCAGATTAACCATCAATGGGCCCTGGCCTAGGCAAACATACACTTCCTTCCCCCCCCCCCCCCCCCCCCCCGGTTTGGTGTGGAGGGAAGGTCCGTGTGTGGGGAGGGGGTGGCTGTGTGTTGGAGAGCAAGCTCACCCTGCAACTGCATCTCCTTTCCAGCAAGGCTGGGTCCAATTCCTCACACAAGGCATTGTGACCAGGTTCGATGAGGCTGCCCCTTGGGCAGGGCAAACCTGAGTGGGGCTGCAACCCCTTATACCAGGTCATAATGTGAAGTGGGGAGCTGGGCCCAGCCCTCTGGGCAGGAGTTGCTGTTGTGGGACGAGCATGGAGCAAGCTCGCGCTCCTCTGCATCAGGCCAGGATTAAGGTTGGTGTATGTAAAATGGTTGGTCATAAACAAAGACAAAATGCAGTGGGTAGGTTGCCTTAGTCAGAAGTTTTGGAACCACTGCTTTAGAAGATGCATAGAAATCATACCTGAGGTAAGTAAGTATTGTGCCCACTTTATAGACAGCCAAACTGAGGGATGAGTTTAACTGACTTGCCCAGTGCCCTCAATTCATTAGTGGCTGAGTGGGCAATAGAACTCTGGAGTCAAGCCTCCCTGTTCTAGTGCTATAATAACTGGATCACACTACCCATCGTATGCAAAACATAAGCTTTCATACTGCCACTAGAATCTCAATGTCAACACTTCAAAGTTCTTTCCAGATAAGCATCCAGCAAGTTCAGTGGCTACTTTATCTGATTCTGTATTAGCCTGAGGTTCCCCCCGCAGCACATATGTCTAACAACTGTCTTGGCACATTCAGGATCTCAGAATAAATAGATTTTTCTATGGCTCTCTACACTTATATTGTTGAAAACCCAACTGAAGTCTCAACTCTCATTTTCCCCATGCAGGCTGTTCAGTGGAAAAACCCCATACCTCTTTACTTGGGTCTTGGAACACAAAAGCAGGTTCTGACTGACTTTAGATCAATATATTGGAGGAACAGCTTTTGGAAAAAAATTGTTGTTCCTATTCCTGATCTCTGTGCTCCCCCTTGTGGATGTAACTTGTTTTACATGATCATGCAGGGAAAATATTTGTGGTCCAGGAGAACCTCAGTTAGAACACCGGAGTTATGAACTGACTGGTCAATCACACACCTCATTTGGAACTGGAAGTATGCAATTAGGCAGCAGCAGAGACAAAAAAAAGTACAGTACTGTGCTAAATGTAAACTACTAAAAAAAATGAAGGGAAAGCAGCATTTTTCTTCTGCACAGTAAAGTTTCAAAGCTGTATTAAGTCAATGTTAAGTTGTTCTTTCAAAAGAACAACTACAACATTTTGTTCAGAGTTAGTATGTATGTTGTTCAGAGTTAGTAGTTTTGTTCAGCATCAGTTTGTTACAAACAACCTCCGTTCCCCCCCGCTCTCCTGCTGGTATTAGCTCACCTTACCTGATCACTCTCCTTACAGTGTGTATGGTAAGACCCATTGTTTCATGTTCTCTGTGTATATAAATCTCCCCACTGTATTTTCCACTGAATGCATCCAATGAAGTGAGCTGTAGCTCACGAAAGCTTATGCTCAAATAAATGTGTTAGTCTCTAAGGTGCCACAAGTACTCCTTTTCTTTTTGCGGATACAGACTAACACGGTTGCTACTCTGAAACCGTTCCTGAGGTGTTCATAACTCTATGATTCTACTGTATCATGTATAGGTCAAAAAAGCTAATGACAAATGAATTTCTACGAGGCATACATATTTCATGTATGAATGTTAAACATAATGGGTTTCCCTCGTCCCTGCTGTAATTCAGTGTTCACTGAACTGAAGGTGCAGCTGTGAATGAGTAACTGCACAAGACCTCAATTATACTTGTGCCAAACTCAGTCCTGGCATCAGCAAGAAGTCCCAAAATTTTAAAATCAGTATTTCACGTTAGGTCTGTCACTTGCCCTTCCATTTTACTGTTAATAGATATTTCCCATTAACAACTGAAATGACCAACCAATATTCACAGGTTTCTTTTAAAAAAAGTTTACACTATATATAATGCAGGGGGTCAGGAGGAGGAATACGTGAAATCTAGCTCAGAATTTGAATATTAAACTTGTGAAACCGAGCTTTAAATTGCCCTAACAATCATCACTGCCACATTGTGTGCATATATAGTACAAATTTGACAGCAAATAGGGTATACAAAATACTACACATAAGGGGACTGAGCTACAATTGCTTTGGTTGTAAGACCATAACTTTCTGGATTTACTGAGCACTGGTCTTCACTACCGTGCTAAATCAGTGTCACTGCCATCCATGCAGTGGAGTTGATTTAGCAGGTCTGGAGAAGACCTGCTATGTCGAGGGGAGAGCACTCACCCATCGGCACAGCGCAGTGTAGGCACCGCTTTAAGTTGATGTAAGTTACGTTGACTTAAATTGATGAAACTTAACTAGCTTAACTTAGATTGACTTAGTGTTAGTGTAGACAAGGCCTGAGTGAAATTCTCATCCTCTTAAACTTGCTTTAACAGAGTTGGCTGTGTTTCTCTTCGCACAATTATTTTCTTATAAATCACTTCTACCGTAAAGAGGGGCAGACTTTACAGCATTAGAGCAAGTAGGATTTAACATATACCGTAAAGACAATTTTACAGCCCCTGTTAAATATTTGCTCTTTTTCTTACCATTTTTCCCCTCTCTCAAATCTAACAGCAAGGTCTGGAAACAAATGTTTACTTATCTGCATTAGACTACCGAATGTGGGTGCCTTTAAAAGATGTAGTTCCAGTTGGGGATGTTGGAGCTGTATGAATTATAGTAGTAAAAACTTAAAATTTATGGTGTCCAAATCCTCCCATCACTCTAAGTTCACAAAGAGGAGACCATTTGCTCTTTTGGGAAGCAGCTGCTTTTTGCACAATGCATAGCACAAAGGTTCCCTGTTTGAGGCTTCTAGGGGCTACTGCAATAAAAAAATAACTTTCCAGCTAAACTGGGTGATGGAGTTAACCGCTTCATTAAAAAAGCGCAGGTGGTTTGATAGGAAGCATAGTAGTTAGGCAGATACAAAGGGGAAACAACCACCTTGGTGGCTCACTCTCCTCAGCCAGCCAACAGAGCTTTCCATTGCTCATAGTTGCTGTTAGTTTTCTGAAGGTAGATAGGAATTCTTTCATTTGAAAAGGAAAATGAAACATCCCTGTGCTACCGAGTGATAGCACATTGAAGCTAAGTGGAACAGCAGTTGCAGTTATGCCATTGCTTTATCTTCTTGGCTTTAGTGATCGCTAACAAGTCATATATGTCATTGACTCACATTAGACTTTCTGCTACCCATCACTGTTATTTCTGACACTTGCCAGCAATTCAGGAATAGGAGACTTGACATTCCCTGCTAGCAAATGTTCTATTCACCCATTATTTTGGCCACTACAAGCATTAATGAATGTTTTCATTTATCCATTGAACTGGCATATTTATGCAACTTGATCTCCATTCTTTTTCTGGAGTGTGGAGGTGGGACGGAGAAGGAAACAAGTAGTTTCCTCTTAGTTTTTACATTGCTGAAAACAGGTTCTTCTAAGACTAGGACTAAGGTTTCAAACCTTAGAAAAAGGACACCTTTTGCTGGTAAGGTAAAAAAATGACACTCAAATGTCAGGAAACTAAAAAGTTTGTCTTGTAATTTTCTGCATTTCTCTAGTGTCAGGAACAAGACACTGTTCAACTTTATGGTAAACAAACAGCTGAATTTACAGCTAGTTCTTCTGAAACTGGCTTCTAGAGCCGGCTCTCAAAATAATTGCAATGCTAGCAGGATCATCTTATGTGGCAGACTGGCAGATCCTCCAGGAAGCCTAGAATCCAAAAATTCTTTTTGTTCCTAATCTTTGGCATTTACAACTCAGAAGAAAGAACTTGCTTCTCTTCAGGAATTTACTTGACTGGAATTCTATGGCCTATGTAAGGCATGACGTGAGACTAGATGATCATAATGATCCTTTCTGGTCTTTAAAATCTTGTGGAGATGCAGCTTATACCACTTCCCTGAATGACATAACCTATACCTGCAAAAGGACATTCTAGCTGCTATAAGTGCATCTCCACTAAGACTTTTTCCAGCATAGCTTTGTTGGTTTGGGGTGTATCTACTTTGTATCTTCCTTTCCCATCCAAACTGACACAGCTATACTTGCAACCTTTTAAAGTGTTGACCAGGCCACAGTGTAATTAATCAGCTGTTTACTTTTGTAACACTCCTTTTTTGGTTTTTATTGACATTTCTCTTTTTTTTAAAAAAAAAAACAAAACAAAACAAAAACAAAATAGCTTCTAGTGACTAAGGCTGGGGCTTTCAAAGGGACCTAAGAAAACTCTTTTTCTGTGTTGTCAGCGATGGGTGAGCTGATTTTTAATAACACAAAAAATGCTCTGATCCCTCACCCAAAACTCTTGAGGTTGGAAGTTTAGAAACCAGTTTTCATTATTGTATTGTATTGTGGTGGAGGCGGCTGGAGGCCCAAGCTCCATTTTGCTATGCACTTGAGAAAATACCACAGAGCTGGTCCCTGGGCTGAAGAGCTCACAATTCAAGGCTCCATTCAGCAATAACAATAATAGAAAATGTGGAAATGGCAGAGGTGCTTAATGACTTCTTTGTTTCAGTTTTCACCAAGAAGGTTGGTAGTGATTGGACATCTAACTTAGTGAATGCCAGTAAAAATGAGGTAGGATCAGAGGCTAAAATAGAGAAAAAGAAAAGGAGTACTTGTGGCACCTTAGAGACTAACAAATTTATTTGAGCATAAGCTTTCGTGAGCTACAGCTCACTTCATCGGATGCATTCCGTGGAAAATACAGTGGGGAGATTTATATACCCAGAGAACATGAAACAATGGGTGTTACACTGTAAGGAGAGTGATCACTTAAGATGAGCTAATACCCTGTTCTCTGTGTACATAAATCTCCCCACTGTATTTTCCACTGAATGCATCCGATGAAGTGAGCTGTAGCTCACAAAAGCTTATGCTCAAATAAATTTGATAGTCTCTAAGGTGCCACAAGTACTCCTTTTCTTTTTGCGAATACAGACTAACACGGCTGCTGCTCTGAAACCTAAAATAGGGAAAGAACAAGTTAAAAATTACTTAGACAAGTTCCATGTCTGAGTCACCAGGGCCTGATGAAATGCATCCTAGAGTACTCAAGGAGCTGACTGAAGAGATATCTGAGCCATTAGTGATTATCTTTGGAAAGTCATGGAAGATGGGAGAGATTGCAGAGGACTGGAAGAGGACAAATATACCACCCATCTATAAAAAGGGAAATAAGGACAACCCGGGGAATTACAGACCAGTCAGCTTAACTTCTGTACCCAGAAAGATAATGGAGCAAATAATAAAACAATCAATTTGCAAACATCTAGAAGATAAGGTGATAAGTAACAGCATGGATTTGTCAAGAACAAATCATGTCAAACCAACCTGATAGCTTTCTTTGACAGGGTAACAAACCTTGTGGATGGGGGGAGAAGGAGTAGACGTGGTATATCTTGACTTTAGTAAAGCTTTTGATACTGTCTTGCATGACCTTCTCATAAACTAGGGAAATGCAACTTAGATGGAGCTATTATAAGGTGGGCGCATAACTGGTTGGAAAACCGTTCCCAGAGAGTAGTTATCAGTGGTTCACAGTTATGCTGGAAGGGCATAACAAGTGGGGTCCCACAGGGATCAGTTCTGGGTCCGGTTCTGTTCAATATCTTCATCAGTGATTTAGATAATGGCATAGAGAGTACACTTATAAAGTTTGTGAATGATACCAAGCTGGGAGGGGTTGCAGGTGCTTTGGAGGATAGGATAGGTTGGCCATTAGGAAAAACTTCCTAACTGTCAGGGTGGTTAAGCACTGGAATAAATTGCCTAGGGAGATTGTGGAATCTCCATCATTGTCTAACCTGCTCTTAAAAATCTTCAAACACCTGTCAGGGATGGGCTAGATAATACTTAGTCCTGCCATGAGTGCAGGGGACTGGACTAGATGGCCTCTTGAAGTCCCTTCCAGTCCTATGATTCCTGCAAACATGTAATCCAGAAGCAACACATGGGGTGGGTATGTGGGGTCGCATGTGTGCCCCCCCCCACCCCCAAGATTTCTGCTAGGATTTGCCACCCAGGACTCCTCACTGTGCAGCAGTTCCTGGAGCTGGCGGGCTGCAAGCTGCAGCTGTGGGGAGAGGCAGCAGCAAACAGCCGAGAGCTGCAGGGAGGGGCTGCTGAGGGTAAGATGGGGGGCACATGCCTGGGAGGGGCATGACTCAAGCTGTTTGGGGGGCAGTTTGAACCTTTAAATTGCACCCACCTCACCATGTGCAGGTACCAGTTGTCTCTGCCATAAGCACATTTGTAAGTGATGGCAGGATCAGGGCTATAGTGACCTTCAGGGGGAGGACGTGTGCATGTGCATTTAACATGCTCCTGTACACCTCTATGCCAGCTGTAACCAGAGACAGAGGTACCAAAGTGCCATAACTGAGGTTGCTCTTGTGAGACTTCCACTCAAATTGTGTAGACTGGAGTTTATCTTGTATTAGGGTGTTCCCCAGGATGTAACTTGTGTTTAGATGTTATACTTACTCTTGCAGAATTCGTAAGTGTACTATGAAAACTCCATCCAAGCTGAAACTTAGCAGCAAATTTGTGTGCAGACTCTTTTTCAGAAAGCTCGATTGAATATTTAAGCTATGGTAGGCCTCTTAAATATACCCACTAAAGTTGTCTTAAACTTATGTAGATTAAAGCTTCCATTTCTTGCATTTTAGAATTTTGCAAGAACTTCAACACAATTTTTTTTCAAAAGAAAGTAAGCAACTACTTGCCATTTATCTGAAACTCTGCACAAGAATAATGTCCCAGTGGCAAATTCCATCCTGTTAATATACAGATGCACACCAAAACCACAGGTTTATAATAATCTTGCACCGGGATATGGGCACACATAGGAATATAAAAACATAGCTGATTATTCTCAGATCTGGGACTATTGGTCTCCCATATCTACATATGATCCACAGTTGGCTCCTCAGCATCTTTTCTCCCACTTCCCTTACCATAAGCAATTATGTCCACTTCTCATACCATATAAAAAACATTTGTGTGCGCTAACGTTTCAAAGTCACCATTTCTAGAAAAATGGTATAGTGCACACTAAAATATGACTTTGTAACCAGATGCAAGAAACTTTGTGCACCTATGGATGAGTTCATCGTGCCCCCCAAACTAGCTGATCACACTGCAGGAAAAACTAAGGGGAAAACTTTGAGCATGTTAAGGAATAATATAATTCTATCAATTTTTTTTCCCTCTGAGTGGCATATGTTCAAATTAGCCATTCTTCAGACCTCAGAAGAAACTCTAGACAACATCCAAGATGGCAGCAGGATTGGTTTGAAAATGATGAAAGCAAAAAGATCCTTAAGGAAAAGAATGATGCATTACCATTGAGTGGAATATCACCATTGATGGTACAGAACTGAAGTGTGTCAATCACTGTACCTTGGCAGTAGTATCTCAAGTGACAGTTCTTGATCCAGAGAACTACAAAATAGAATGCAAAAAGCAAGCCAGGCCTTGGGAATCCTTTGTCATAGATTATTCAACCAAAACACCAAACAAAACTGACAACCTACAAGGGAACAGTGACAGCCTCCCTTCTAGATGGGTGTGAAACATGGGCAGTTTAGTACAGACATATACGTTGTCTGTCTTCTACTCTGAAGGTCCACTGGTATGACAAAGTGCCAAATGCTACCATCCTTGAGAGAAAAAAATAACAGCCAGCATCTTGGCAATGATCATCAAAGCTGAACTTTGATGGACAGGACATGTTATCAGAGTGGGGGGTGGTGACAGTCCCAAAAAAGAACTTTCTGGAGCAAGCTAAAACTCAGAAAGCACAGGAGTGGTGGCCAACAAAAATGTTTCAAAGACACCTCTAAGCAGAATCTGATTCTGGGGCTAAATAATGATAACTTTGAAGAAACAGCCCACGATGGATCTGAATGGAGAGCACCTTTCAATAAAAGTTCTCAACACTTTGAGAAAGATGCAAAAAAACTGATTTAGGGGTGTGTGGGGAACAACATCCTGTCATGTCACCAGTGCAAGCCTGCACATTCCTGTGTGACATCTTAGCGATTGAGCTCCTCACAGCTTTGAATATATAGCCATATGAGAACAAATGTGATGCCATGTCATCCTTTGATACAACAGACAGCAATACTGTGCAGCACAGGTAAACATTAGTCAGTGCACCACTTCTAGCGACCAAGAGAGCTCTAGGACCATGATCTGTCCCATCTGTGTGCAAGAGGCAGTTAACTCTCTCAACCATCTTCCACCCCCTTAGTGCACAACACAGGACAGGGTCATTCGTTGAATGGTCTTTAAGGCTCTTATTTGTGAGCTTGCATGAATACACATCACTCAGGTTAAAACAACGAGGAGACCATATGGCACCTTAGAGACTAACAAATTTATTTGGGCATAAGCTTTCGTGGGCTATAACCCACTTCATCAGATGCATGGAGTGGAAAATACAGTAGTCTGGTATAAACACGGCTACCCCTCTGAAACCATTCAGGTTAAGGAATTTAGATAACAATAAAATCCTGCAGTTGATGAGATTTGTTCATTTCGTGCAGTTTCAGGAGAATTGTGGCCACAGGGCTGTGCCTTTGATTACACCCCTACCTCACTCCCTGTCCCTCCTGCTAGATTAGAACACTGCTCAGAATTTTCCTTTGTATAGGATTCCAATGTTCATGAACTGGCCACTAGAGGGTGTTTTGGGTTACTGCACAAAATGCTTTCTTCAGAGTTTGATTCCATTGCTAGCAAGATTGTGCTGTAACTCTTGGTCAGATCATTTCATGGAAGCTATAACTAATATTCCCCATCCAACACAAACACCTCATTGAACGTCAGCAAATAAAGAGCAGTTTAAGGCAAAATGAAGAAAAAAGGCATGTCTGACGCCAAGCCGTTTTTTATTTTTAAAGCACACACAGAAAAGCCATGTTCTAAGGCAAGTGGGTAGGTAAAGGGATCTGAACCAGAGTTAGAATGCAGCTGCCACTGGACCTTCCTTCTGTAAAAACAAAGAGCAAATCTTGGGACCTGCTTCTGATCTCACTATCACTAGTGTGTGTTTGTGTGTTTTGTTTGTTTGTTTTTTTTTAACTCCAGCGACTTCTCTTGTAGGTGAGGGGATGGTTGCATGTATGTGCACACAGGCATTAATTATATGGTGTCCTTGAGTCTCTTTCTCTAAGAGGTTGTACAGTAGGCTATTAGGTTGTATCAGGAAAGGTGCAGAATATTGCCTTTATTGTCCTATATGAGCCTAGAGTAATTAAGAACAGTGGGATCTAGAATCAGAAAAGATCTTCTGAGTAACTTGTTCTCTCCCTACCAATGTAGGATTGTTCCCTGCTGTACACTCCTGTTTTCCTGAAATTAGAGTCATGACCCATCCTTAAGGGCAGGACAGTCACGCAGTGTACATTTCAAGTCCAGTTCACAGGCTGAATGACTCTGAGACAGCATTTGTCCCAAAATCTCTGCGGAGCCGCTCTGTGCCTGTGCCAGCTTCTTCCTGGTGTGGGAGGGCTGAGGTAGGCCTTAGCCCCGTCTTGCCATGAGGCTCTGCCTGCTGCTCCTCCTCTTCCTCCCAGAGGCCCCACCTTGGCCAGAAGCTGGAGCTGGGCAGTATTAAGAGCTACCCATGTGGCTGTGGGGAGCCCCAGACCCTCTACCTCCCCTGGGCAGCAGTCCCTGAGGGGTGGGCAGAGGGCTGAGGGCTGTTCTTTGGCATCCTGGCATCCCACCCAGGACAGGTGTAGGATCCGGGGCTCACCCAGTGGCCCAGGTTCCCTGAGTGGCTCTTATCGCTGCCTGGCTTGGCCAGGGGGCAGGACTTCAGGAGGAGGGGAAGGGAGCAGTGCCACAGAGGGGGCAGGGCTCTTGCGTGTGTCCCATTTTTGCATCTTGAAAAAGTGGTCACCTTACGTGAAATAGTGATAAGACTATTTTTTCCTTTATTAAAAATATGCTCTCTCTCCACCAATTTCAAATGAAGCTTATGTTTTTAGAGAATGGTTTCTGGCCTGACAATATAGCATCTTCCAGGAAGACTTAAGACAAAGTCCTCTTCTCCTACAGAGCTGGGACAGCATCAGGATTGCTTCAACCTTGGCCCCCAAACTGCCCTGTGTGCAAAACTGGATGAAGTCATTCCCGGTCCCAAAGCACTAGGTAAACTAGTGCTCTCCATCTCCTTGTGGCCCTGCCTGCATCCACTCCTTCAGGAAGTGGGATGAGACCACTTCCCTACAGCATACACTGTGCCAAAGGTGGTGAGGGTGTTAAAACTCCCCACAGAACTGGGAGTGGGGGAGGGCAGCAGCCAAAGAATGGATGACTCTAGTGGGAAGCCTCCTGGACTCCTCCTCCACTCCACAAAGCCCTGTACATTGGCCACTGTCGGAAGACAGGATACTGGGCTAGATGGACCTTTGGTGTGACCCAGTGTGCCCGTTCTTAGTTCATTGTAACTTTTTTGTTCTCATCCCTTTGCCCTCATCACTAACAGAACCTCCTGATATAGTGTGTATGGTTTTTTTTTTAGTTTTCTTTTGAATGAACTCACATAGGAAACTAAGAGTGTAGTTGTGATGTTATTGACATGAACTCTGACCATATAGATTGTTGCAACCAAGGTCCTAGAGTTGCACCAAATCTTGTACAAAAGAGGTCAAGTAAGGTGTCTATAGGAAGATTGTAATTTGCTGGTTATGATTATGCTGTCTGTATGTGTGTATCATTTTTGTATTTGAAGTTATGAATATTGGCTATGTACTTGTATCTCAATGTGTTTGATTCTAAGTAGCCTCAGTGAAGCATTTGGTCAGCTTCTGAAGAAAGGACTATTCTCAGTAAGTGCCCAATCAAGAAACGCTTAACTGATAGTGGACTTTGGGAGACGCCAATCTACATCTGAGCTGTACGTTCAAACTAACATGTAAACAATGGTGTTGGCCTGCAAAAAGCTGAATCATTCATGGACATTGTGACTTGGCAAGGTGGCTACAAACTCCATCTTGTTGCTGTGATTTTGCACAGAAGAACAAAGGGGTTTCCACCCACAAGAGAGAATATAAAAGGCCCTGGAAGCCCCTCCATTTGGTCTTCAGCTGGCTCAAGAGATGGCCTCTCCACCTCAAAGAGATGCCTGAAAGAAACTGGGACAAAGGACTAACTATGGGTGTGTGAGTGATTGCTGGACCCAGACTAGGGGTATGTCTACACTACGAAATTAGGTCGAATTTATAGAAGTCAGTTTTTTAGAAATAGTTTTTAAATAGTCGATTGTGTGTGTCCCCACACAAAATGCTCTAAGTGCATTAAGTGCATTAACTCGGCGGAGTGCTTCCACAGTACCGAGGCTAGCATTGACTTCTGGAGTGTTGCACTGTGGGTAGCTATCCCACAGTTCCCGCAGTCTCCGCCACCCATTGGAATTCTGGGTTGAGATCCCAATGCCTGATGGGGCAAAATACATTGTCGCGGGTGGTTCTGGGTACATGTCATCAGGCCCTCGTTCCCTCCCTCCCTCTGTGAAAGCAACAGCAGACAATCGTTTCACGCCTTTTTTCCTGAGTTACCTATGCAGACGCCACACCATGGCAAGCATGGAGCCCGCTCAGCTCACTGTCACCGTATGTCTCCTGGGTGCTGGCAGACGCGATACTGCATTGCTACACAGCAGCAGCAACCCATTGCCTTGTGGCAGCAGATGGTACGATAGGACTGGTAGCCGTCATCGTCATGTCCGAGGTGCTCCTGGCTGCGTCGGTCAGGAGCGCCTGGGCAGACATAGGTGCAGGAACTACATTAGGATTGACTTGACTAGGTCACTCTCTTTAGTCCTGCAGGCAGTCCTATTGTACCATCTTATGGTGAGCAGGCAGGAGATGTGGATGGCTAGCAGTCCTATTGTACCATCTTCTGCCGAGCAGCCAAGAGATGTGGATGGCTTGCAGTCCTTCTGCACCATCTGCTGCCAGCCAAACATGTAAAAGATAGATGGAGTGGATCAAAACAAGAAATAGACCCAGATTTGTTTTGTATTTATTTGCTCCCCCCTGCCTCCCTCCCTCCATGAAGTCCAGCCTGAAATACGAGAGGGAGGGATAGCTTAGTGGGTTGAGCATTGGCCTGCTAAACCCAGGGTTTTGAGTTCAATCCTTGAGGGGGCCACTCTGTGTGACAGTTGTTTTTGTTTCTCCTTGATGTAAAGCCACCCCTTTTGTTGATTTTTAATTCCCTGTAAGCCAACCCTGTAAGCCATGTCGTCAGTCGCCCCTCCCTCCGTCAGAGCAACAGCAGACAATCATTCCGCGCCTTTTTTCTGTGCAGACGCCATACCACGGCAAGCATGGAGCCCGCTCAGATCACTTTGGCAATCAGGAGCACATTAAACACCACGCGCATTATCCAGCAGTATATGCAGCATCAGAACCTGGCAAAGCGAAACCGGGCGAGTAGGCGACGTCAGCGCGGTGACAAGAGTGATGAGGACATGGACACAGACTTCTCTCAAAGCACGGGCCCTGGCAATGCGGGCATCATGGTGCTAATGGGGCAGGTTCATGCCGTGGAACGCCGATTCTGGGCCCGGGAAACAAGCACAGACTGGTGGGTTGCAGGTCTGGCACGACTCCCAGTGGCTGCGAAACTTTTGCATGCATAAGGGCACTTTCATGGAACTTTGTGACTTGCTTTCCCCTGCCCTAGGTGTAAGAATACCAAGATCAGAGCAGCCCTCACAGTTGAGAAGCAAGTGGCAATAGCCCCGTGGAAGCTTGCAACGCCAGACAGCTACCGGTCAGTCGGGAATCAATTTGGAGTGGGCAAATCTACTGTGGGGGCTGCTGTGATGCAAGTAGCCAACGCAATCAAAGATCTGCTGATATCAAGCGTAGTGACCCTGGGAAATGTGCAGGTCATAGTGGATGGTTTTGCTGCAATGGGATTCCCTAACTGTGGTGGGGTGATAGATGGAACCCATATCCCTATCTTGGCACCAGAGCACCAAGCCAGCGAATACATAAACCGCAAGGGGTACTTTTCAATAGAACTGCAAGCACTGGTGGATCACAGGGGACATTTCACCAACATCAATGTGGGATGGCCGGGAAAGGTACATGACGCTCGCATCTTCAGGAACTCTGGTCTGTTTCAAAAGCTGCAGGAAGGGACTTTATTCCCAGACCAGAAAATAACTGTTGGGGGTGTTGAAATGCCTATAGTTATCCTTGGGGACCCAGCCTACCCCTTAATGCCATGGCTCATGAAGCCATACACAGGCAGCCTGGACAGTAGTCAGGAGCTGTTCAACTACAGGCTGAGCAAGTGCAGAATGGTGGTAGAATGTGCCTTTAGATGTTTAAAAGCACGCTGGTGCAGTTTACTGACTCAGTTAGACCTCAGCGAAACCAATATTCCCACTGTTGTTATTGCTTGCTGTGCGCTCCACAATATCTGTGAGAGTAAGGGGGAGATGTTTATGGTGGGGTGGGAGGTTGAGGCAAATCGCCTTGCTGCTGGTTACGCGCAGCCGGACACCAGGGCGGTTAGAAGAGCACAGGAGGGTGCAGTGCGCATCAGAGAAGCTTTGAAAATGAGTTTCATGACTGGCCAGGCTACGGTGTGAAAGTTCTGTTTGTTTCTCCTTGATGAACCCCCCACCCCCTTGGTTCACTCTACTTCCCTGTAAGCTAACCACCCTCCCCTCCTCCCTTCGATCACCGCTTGCAGAGGCAATAAAGTCATTGTTGCTTCACATTCATGCATTTTTTATTAATTCATCACACAAATAGGGGAATAACTGCCAAGGTAGCCTGGGAGGGGTGGTGGAGGAGGGAAGGACAAGGCCACACAGCTCTTTAAAAGTTTAAAACTTATTGAATGCCAGCCTTCTGTTGCTTGGGCAATCCTCTGGGTGGAGTGGCTGGGTGGCCGGAGGCCCCCCCACTGCGTTCTTGGGCGTCTGGGTGAGGAGGCTATGGAACTTGGGGAGGAGGGCGGTTGGTTACACAGGGGCTGTAGCGGCAGTCTGTGCTCCTGCTGCCTTTCCTGCAGCTCAACCATACGCTGGAGCATATTAGTTTGATCCTCCAGCAGCCTCAGCATTGAATCCTGCCTCCTCTCATCACGCTGCCACCACCTTTCAGTGTCCGCCCTCTCTTCAGCCCGCCACCTCTCCTTCCGGTCATTTTGTGCTTTCCTGCACTCTGACACTGTCTGCCTCCATGCATTCGTCTGTGCTCTGTGAGTGTGGGAGGACAGCATGAGCTCAGAGAACATTTCATTGCGAGTACATTTTTTTTCCCACCTTCTAATCTTCTCTAACATCTGGGAAGGAGAAGAACCTTTGATCCTTGAAACACATGCAGCTGGTGGAGGAAAAAAAAATGGACAGTGGTATTTAAAGAGACACATTTTATAGAACAATGGGTACACTTTCAGGGTAAACCTTGCTGTTAACATTACATACATAGCACATGTGCTTTCGTTACAAGGTCGCATTTTGCCTCCCCCCATCACGTGGCTAGCCCCTCATCCCTACCCCCTCCATGTGGCTAACAGTGGGGAACATTTCTGTTCAGCCACAGGCAAACAGCCCAGCAGGAACGGCCACCTCTGAATGTCCCCTTAAGAAAAGCACCCTATTTCAACCAGGTGACCATGAATGATATCACTCTCCTGAGGATAACACAGAGAGATAAAGAATGGATGTTGTCTGAATGCCAGCAAACATACACTGCAATGCTTTGTTCTGCAATGATTCCCGACTAAGTGCTACTGGCCTAGCGTGGTAAAGTGTCCTACCATGGTGGACGGAATAAGGCTGCCCTCCCCAGAAACCTTTTGCAAAGGCTTTGGGAGTACATCCAGGAGAGCTTTATGGAGATGTCCCTGGAGGATTTCTGCTCCATCCCCAGACATGTTAACAGACTTTTCCAGTAGCTGTACTTGCCATGAATGCCAGGGCAAATTAATCATTAAACACGCTTGCTTTTAAAGCATGTATGCTGTTTAAAAAGGTACACTCGCCAGAGGCCCCTTCTCCGCCTGGCAGGTCCGGGAGGCAGCCTTGGGTGAGTTCAGGGGGTACTGGCTCCAGGTACAGGGCGAGAAACAGTTCCTGGCTGTCGGGAAAACCAGTTTCTCCGCTTGCTTGCTGTGAGCTATCTACAACCTTATCATCATCTTCCTCATCCCCAAAAATTGCTTCCGTGTTGCCTCCATCTCCATTGAAGGAGTCAAAAAACACAGTTGGGGTAGTGGTGGCTGAACCCCCTAAAATGGGATGCAGCTCATCATAGAAGCGGCATGTTTTGGGCTCTGACCCGGAGCGGCCATTTGCCTCTCTGGTTTTCTGGTAGGCTTGCCTCAGCTCCTTCAGTTTCACACAGCACTGCTTCAGGTCCCTGTTATGGCCTCTGTCCTTCATGCCCTGGGAGATTTTGACAAATGCTTTGGCATTTCAAAAACTGGAACGGAGTTCAGATAGCACAGATTCCTCTCCCCATACAGCGATCAGATCCCGTACCTCCCGTTTGGTCCATGCTGGAGCTCTTTTGCGATTGTGGGACTCCATCATGGTCACCTCTGCTGATGAGCTCTGCACTCACCTGCAGCTTGCCACACTGGCCAAACAGGAAATGAAATTCAAAAGTTCGCGGGTCTTTTCCTGTCTACCTGGCCAGTGCATCTGAGTTGAGAGTGCTGTCCAGAGCGGTCACAATGGAGCACTCCGGGATAGCTCCCGGAGGCCAATACCGTCTAATTGCATCCACAGTACCCCAAATTCAACCCGGCAAGGCCGATTTCAGCGCTAATCCCCTTTGTCGGGGGTGGAGTAAGGAAATCGATTTTAAGAGCCCTTTAAGTGAATAAAAAGGGCTTCATCATGTGGATGGGTGCAGGGTTAAATCAATTTAACGCTGCTAAATTCGACCTCAACTCCTAGTGTAGACCAGGGCTGAGATGCCATTACGGTTAAGCCTGCCTGGAGAGCTATTACAGGTTATAGCAACCTATTACATGTCTGGCTGATTGCCTCATTCTCAGACAGGAAACACATAGTGCCAATGTGAAGATCTCATTGTATTCAGGGGAATAAATCCCATTCCTGTGGATCTGTGACACAAGGGCTGATCTCTCAACACCCCTTGCTACGGCAACTCTCACGCTCTCGAACGAGTGCTACTGGGCTTTTACCATGTACAGTCAAGCAACACTGCAGGGAGCTGAAAACTTTCCCACTGATTTTTCCTCTCTGTAAGGACCTAGACTCTAACACACTAACCTCAGGTGTCCATCGCTACACCTATGTCCTTGTCTGCTTGAGCCTAGATCCTGGACCAGGCTCAACAGGCTACTCTCTGGCTCATTCAGATTTGCATCAGCATGTCTTGGCTTCCTCCCCACAGTGTGACTGACTGTGGGGCAGCACTGCAGACCGTAACTCGTGGTAGAAGAGCACCCAACTGGACATCTGGAGGGCGGTTAAAAACCCCTAGCCTCCCTGGATACCGAGGCTATCTTCTGGTGACAGAACTTGAACATTGAGCTGTGATCTCTGCATATGAGAGAGAGAGAGAGAGGATGGAACACCTTGAGTTAGGAACTTGTCATCTATCATTTAGAAATTCCAAGGATGTTTTTGTACTGGCAGCAGGAGGACTCCAGCATATGTAATTCTAATTGAAGTCCCCCATGATGACACAGCTTTCCCCCTACTCATTATGGATAGACGTTTAAGGAGCCATTCATCCTGTTCCCTTGTGTGATTTGGTCTGTAGCAAGCACCAGCTAGCACCCTATCTTGTGCTAACAGATAAAGAACATTAATCCATAAGCATTCAAGATCATTTTCATCCAAGTTATGAGTGACTTGGAAGCAGGTAATGCCATTTTTGATAAAGTGCCACTCCCCTTCCCCTTTTGCCCACTAGATTTTTCCTAAATAGATTGGAACCATTGATTATAATCCAACAGTGCAAATCATCACACCAGGCTTCAGGTACAGTAACTAGGTTGAATTTATGCTAATAAACAAGCAATTCCAATTCCTCATGTTACCCAGGTTCCTCGCACTGGTGTGTAGACAATTCAAGAATTTCTTCTCCATGTTCTCTGATTCTTTGATTAATTTTTGTTTTCAACATCTCAATTTTTTTTTTTGGTGCTAAATGAGTGCTCTTTTTCTTCCATATTTTGATCCTGCCCTTCCGTTGTTAGTTGCACACCCTCCTGAATACCCTCCCTTCTACTGAGGTGGAGGCCATCCAAACTATACAGCCACCCCCACCCCACAGAAGGTAGACCAAAGTTCCACAAAACCAAAATCCTCCACACTACACCACTCACTTAGCCAGTGAGTCACTTCCAGAATCACCCACTTTCTATCTTCCTTTGCTCATGGGACACAAAGGATCTCAGAAGATCACTTTGGACCACCTTCTTTTTCTTCAGCACACTTACAAGTTCCCTGAAATCATCTATTATCTTTGAGAGATTCCACAATGCAGTGTTATTAGTACCCATCAGAGCCATCACCAATAGATCTTTACCTGTCTACTTCAGGAGCTTATCCAGTCTTAGAGGTTGAAGCTCTGGTGCTGTTGACAGTCCAACTAGTAATGCAGTGGGGATACAGCTACTCTTTGCTGCTAACTAGAGCTGAGTGAAATTTGTTGATCAAAACATTTTGTGAATTTATCAGTTTTTACCAAATTAACATTAAGGGCGGGGGAGGATCCTCAAAGTCAAATGTTTCACCTTTTTAAATTCAAAGCTACTTTTTGTTTTGACATTTCCTTCAACTGAACATTTTTTAAAGTAAAAAGCTAAAATATTTTTGTTTTGATTTGAACTGCACGTTTTGTTTGACCCAAAATGAATCTCTTATTTTTGGGAACAGTAACTGTGGTATGGTTTTTTTGTTTTTTTGGGTTTTTTTTGGTTCAATGTCGCATATCTACTACTACTATCTCTTTTCTGCTGCTCATCCTACCCCTAGTGCAGCTCAGGTTTTTGTTTTGCCATGTGGCTTGACTGGAGCTAGCCTCAGGGGATGTCTATTCCTAAACCACTACAGCGGCAGTGCTGCAGCTAAGTTGCTGTAGTGCTTCAGTTTGGCCACTACCTACGCTGACAGGAGGGGTTCTCCTATTGGCATAGATAATCCACCTCCCCGAGAGACAGTAGCTAAGTTTACTGAAGAACTCTTCAGTCAACCTAGTGCTGTCTACACTGGGGGTTAGGTCGGCATAGCTACGTCTCTGTGTGGATTTGTCACAACCCCAAGAGTCGTAGCTATGTTGATGTATGTTCCCAGTGTAGACCAGTCCTAACTCGAGGATCTAACATGCATGTGGATAACTTGAGCTGACTGCAGTGAAGGCATCACACCCTGAGGTAGCAGGGACACAAACAACTCTCCATTATTTGCGGAGGAGGGAGAGGAAGGAGGCTAGAGTTCAAATAAATGTAAAAACAATATTCAGTGTCTAGCGATGATTGCAGCAGGGACAGTCCCCTGATAACTTGCAGTTTGTTCTCCTCAGCCAAGCAGGAGTACAGTCTTCTGGTCTGACTTCTTGAAGTCAATCTTATTTCTCCAGAGTTGGCTGGCTCTAAGTAGCCAGGGCTGGGTTGAAGGTCTCTCCTTCAGAAGGCTCTGGCTCTTTTCTGCCCTGACGGGGAAATAGCTCATCGAGCAGGATCTCTTCTTTTTGTGAAAAGTGAATTGGGTGTGCCCAGGTGAGGCTCATCTGTCTGTGCCTCTCCCACTTTTCTGGCCCCAGGCTGGCTGTTTCCCTCCTTCTCTCAGGAAGGTTTGTGATCTCTTTCTAGGAACACCTGGAATAGTCCATCCAGCTGCCACTCTTCTGTGGCTGACTCCCGGAGCCTCCTGATTGGCTCTTCTCTCCATTCCCCAAACTGCACCATTTCAATGTGCTCTTCTTACAACAGGAGAGGGAAGACCAGACAACATGGAACCTGTAATTCTTTGGCTGTCCTTTTGCAATCCCTGACCCCAGTCACATCATGCCCAGGGGTTTAAAGGGCTTCCAGCTGCCATCTTGTAGGGATTTTCCCCCTTATCAGTTTCTGGCTGGGGGCGGGGGGGACCCAGAGGGTAACATTTGCAGAGCATAAAAACAGTTGCTTTCTACTGTAAGCAACAGAACAGGTCTAGGCTGCTTTTTCTTCATTCTGCCACATCTAGACTTCTGCAACCACAGTGACTGTATAAAAACCAAGAGGCCAGCTAAATGTTTAAGAACACCAGAGAGTACTATGTGTGGTGTGCATGTGTGGTTTTTTTGGGGGGGGGTTTTGTTTTGTTTTTTTTAATTCTGCAATCCTATGCTATTCTTACTCTTCTGCTCATCCTGGTTTGGGTTCTCCCCTCCTTCCCCATCCCCCGCCCCACTGTCTCCATTATTCTGAAGCTAGTGATGGTGTGCTTTGTTTCTACTATTGTACAGCTTTTAGGTGCAAACTGCTTTTTGATCAAGTACAGATAAAGCTTTCATGCAATCTGGATTCTCTAACTGGAAAAAGTCTTGAGACAAATTTGAGAGGCACCAAGCTTCTTCATGTCACCACAAAGCTGTTGATAGTCTTCAAAAGATCACCAAAGAATGTTGGTGATCTGCCAAGTTATCAGTATTCTGAGAAGAAAACAGGAAGATGGTAACGGAAATACAAAGTAGTATACACTACTTTGCCAGACAGTGACTTGCACTGCAAGGCCATTATGCTAGGCTGTTACATGGAACACTCTGAAAATATGCCTTTAAGCGGAGAGGTTGGCTGAAGCTTTGTTCAACTGCTTTGTTTTGTAGGCAAAATATGATCCTGATATTCCAAAGTGGCTGATACAGAGCCAAGACAACTTCACAAGACCAGTTATTCAAAATGAGATAATGGAAATCATGTCTCTTAAAGTCATGTGGGACTTTCTGAACTTCTGGAGAATGCTATACAATTATGGTAGTTGAAGTGGACTGCTTCAAAAAAAAGCACATGACTTTATGGATGCAATATGTGGAGGATGACATGAATATTCATGAATGCTTCAGTGTACAATCCAGTGTTAGTTGTACGTCAGCAGAGCTAATAACCAATAATGTAAAGAACAATACCATATATTATTGCATCTATTGGATCAACAATGGTCATAGCCAATGCTGTGATGGTGCTGCTAATATGGCAGGCTTAGAATCAGTTGTACCAACCATATTGCCATAGGAGGAATCATGAGCCACGTATACTCACTGCGGTGGGCCTTGAATTGGACATGCCACAATACTATTAAAAATACTGTCTTAAGATATTCCTGAAACTTTGTTCACAAAATTAACTAACGACCCAAATGCAATGCTATATTTCAGGACATTTAAAGTATGAAGTGCATCACCAGACCTCAGTACCCTTTATCTAATATGATGGACTTGTCATGCAGAAGCATTGGGTTCAGTTCCTGAGAACTACCTTATACCGTGTGCAACTTCAGAGGTTGCAACGGATGCAGCAAAAGATCCTGAAATAAGAGGCTGAAATGGTGGCAAAGGAGCTCCAATGGTAAAGCTGAATGTCCTCTTTGGTACTGAACTAGGTCAAAACAGTCCTAATAGTAGACAACCTGTCCAAAACTCTGCAAGGGTCAGACATTTTCAGCAACAGAAGGCCAATCTCTTATGAAAGTGACACTTAATTTACTTCATTTCATCTGATCAGATGAAAGCAACAACATATTCTGGGAGCAAGTCCACCAGGAAAATTTTAAAGTTGGAGAGAGTTGGAATGCCTGAGCTTCCCAGGAAATGACAAATTCCCAAGAAAATGCAAATAGGGAAAAGTGAACCAAGCTACCAAAATTCAGCAAAGGAATTTTATAAGTACATCTCTGATGTGATTAAATACAGGACGTTATCAAAATCAAGACTTGGACAGAGAACTTTGAAAATTTTTTATTCAAAACCTCAAGATTCTTAGAACAACTCCAAACATAAGCTCAAGGTGTGGTTGGAGTCAATGGTTCTGATTTCAACTATGATCAACCATACCCCGCACAGTCTCCTGCCAGCCAACTGTCAGCTTACAGAAAGATCATTGAAGTCAGTTCAGAAATATCTTAGGTTGCTCAGCCAAATTGAACATCAGTAGTTTTCTGAAGCAGTGAAGTTCATAAATGATTTTTGTGGCACACTGGCAACCATTTCTATATGTGAGCATGAAATGGCCTGAAAGTGTGGGGTGAAGGAGAAGGAAGAGTTTAAAAATAACCCTAAGTATGCAGATAGCTATATATAATGTGAGAGGAGAGGAATGCATTTACATGTTAATGGGAAAATACTACCACTATCGGTTGGGTTAACACTTGTTGAAGCGAAGCTGATGGGCGCATCCACCACCACACTTCACTTAAGATAGTAGAAATGGTTAAGCTCCCTTATGAAATAAGAGCAGTATCTGCTCAAAACACAGGCACATCTAAGGCCACTCCTGAAATCGAACTATGGGGGGAAAGGGTTTTGCTGGGCATTGTTTGAGTGGGCTGGGAGCGGGCAGAGAAGCACACAGAAATAGAGCAAGAAGCTACGGAAACAGCCTGAACAAGCATGGTGTGTGGCTCTGGGAGGACTTTTTTCAGCTTGGATGCTAGTTGAAAGCAGCTTGAAGCTGTGCTTAAAGAAATTCTCTGATGTTTGTTTTTTTTCCCCCCTGTGTTTAGGGAAACGAGACTTTGTACATTCTTTGTATATAAACAAAATTGTATCAGAAATACCTGACTCCATCAGGTTCTCTTCTCAGCTGGAACAACCTGCAAGATCCCAAAGTTTTGACTAGCTGCTCTGGTCAAAAGGGGTAAGCATACTAAGCATTGATAGAACTCTACAAATATTAACGAATTGTCACAACACCCATCTTACAAACAGGGCATGGGTGGGATCTGAGGGAGAGAGTGTGACTTATTGAAGGCATCGGAGGGAGACTGTCAGAGCTGTGACTAGAATTGAGGCATTTGTGGCTCCTGGTCCTGTGCTCATGCTCGTGGATTATTTTCCTCTTTTAGATATTCTATTTGAATAAGACTTTAACAAATGAAACTTCTGAACATCATTGTGACATCCAGGGTTAAAGCTACACTTCAATTAGCCTTGGATAGTCCCAGTGGCACTGTTCTGTTCTCCCTGGTAGCTTATCACTGGAGCAGCACTACCAACTTCCTGGGGATAGACCTTCTATCAGCTTTATTGGCTGGTGGGGAAAGTGCCACAAAAAAGGAAGGAGGGAACACATGGGGGTGGGGGAAGAGATTTATTTGTGACAGAAAAGTCTTATAAACTTGATCTGTTAGCTGTCCGCTATCAAACTGCAACCAGCTTCCATGGATACAAGGCTTGTGAACAACTTAGTGTTGCAAATTAAGCTACTTATATTCATGGGTTGCTGGGTTTTTATTGCTTCAAGTACATATGATATACAATTTTCTCTGTATTGGATTTAAAGTTTTGTATGTATTCTTAATGTATCTGGTGTTTTTAGTACATAATGTAAGACTATTATGGTAGCATTTGGAGACTTCAGTCAAGTTCTGGGTCCCATTGTGCTACATAGTTGTCATCTCAAGACCTTACAATCTAAGTAAACAAGGTAGACACAGGGTGGGAGAAGGAATATTATCGCTATTTTATAGGTGGGGAGCTGTGGCACAAAGAGGTTAAAGAAATTGCCTAAGGTCAAACAGGGAGCCAGGAAATTAACTCATCGAAGAAAGAACTTCTGTGTCATGTTCCAACTAGGTGGCTGTCCCTTCTGCCTGTGACAAAGAGTCCTACAATGCCGGCCTGCATTAAAGGCATATTTCATATTGGGGTGTCAAGATGATATTGGAAGCATTCAGTGACGATGAGCAGGAGTCTCTGCCCTCTTTGTTTACTTTCTGCATAACATGATGGGAGTATTTTTATGAAACACTCCAAAAGCTAGAATGCAACAATGCCAGCTGTAGAGAATTAGATTAGAATGAAGACCTTCCATGACACAAACTAAAGAGAACAAGTTCCGTAGAAGATCAGCTCCGGCTATTTTGTGCAATGCCTTCATCTAATAAGAGGAAATTTTAAGGAGGAAGCAGATAAGGCACTGTCAATATGCATAGCATGTCTTCAGAAATTGTATGATTTCAAGACAGCTGTTTTCAAATGAATGTCAGTCCTCTCACTGGACCATGAAGTAAAATGGTCTGATCTTGAAGTTGGCTGAAGTTCTTCACATGGAGATTTATTTTGACAAGCTGTTTGATGATTACTGCATTTTAGAGCAAGTAAGAGGAGAAATTCATTTCAAAGGATCAAAACATAGATTAAAGATTGATTAGAATGTTGGGAATCATTAAGAAAGGGATAGATAATAAGACAGAAAATATCATATTGTCTCTATATAAATCCATGGTATGCCTACACCTTGAATATTGCATGCAGATCTGGTCATCCCATCTCAAAAAAGATGTATTAGAATTGGAAAAGGTACAGAAAAGAGCAACAAAAATGATTAAGGGTATGGAACAGCTTCCATATGAGGAGAGATTAGTAAGACTGTGACTTTTCAGCTTGGAAAAGAGACAATTAAGGGGGGGAATATGATAGAGGTCTATAAAATCATGACTGGTGTGGAGAAAGTAAATAAGGAAGTGTTATTTATTCTTTCTCATAACACGAGCCAGGGCTAACCAAATGACATTAATAGGCAGCAGGTTTAAAACTAAGAGAAGGAAGTATCTCTTCACAGAACACACAGTCAACATGTGGCACTCTTTGTCTGAGGATGTTGTGAAGGCCAAGACCATAACAGGGTTCAAAAAAGAACTACATAAATTTATGGAGGATAGATCCATCAATGGTTATTAGCCAGGATGGGCAGGGATGGTGTCATAGAATCATAGAAGATTAGGGTTGGAAGAGACTTCAGGAGGTCATCTAGTCCAACTCCGTACACAAAGCAGGACCAACCCCAACTAGCCTGTTTGCCAGAAGCTGGTCATGGGGACAGGGGGATGAATCACTTAATTACCTGTTCTGTTCATTCCCTCTGAAGCACCTGGCATTGGCCACTGTCGGAAGACAGGATACTGGGCTAGATGGACCACTGATCTGACCCAATATGGCCATTCTTATGAAGTTTTCAAACTAAACATTTGGCTGTTTCCACTTTCTGGTATTTAAGTCCTGTCTTTCACACTTTCAATTCCAGTCTCAAATGCCTACTGTGAAAGGGTTTTCTGCTTAAGGACTCAGCTCTGAAGCAAAGAAAGAAACAGATTGAAAGTGTGGTGAATGCAGAATTACAGATGCAACTGAACAACAGTATGTCATGCACGGACTTTTATGAATACCTCTAAGTCCCCGGAGTTGCTGAAGCAGCAAGAAGACAACTGAAGTATAGATTTAAGAAGAAAGAAACTGAGCAAAGGCACTCTGCTACAGGAGACCCAACGTCTATAAGGAAAATACAATAACATTTGATTTTAAGTCTCATCAGTGAATTTTTCCTTTATATATCATTTTCTAATGGCATGCTATTTTATTTTCTGTATTTAAATAATGTAATTAACTAATGCACACACACACACAAACATTTAAACGTGCATTAACAAGCAAAGTAACCTAAACCCGATCTTGCTATTTAAAAATAAGATTTGCATTACAACTGGAGATTTTGCAATGTTTATGCAATATGCTAAACATGAAATTATGAGTCAGATGCTCCTTATTTCCACTGAGGTAAAATGATGGCTCTGTAGTGAATGAGTTCTAGAGTACAGTAGGTCAGTCACTAATGCCATTACATCATGTGGTAAAACTTCTCAGAATAGGTCCAAATTGAGTTGGCAACCTTAGTTTAGGTGAGGGCAGGGAGGCCATGCAGAACTGTTTGTTTACGTATGCACGGGTCCATGTCCCTTGAATCCTCCTGAGAGATACCAATGAAACTTTCATGGAGGTACTCTGAATCCTCTCCCAAAGGTTTCTAGGATGGCAGCCTTATTTCTACACCAGTAGGAAGTTTTCCCATGACACTCTGGCACCTGCCAAAGTTATTGTAGTGCAGCGAACAAGCAAGCTGCATATGGCCCAGGTGGTACTTGAGATGCCAACAGCAGGTGTGCTCTGGGCCTGTGTTACCTGCAGGAGTGAGATCAGCTAAAATCACCACCACCACCTGTGGAAAATGGTATCAGTATTCAGTGTCCTTGCCTTATACTTGTTTTGTTTCATACAATCGAACAGTTCTCTCCTCATTCTCCTCTGCCCCCCGACTGGCCCCTGGTGGGCCCCAGTCAGAGTTACTGGGATTAGAGAGCAATACTGTGCACAAGTGCTCTGCAGCTGGTGTCAATAAGCATGAGCAAGGGAAGGGAATTCTGAAATTAACTTTCACTTTCTGTTGTGACTATCCTTACAGTGATGCCTGTCTGTAGTTTTATCTGTAGCTGCTGTGGTTGCAGCCTTAGGGGAGGGGGGGTGTTGTCCCCCCCGCAACACCTGCGGAACACCTGAGCCAGATAAGGAGGCAAAAGAGGACTTGAGATGACATGTCCAGTGAGATCCTGCACACCAGTGCGGTATCAGGTCATGAACAGAGGTCCGGGAGGGTGTATATTTCAGACTGTATTGAGAAGGAAAACATGGGCAAGAGGCAGGCCAAGCAGGAAAAGGTGAGGGAGATGCACCAGCACATAATGGGGCTTCTCTGGAAGCAAACACAGATGAGGCAGACTCTTGTGGACCTACAAGTTCAACAAGCATGACCTGGCTCCCTTTGCAATCAAAGGAGAACAGCTCTTCCCCCTCCCTCCCAACATTCCACTTGGCATCAGGGGCTGCATCCCTATCACTCTACCCTGGGGACAGTAAGGACAACCCCAGCTTCATACATTGACCTGTCAGAGCCACACAGTTGCTGTATGTGTAGCCGTGGATTGAAATGGAGATGAATATGCTTTCCCCTTGTTAAGTTCTGTTACATTAATTCATTTCTGAAGTTTTTACTGTATCTTCCCCCTAGCTTCATTCTCATAACCATTTTGGCTGAAATTCTTCCCCAAAATCATCCTGAGGCAGACACCCAGTAAGGAAAATATCAGCCCATTGGGTTAAAGTTGAGCAAAGTTATAGGCAACCGAAACAGGGTCTTAAAACGGGAAGTTTCAGGGAACGTGAATAGGCTCAGCCTACCAGCTCAGTCTATAATAATAGCGAAAGAGAAGAGATTAGTGGTGCCTGTTTAATCATATTCCAGGGTAACTTTTTAACTGAAACAACAAAATAAATATAATAACCTTGTGATCTGTAACTGCAAGAATACCAGGACCCCAGAAGCATAGTAAGGAACCAATCTTCTGCTCATGAAAATCAATTATAATTCAAAGTACTGAGGATAGGGCCATGTATCCTGAAATGTATCTGCTCTATTAATATCTCATTTTAATAAAATGGAAAGCACTGCAAATGGTCTCAGGATCAAAAGGGCTAGACAGCTGACATTGTTTATTGGTGTTTACTCCCTTGACTTTGACATAGTATTTCTAATTGGCAGGCAAGTGAATTGGCTATAATTCTTGCTGTAATCTCAGCAGGATGCAAAGGAATGGGACAGCAAAGAAGCTGCTCTAATGGCAGTATGTCTTGCTGAATAGTAGGATGGAGGCCCTGGAAATTGGAGCAGAGGGGTAAAGGAAAACTGCAGAGCAGGGAGAATTACACTCCTTCGAAGACTCCACAACATCAGTGATTTGAAAGCTGTTTCCAGTTCCTTCTTCACTATTTCCCAAGGGATTGATTCTTCAGCCTTTGTGTGGGTAACTCTCAACTAAATCAATGAGGAACTTTGTACGCTAAAGACTGGGTAGTGAGGTATTGGGACCTGAGCTGCAATGGGTCTAGACTTTTATTTATTTATTTTTTAATATAAAGTCCAGCTTCCATGCTGTGGGCCTGAATCGGGCCTGAAAATCCTTTTTCTTTTTTTGTATAGAGACTGGACATAATCTCTTTAAAACTCTTTTATAATCAGAAATGTTACAAGTAGGGAGGGACAAGCAGTTTTGGAGAAGACCCCATCTCCTCTCCCTCACCTACAAAACTCGGATTGTCCCTTGAACCAAAAGCAAGGCTCATATATATAATTTTTGAGGCTTGGGTAATGATCTACCCTTCTTTAATGCCACAGGGATGGACTCAAGAATTTTACAGTACTGTTGTGCACTTTGAGGCCTAAAGTACATAATGCCTCTTAAAGCAGTAGAGTAGGAGGATTCCAGCCATGTAGTTATGCTTCAGTAAATGGAGATGGAATAGGACACCAGGCTACATCCTAAAGCGACAATGTCAGAATGCCTGTGGAGCTTCCCAGTCACCATCCAAAGAAGGTAACTCAGTGCTGTAGAGAGATAACCGGCCCATGAGCCTCTTCTTGAAGGTGAAGGAGACCACCTATAGGCATATAAAGCTGCTGATTCTAACCCATTCCTCAAGAACAAAATACAGCAGCTAGAGAGGAATTAGAGCCTGTTGTAGGTAAGGATGATTGTGTGAGGGAAAAGGGGAGGAGAATATGGGATCTCTTGAGTATGATGTTTCAGATAAGCATCCGGAAATCTGTGTACTTACCTACCCCAAATCCAAACGCCAAGGTGAAGTTTGTTTTTTTTTAAAAAAGGGGCCTAAATTAAGCACCTAAATCTGTATTGTGTCTAACTCCAGGCACCTGTATCTGAAATCCTTGACCCAGACATTCTGAGGTTTGCCCACTACTGTAGTAACAAAATATATTAATAACCACTCATTCATTAGCCTGTATCTCTGAAACTTGCAGAGAGAAACAAGAGCTGTCTTAATAGTAGGAATCTTGTTTCAGACTCTGAGGGGAAAACTGTTGCGTTTACAGCCTGAGACATTGCTGCTTGCTTATTTCATGAATAGCAGACTTACTGAATCTGGGCTTAAGAAAAGAAATAATTTTTCACAGACATAACAGACCTTGGCAGATCAGTCTGCATTACTTCAAATTTGTTTAAAATATGCCAGGATACTGCTTTCAGATCATCTATTAAAGGGAAAAAGTGGTTTTAAGAAGTGTAAGGTATTTGGGTCACATTAACAATTCCTTCACTACTGTTCTTCTTTAGTTAATAAACAGTGGTGTGATTTGGAGAACTTGTATACAATAATACAATATGCAGACTCTTCCATGTTATCTCAAAATTGCTTGCAATCTTACTCTCATCTCAAGGAATACCTGTGTAGAAATGAGACACTTGCAAACCTAAGTCTGCGCCCACGTAATGTGACTGTTGTGCTTGGTACTATTTTTCCTTCAAGTAGTATGAATAGCCCACTGGAGCTGTTTAGCATAAAAAAATAAAATAAAATGGCAGAAGCCATTTCGAGTCTGTGCTCTATAGAAAAAAGTCAAGAGTTCCAAACTGAAGTGCTAAGATCATCATAGGGTAAGGAAACTATCTAAGGTACTTACTACAGCGATGGGGATCATGTATCTAAGTGCCTCACAATTTTTAATGTCCTTACCCCCACAACACCACTGTGAGGTAGGATGGACAACCGAAGCACACAGACTAAGTGTCTTTCCCAAACTCTCACAAGAGGTTTATGGATAGCAGGAATTGAACTTGCATCTGTCATGGCACAGACTAAGGCTTTCCTTCTCTGTGTTTCTCAGATGCAGCTACCAGGGGCTCTTCCTGTGGCCACAGCCTCCAGGGTGGTGATTTGGGGTGGGGGTGGGGGAAGCAGAGGCTCCTCCCTCGAGGCCACCCCCTTCTGGAGCCACAAACACTGTAGGAGCAGGCGACTCGTGTGAGTCCCCCACCTTCCCAGGGGTGGTGGAGCTTGGGCCTTGGGCTTCAGCCCTGGGGTGGTGGGTGGCAGGCTTTGGCCATGAGGTGGTGGGCTTCATCCCCCAGCCACAGGGCTTTGGGCTCTGGCCATGGGCTCATGTCATCCCTGCCCCTGCTGCCTCCTCCAGTCCCCCGCCATCAGTGTTTTCCCCAGGAATTGAAATGGGGGGGTGTTCAAATTTACGGGGGGGGGAATCAGGGCCGATGAGGGGTGAGACCGTGAGGGAGAAGGTGGGCAGTATGGCATCATAGTAAAAACTGAAAAATGTTTCATGACCATTTTATTAGATTTTAAAATCATCACACAAATTAAAGTTGACTACTCAAGCCTTCTATGAAGCACTACATCTACATCCTTCTTGGTTTCTTGTTATAATTTTGCACAACTCTGTTAATGAACTTCTTGAATGCAACGTGTTCTTCTTTGGTGGTTTCTCGTGTGTCCGGTACTTCCATTCCTGCAATTGGTATGCTCATTAGTTCATTCATATGATCAGGCAGAAGGCGACTTCTTTCAAAACACAAAATTCTATTAAATGATGGAAAAGGAATGCTCAACTGTAGCTGTTGTGACTGGGAATAGCAAGAGATGAATTCCTACTTCTTTCAGCCCAGGAAACATAGCATAAAGATCGGGTCGAGCCCCTAGTGGTGATAAAAAAAGAAGTTGAAGTCAAATCTTCATTCATTCGTTGTATGCTATTCCACTCTGTGTTCAAATTCTCTATTCTGTCCTGAGCACGTGGCAGTCCCATTGCTGGTAGTGCCTCACTCCACTCAACTGTCGGTGTTACATAAGACAGGGATCTGTAAAAGCTACCTAGAGGTTGAGTAGAATCTAGAAGTCGCTGTTGTAGATTTTTAAGAATCAAGTCTGTGTACTTGTTCAGTTGTCTTAACAAACAAACGTTTCTTGTCCTCTTCACTTAAGGATTCAATATAAATGCCTTCACTAGTCAACTTCAGGACTGAAGTCTTTGCTTCTTCCAGTACTTTTTCAATGGATAGCTGTCTGATTGATCCAAATGTAGCTTCTATTGCTGGACAAAGATCTACTACTGTTGTAGCAGATGCCTGGATGGCATTGTTTAACGACCCAAGTGGTTTCAACAGTAGACTTACGAGAGAGAATGGCTATAGTCTTCTCTGAACGTAGTAGCAAAAGTAATCCACCAGCCTCACTACTTAGATCCATCCCATCTTGGTAGATACTTTCCAAAGCCAGTAATAATGGCTGGAGTAATTTTGAGACAACAGCCAAGGATTGCTCATGAGAAAGCCAGAGGGTTTTCCCAGGTTGGACTAATTTGAACTTGAGTCCCAGTGTCCCAGTGTATCTTCTATATTTTCCAAGATATTTGGACTTTTGCTGAAAAAATAATACAATGAAGACATTAAATTTATAGCTTTTAAAATGTCTTTTGAAGCTCGTACTAGCGCTAGTTGGAGTAGATGCCCTCTGCAGTGTGTATAGAAGAGATAAGGGTTACAATTTTCTCTGAGCAAAGCTTGTGCTCCACCATGTCTTCCAGATAAGTTTGCAGCTTCATCAAATGCACAAGCAGCCATCTGTTTGGAGTTCCACTGACAAGCATTTAACTCTTCTAAGATGTGGGTTGTCACAGATGCAGCCGATGTGTCTTCTATAACTTGAACATCTAGAAATGCATCTACTGGCCTACCACTGACATCAAGATAACATACACAATGACTTAATACTTGATGACCATTTGCACTGGTGCATTCATCAGCCATGTATGCAATTTTTTTGAATGGGGTGAGAGAGTTCTTCACTTTTTCAACTGTTGAGTCTTTCACTGTTGCACCACATGCGTCTAGCCTGTCAGTTGAGTTTCTTGCAGAAAGATAGTGAGCATTTGCTGTTCTTGTTTGGAACCAGTGTTCAACTTCAGGATGAACAAGTGACAATGCACTTAACATTGGCCTCCAGTTTGTAGTGTGTGGTATCTCTCTTGCTTAAATAGAAAGTATGATGCCACAGCCATGTTTATTCGCATGAACTGTGTTGTGTCTCCAGCATTCTTAACAGCCTCATTAACACTCACTGGTGTTGTCCTTGGTCAGTGGAGACTCAGAGTTCAGAGCTGCTTTCGCATGAGTTTACCTCCCAGGTGGGGGGCAAGAAGGCACCTTGCTTGTTCTTCCAGCTGCTCACTGTTCGCTCTGGCCACTGTTGTTCATTGTGCCACCGTTCACTCCATCGCTCTGTTGCCAATGGCCCTGCGCCGTCACCTTCTGCTGCCACCTGCCACTGTGACCTCTGTGAATTGGTCTCTTGAGGTTCCACCCAGCTCTCAGCGATTTCAGCTGAGCTCTCAGTGGGGGAACCTCGCTGCTAGTGCAGGCTGGGCCATCTCTTCCACAGAAACACTGTCCCACAGCAGGTCTAAGCACTTAGACCTGATTCTCAGTGATTTCAGCTGTAATGATCGCTTTACAGAACAAAAGACTATCTATGGAGCCTAATCAGCTCTGTCTTTAAACAGTGGAGAGGGGCAGGTCAAACAGTACTTGTGACTCAGGCAGACCATCAAGCAAAACACGTGTCCCCACCCTCTCTCGATGCCCTCAATCAGCAGAGGTTAAGTACAGTTCTACTGCCTTTTACTCATACAATAAGAATAACAACATTTCTTTACCCCCCACATTCAAGTGATTTGTGACCCAACCCCAGCCAAAATCTATCACTTGGGCAACACAGCTCTATTTGTTGGATACCTAGGTAGATGAGGTGTGAATGTAAATACAATCTGGCCCTGAAGCCTTTCCCGCCAGCCCTCAGCTCATCACTAGCTGTCAGGGAGAGCTCATTTAGACTTTGCTTACAAATCATAATTTGAAATTATTAGGTTGGCCAACATCACCAAAATGAATGCACTGACATGGTCATAAAAACAACAGCTGTGTAAGGAAGCTAGTCTATGTTCATACTTTTCAAATCTATTATACTTTTTCAGATACGTGTATTTTATCATACACTGTATATGCTTTTAAAGTGTGTATTAATGTTTCAATTTCAATTCAAATTTCCAAATAATCACTAAATTGGCAACACTGCATGTAACTAGTTCACAAAACTGGGGGGGGGTGGGGGGGGTGGGGAAATTCAGGAGTGGTAAACACCCCCATGGGGGGGTATAGAGAAATCCCTGCCAGCCATGCAGCAGGACCCCAGGATCTAGCCTTGGACTCACCCCGTTCTCCTATCGCCCTGACCCCTGCCAGCTCTTCCAGCCCCCCATCGAGTTCCCCATCGCCCCTGGCCCTCCTTACCCACTTCCCCATCCAGGGTTTAATTTGTCTCCCAGCTTGCTGGGGATGAATAAATCTGCTGTGAAAAGTGATATTAACAAATATACAAATATCACATTTCACAGTGGCAGACTTACTAGCTAGCAAATTAAAACAAAAAATCAACCAAAAAAAGCAAAACACGCAAAGCACCTTATTTGTATTTCTATTCTGTTTAGGTCCAGTAAAGATTAGAGACAACTGTACGTTAATTTTATTATTGAGCCTGCAAAAAACCCTACATAAATAAATTACAATATTTGGACCTGTATGTGTGCATATTTATTTGTTTTTCCTAAAGTATTTTAGGAAAATTGTCAGAACGGCCACCAGGAAGAGTTGATGGCCTCAGAGTACGGCCACCAAAACATTTGTTGTGAGAGCCCATGACCTAGATTCTACTCACTAAACTCTAACAAACTGCTTGTTTTTAAACTGTGTATCTTGGATGGTGTAAGATGGAGGAAGGTTGGAGTTGGTGTGTATAGCCTAGCAGAGGGAGAAACAGCATTTTCACCACTGCTGGAAAAGTTTTAGAGGGTGACATGCTTATGTATTAGTGAAAAATATGAAGCAAGTATGCACAGCTGTTACCAAGCAAATGTACAGTGCTGGTCAAATTATGATGTTTGTGTATATACTTCAGGATCTGTAAGTCAAATGCAAAGAGACATCTGGTGGAAGTTCCATTAGTATATGGGAGCTTTTCTGGAGGTGTAAGCATAAGGTTAGTGTGTCGACGCTAAAAGTGTCTGCAGATGTCTGAATTGATAGCCAGTTAAGAGACTGGGGGCAGTTTACACCTCCAGCTTTATTTTCAGGCTGTGGCTATCATGATCTGCTCACATTCTGAGGGCTATCTTTAGAGCCATAAGAACTTGTAGGCATAATTTTTAAAATCAAAGTGTAGATTCTGGAGTACAAGTCTACAATTTAGATTGTAAGCTTTTTGGGACACAGTCTTCTGTTTGTTCCGCATCTAGCACAGTGGGGCCTGCATCCATGACAAGTGCTTCTTGGCACGACTGCGATACAAATTTTAAAATAAACAATTTTTTGCACACTTTTCAAAAGTGTATAACAGAATTACATCCAGGATCCTGGATACAGGCCAGGCAGTGGGAATACAAATTTCTTCAGGCTAGTGGCCTGTCAATGTGCCCTATCCCCATTCTGAAAGGACCACTTCCAGAGCTCAGTCTCCATGTCTGAAGGAGTGAGATCTAGGATACCTGGGATTTTCATAGCTTTGGCGTGGGCTTACTTACAAAAGAAATTGTGTGACAGATACTTGGTGACTCATATAAGTTTCCCTATAAAGTTAATCTTGATCAGGATGGAGGCACAAATGTGCCATGGATTCAGCAAAAACATCAGCACTGAGAATAGTTTTCTCTTAATACAGTTTTCCTATCTGTAAAATGGGGATAGATGATGCAGACATCCATTGTAATGTACCTGGATACCTACTGATAAGCATGTTTATAAGAGCAAGGTGGTGATATTGATTTACTATAATGCTGGATCAAAATACATGCTTTTAATCATTTTCAAAAAGTCTTCAAGTACTCTGTACAGTCTGATGTTGGTGATTAGTTCTGGGAACTAGTTATTCCCTGCTTTGATGCTGTAGCTAATAATTAGGTGTATAGTATGATGTAGTGACATACCCTAAAATAGATTGACTTTATCAGTAATGTACAGTATTTAAGTACCTCCATGTCTGTCACGTCTGACTTCATTATCCGTTTAAACCCCATCCCAGCCCAAACCTTTATGGTCATCAAGGAACAGTAGAGGAAGATTCTTCTAACACAATAAACACATTTACAGGTACATTTGGGGTAACATTTTAAAAAGAGGGAAATCTAGCTGCCTTTGGACAGGTGCAACTTGCACCGCCTCTACTGCACCCACAAAAGTTACCGGCTATCACAAGATGCTCATTAGCGCCCATCATGGTAGTATCTAAGCTTTAAGTTGCAGGTGCAAAATTGAAGTAATTGTACATTTAATTACTAGATTTTCACTTGGATTTCAGGTAAGTGTGCAAGAAGAAGTACTTCTTATGAGGACATGAACTGGCAAAATTTTAAAGGGACACTGCCAACATAAGATCATATATCTAAATACATGCTACCCTAACCTGTCTAATAACACATTAGAGGTCAGATCCTCAGCTCATGTAAATCAGAGTAGTTCCACTGACTTTGGTGGAGCTATGCCAGTTTTATACAACTTATATCTGAAAATCTGATCCTAGATTATTAAAATGGAAAGACTTAGATTGTTTTCAACTTCCCCCTCATATGCTGTTCCTTCCTCTTCGCGCCACCCAGCCCAGTCAGTTCTTTCCTGGTTCCCATGTTAGAGTTCACCACATTGTGGGTGGTTTATATGATGCTCACCCTCTTGATCATTATCAGGGCTTGAACCATGGATCTCCATGAGTGGCTACAGTATGAGCTAGGCTGTAACAGACTCATTCTCTGGGGATTGGGCACTGAGAGTGACCAACACCCAGTGAGTTACATTTTTAAACGGTGTTGTTTTAATCTTGAAAACTTCTGTTCTTCCTATTGGGCTTTACAAGAGTAAGAATTTTAAGATAGTGATTTGGAAAGGATATAAGCCCTCATGCTTCATGGCACAAGTCAAACACTAAGTAATAGGGGGTTAAGAAGAAACTTTCCCTATGAAAAGTTATTCCACAGTTATTTCAGAGTTTCTCACACCGTCCTCTGAAACATCTAGTTCTGACCATTAATCTGATCTGGGAGAGCAACTCGTATATTCCCAAAACTTTCTTTTAACTACAAATACCCTTTTTTTATTTTGTTCTTAACCTATGTTAAACACTGTCCATTTTAATACTTATTCTATAGACAGAGTCCAAATGAAATCTCACCAGTTGTGCTGACAAACAAAGGTGGATTTGCACATAATATTTATTCTACTGCAGTGTATGTTTGTTCATATTACACAGGCATAAAAGACTCCTATAAGTTTTTATCTCCAGAATCTAGGTATTCATACAATGCCCTTCACCCTAGTATCTGAGTTCCTATGAGAGAGATGAGGTTTGAAGCATCAGTGCTTGGCATCAATTTCTGTTTGTAAATCCTAAAATTCAGTGTGAAAACAGCAGGTGGTCTTTTCCTGAGGCAGATTCATTGACAATATAACATGGAAGGAAAACTGAGCTAGCTAACACTGCAGTTGTAACACAATAGAGCAGATCTTGCATTTCCTGAGTGCCTTTTGTGCAGAATATCCCAGGGCACTTTGAAATTCAAATTCACACTGCGATGGGAAGATCGTTCACAGAACAATTTTTTAATGAAGTACTAATTGATGCAAAATGCTCAAAATACCATTTGCTGTTAAATGTATCTTTATTGAAAATGACAAACTGAGTGCTGTCTCCCTTTTACTGGCAAGTTTCAAAGATGGGGCAATAACATTACTTTGATTTCATAGAGTGCTGAAGGATCTTGAGATGATTTATGTAGGTGAAACTGAGGCATGAAGATTAAGTGACTTGCTCAAGGTCCCAGGCTGGCAAAGCCAGGAATGGAATCCAGTTTTGACTCAAAATCCCAGTCTCTAGCCATTAGACACCCTGGACCAATTTCTACTCCCTTATACCTCTGCAACCCCATTTAATTCATTGGGGTTGTACTTGCGTATCTGAGGGTGAAATTTGGTCTGTTCCTGGAACAAAACAACTAAAGACTACGTGCCTGACTTCGAGATGTTCTTAACATCAACAATTCCAGTAAAAGTCAACTGGTGCTCAGCTCATCAGAAAATCAGGCTCTTCTAGATCCATAGGATCTTCTTGTTTTTTCTAATTACCTAAAAAAAAAAAAAAAACCAAAAAAAAAAAAATCCCCTCCCCCCCCAAAACAAACAAACAAACAAAAAACAGCTGGTGAAAAGAGTTTGCCCTTGGAATTCTAGTCTGGCAGATCAGCAAGGACTAGGCTGAAACACAGATTCATTCTTTTTTGCAACAAGTCTGGAGTTGAACCCAGGAATTCTTATGACTGACTTACAGATGGTCATAAGACTTCCCTTCCCTGTTCCACAAGAGCAATTGAGTGTACCCAAGAAAGCAAATTACTTTTGCAGGAAGGTGCAAGTCCACACAGTAACTAGCTAATGACATGACTGCAAAGTGGGAGTGTTTAATTTAAGAACATGTACAGATAAATATTCTGACAGCCGTGGTCTGAGCCATCCAAGCCAGGGCAGTTGGGTGTGCTGGGAGGGACAGCAGCTGATCTTTGAAACACACAAGCTATGAAGCATTACTTACTTGCAAGACCAGTAAGTATTGAACACCTTGTTCAGTTAATAATAGTTAGTGACTCTAAAGAAAGAAATAGAATAAGATTCCTTGTCACAAGCTTCACCACTTCTAAACAACACAACCAAGCCATGTAATATGATAAGTTTCTTGCTCCATATATAACTGCAATCCAGGTTTGGGAATGGGAGGGAGGGAAGAGCTAAGGCAAGGCAAAGTTCTCAGTCTGTCAGATCTTCATCTTATGCAATGTTTAATTTTGCATGCTTGAATAAAAGGTTGGATGCAGTCTCCTAGACTACTCAGAGGTGAAAGTTATGGCTTTGCAATAAAATCCTGGATTTGATTTTTCTAGACTTAAAATGGTTCAACTTCAGCTCTTCATGGAGGACTTGTAGGAGATGAAGGTCATGCCCATTGCTACTGGAAAGTTAATATTCCCTAGATTTGCAATGTTTTTGACCCATGACCTCAATGTTGTGACAATGTGGCTATTTTTAATATGCCCATTCTCTGAACAGTAATCTTATCATGTTAGGGAAGCCAATTTTCAACATTCTTGTTAGCAGTTCAGTGGTCCTCACACTTGAGTTTGTCAGGCATGATAACTGATCAACTGGAAGCTGTCTCAACATGTTTATCTGAAAGGAAAAGGGCTCTAGGTGTTGCTAATTAGCCTCTTACAGTTTGTATGGCAACTTCCACCTTCTCTGTATGTGTATATCTATCTATCTATCTTCTTACTATATGTTCCATTCTATCATCCGATGAAGTGGGCTGTAGCCCACAAAAGCTTATGCTCTAATACATTTGTTAGTCTCTAAGGTGACAAGTACTCCTGTTTTTTGTGGATTCAGTCTAACACGGCTGCTACTCTGAAACCTGTCTTTAAACAGGGACAACTCATCTCTAGGAGAGTAGCTAATCAGAATTTAAAAAATGACTGGTTCCAAGTGAGCTGGAGATTGATTTGGTCTGACTCTTGAAGTATATTGGACTCTAAATGGTCCTTTTTGCAAAGAACCTTAATTTACAGGGTAGTCACACAGATATCATAGATTACCTGCCCTCCCTATATAATTTTGAAGACTTGGATTCATTTTGATCACTCCATTATAAACTTGATATTCCCTGGAGACATCTGCTTTGTAAAGAACATATTTGCAAATACCTTCACTCAGTCATTGGTCCTGGAGGACATGGGACTATATCAATGTGGAAGCTTTGTTCACTGTTATCCAAAGTTATTTGTCTTTGTATTTACATCAGTTTTTGACCCTTTTCCTTGTAGGAGTAAAGGGATACCCTTAAGTGGTAATGACATAGTACAGGATTGCGAGTTGCTTTTGTGGATCTTGTGTTGTCTGATGTCCTGGATGACTTCAACATCCACTTGAATGATGACTTTTGTAGTTTGACTTGTGATCTTACAGCTGCTATGAAAGCCATAGTCCAGATGGTTTCTGGCTCACTCATAAGTGAGCATGTTTTGGACTGAAATTGTAGAATGGAGGTATGAGGATCAACACCTTTGTCATGGTGAGATAATTACCTTCTCTAGATTGAGGTTGGTGTTGATGCTTGCTCCTATCAGGGTGGTAGACCTATTTCACTGGTCCTTTCCTTATGAAAAATTCAATATAATTTAATAGAAAATTGCTAACCATTCTATAGAGTTGTTGGGGTTTTTTCTTATTGTATCCATCCTGTAGAACTTAACAATATTCCTCTGGTAGAACTTTCTAGCATAGGGATGCAGTGTGCTGTCCCTTTTTAAGGGCGGGCCCAGGTCCAACACCTCCATACTCCAAGTTGTGGCCTAAAGGATGAGCATTTGGGAACTGTCATCCCCTGGGATCATGTGACTGCAGACTGGAAACAAGGGACTATCAGGACTATAATGAAAGCAGCCTGTTCCAAGTAGGCGAGAGGTTGGAGATGAGGTAAGACCTGGGGTATGGTATTCCACTACCTGAGCCAAGCGGAAGAGCTGTGGCATGGGAGAGGGTTTGTGTGGACACAACTAGAAAGGGGCCTAGGGTGATGTGTAGGGCTGAGGAAAGGACCCTGAGAAGAGGGAGTGTACAGTTAAAAAGCCAAATACTGTGAGACTCAAGGGGAGCTAGGGAGCTGCCTGTGAGCCTCTCCAAGGAGGAGCTGTAAGACTAGATGTAGGATTCCCAGCTAAGAGGGAGCTGAGCAAGGAGCACAAAGAAATTGGTTGTGGCAAAGAGTTTAAAAAACTCTTTCCCTTTGTGGTTGTGAAGATCTTGGAGGCTTTCTTGTTCTTAGTCTCTAAGGCCTAGGCAGTCCTTTTCAGCAGAGCTGCTCCAATTATTGGTCAGTCTGGTGAATTTGGAATGCCTCCCCTTTGGGGAAAAAAATATATTTTTTAATAATGGGGAATTTTCCTTCTTCATTGGCAAGATTGCTCAGATTCAGAACTAGATTCTCCATCTCCATGGTAAAAAGTCAAAACAGGAGAAAGCAAATGCAACATTTCCTGTTGAATTCATCTGGTTGCTTTCATGGAGTTCATGAAGGTATTTGGTGAACAGTAACCTACAACCTGTAATATGGACTCCATACTCCATATTGCTAGTAAAAGTGAGACAGCCCTTGAAATCATAGGCTATTTCCTTCTTGTCTGGTAAACTTCCTTCCTATTAAACATTTGGTTTCTTGAGCCAGGATATGCCAGGGTGTTCACCCCATATAAGCCTTGAAACGGTTAATAAAGCTGAGAAAGGGGCCAATTAATGGGATAGGCTACACCTGAGAGGAATTAAGGTAGATAAGCAATTGTTGATTGGGAGTAGAGCCCAGCTGAGAAGGGACAGGTGGAGCTATGATAAAGCCAAGAAGATGTCAGCAGAAGGGGGCTGCAGTGTGGAGGCTTACAGTCACTCTATAGCAGCAGGATGGGAGAGAAGGAAAACATGAGTAGAATGGAAGTCCTGGTCCTGGGGGAAGGGCATACCCAGAGAAGGCTGGAGAAGGAGCCTGACAGATGCAAAGTTGGGGCAGCCCAGGAAAACAGCAGCAAGGTTTGGGACTGTGCAAACCTTGACTGCTGGTTGTAGGGTCTCTGGGTTGGAACCTGGAATAGAGGGTGGGCCTGGGTTCCCCTACCAGCCACTGGGGGAAGTGGCACAATCCAGGCAGTGGAGCAGAAGATTGCCTAGGAAGGTTGCCCAAGAGGACTTGGGACCCTGGAAGGGGAGGACTATAGGGATCTGACTGGAGGGCGAAGTCACAGAGAGAGAGGTGGCAGGGCATGCGGACGAGTGATAGAAGGGGGTGCCAGATCTGAAAAGAGCTAGTCTCCAGAGCAGCCAGGTGGAGGTACCCCAATGGTGAGTGAGCCCTGTGACATAGGGCCTGTTTGACAGGATGTCTCCCTGCTACTCGTTGTGTGGTTTTTTTTGTTTTTTTTTTCCCCTGTAGGGTTCTTTCTTGTAGATTTTGATGTTTGACAGCAGGGTCAAACATCTTATCACTCTGATCTAACCAGTTACCTACCATACCTCTAACCGTCCTTTCTTATGAGAGAGGTTTTTGAAGGCTGTCATAGTCTGCTCTCTAACTTTTTGACCTCCTTCCCCTCTCTTTTGGTTTGGCTTTAGGCCTGGTTATGGACTGCACTGCTCTCATTGGTCAGTAGCTCTTCAGGTGTTTGGAAAAAGATAAGTGGTAAAATCTTGGTCCCATTGAAGTCGATGCCAAAGTTCTGAATGACTTCAATAGGGTCAGAATTTCACCCAAGTTGTTCATGCTGATTCCCTTAAATCTGTTATCAGCCTTCGATACCATTGACAATGTTGATCTACCTATTGACTCCAGCACAGATGGATGGCTTTGCACATCAGTGGCTTTCTTGCTGCTTCTCTGAGAAATCCCAGAGGGTGGTATCAGGTTGCTGTACTTCTGCCTGGGGCTCCAAGGATTGTATTCAGTCACCCTCTCCTGTTGGTTGTACACATGAGGCGATACTTTTAGTGTGGCGCATGTTACACCTTTGCTCTGTAGAATGCACAAGCTACTGGGTGTCTATTCTATTGCGACTTTAATCCATAAATCTCCACATAGTTGCGGACCTAGCTGCCATAGAGACTCTCCTTTTCAACTGCTAAAGTTTTGCCTAAAGAGAAATAAGCTGGGGAGCCCTTGCTAAAAAAATTCCCCAAACTGAACTTGGAGGGCTAGGAGCAGGGTGATCTCCATATCTGACATTCATTTCCCCAAAACAAAGGTGGTGTGAACTTGAGGGCTAGTTGAAGACTTCTATTTTATTCGGACTTTTGTTTAACTGGCTTTTTATTGGGTCAGGGAGAAGTGCTCCTTGGGATTACTTCAGTTTTTTTCACCCACAATCTTTTTTGGTAAATTGTCTATTTTTTCCCTCTGGGCACAAGTAAACTAACCAACCTAGCAATTTGCCCTTTGTTAGACTACAAGCATTTTTATAACGGATAGCTTTGCATGTGTCTTTCCATCCTAACATACGAAGAGCCTGTTCCAGCATGGTAATTCCTGCATACCTTTTGATAACATTTTCCATAAAGACAATAGAGATGACTCAGTGTCTATTTAACTAGGAATTAACAAGATTTTGAGGGAAAAGCAGTGATCTAAATCTAAGAAAGAAAGGGTAAAACAACCAGTTCACTGATTAATTATCTCTCTTGCACCAAGAAAAACTTAACGGGAAACTATACTCCAAATTAATAAAATGACCTGATTACTCACTTGGCCCCCAACTAAATGACTCAGAATTAAATCCTAAATTTAAAGCCAGGTAACTGTCCCTCTTATTTATTGCTTCCAGCCATAATGTCTCAAAAATAGTCTGCTAGTCTGACTTAAATGCTGCTACTGCAAATTAAAATGAGGGAGATGCTTATTTGATCTCAAAATGTGATAGACACCTTAGTCTTCTACTCTCGCTCCAACTTATTGCTCTCTGTTGGTATAGACCAGATAGCTGTAACCCACCCCCATGATGTCACAAAGCTGTTCTGTCACGTGTGATGCAATGCCACAACATTACCAGCTGGTGACTTTATCTGTGACATTTTCTGGGGGTGCCTTGCTAGCACCTGCCCCCTTGGTGTGAGGAAGACTTGCCTATAACTGCCAAGGGTGAGCTCCCTGACTTTATCGGCCACAGGCAACCCAACCACCCCCCTTGCAGCCTACCTGGGACTGCTGTCCCTCTGCAGGTAAGCAACAGGCACACTCCCACCTTTGAGTCCCTGGAGCATCCCCCTGGAGTGTCCTGCCTCTGTTCCATTGGATGCTCTGAGAATTCACCAGTCTGCTATCTCCAAAGAAACAGTACCCGCTCCCCAGTTTACCAGTTACCCCTCAGATCACTGCTCTGCTCAACTCGCAGCACTTAAATGTTTGTAGTGAAAACAAAAGTTTCTTTAAAGGATAGATGTGAGAAGCAAGTAGAATACATGGAAACAAAGAGTTACATATCAATAAAATCATAAAACCGTTTCTAGAGACTACACTTAACTAACAGGACCTTCTCCTGTCTCATAAAAGTTAGCTAACCCCAAATCTTTCTCCCAGCTTTAAACAGCCAGACCAGCTGTGTTCCTCCGTTCAGAAGACAAGCACTCTAGCAACTTGTCCCCAAGGTGAAGGATAGGGGGTGCACTCCTGTATCCCTTGCTATATTCTAGCAAGCCATTAGATTTACTAATAAACAGGATGCCTCCCCACTGCTGCTTGTTTTTTGCTGTAGGCTTCTTTCTTGTAGATTTTGCAAACTTTGATTAGCATCTGGCTCTCCATGCAGCTACGCTTACGCTGTGAGATGCACAATACACACCTTTTCAGACAGAGAGAGAAACATCTCCTGCCCCCTACCTGAGCAGAAGTCATCCAAGGCCTATCACCTCCTGGTGATCTGCTTTTAACTTTAAGACCATGATTTCTGGTATAGATATCTAATTCCTTAAATATCATCTGCATCCACCTTGCAAGGATTAGGAGAACCGGTCCATTACTGACTGTTCGTACAGACCTCACCTGCAATCCCTGGTATATTGATGACAGACCCATGGGAACTATGTAAACCACAGGCACCTCTTGTGCCCTCTACCAGTTGGCAACAAGCGGTCTCTGGGTCACTGTATCCCAATAACATGGCATCCACAATATACTCCAGGACTGTTTGATTTCACTCCCAACAGAAATTAAAGGCTGACCCCTGAATTTCATTACCTCTGAAACCCTGCTCCAGTATTCCTGGGCTTCTGTTGGTACTAAGGCTACCTACACCTGGCACTAGTACCATCTTGTGTCTATTGTGGGGCAGGCAGGTATGTGGGAAGAGAAACTTATAACATCTCCACTAAGTTAATAACCTTTTCAAAAACCTTCAATGGTCTCTTTTTCTAAGGCAGTTTAGCAGGTGTGACTATGTCAAAGGTGACCTGTGAAAAATAGAGATTGAAGAATCTAAGGAACAGGCTGGTATTTAAATTTCCAGGCAACCATCTGCATGAGCTGCAGTTTCTTACTAAATCACCAGAGTCTCATGGGAAATGGACAACAATCTGCTGGGTGTCTATACGTCACTGTTGTCAATCTGCTCTTCCTGAAAAAGCTGGAACCTATTTATTTTTAACAGCTCAACTTATTTCCCAAGGGTCAGCATGTTTTCACATACTGCTTCAGAAGTTTTAAAATGCAGGAAGGCTGGCTAAAGCTGTCAGTGCCTGCACAATGGAACATTTTTGTTAGCTCCAAACCCCCACTCCTCCTCTCAAATATAAACCGTAAAATGTTCTAATCTGAGACACAAATAGATCTTAAGAGCCACTTGCCTACATTTTAAGGCCTCCAACCTAGGCTCTATCACTAACATGGTTATAAGACTGCATCTTTCCATCCACGCTAGGAGTAAAACAGTTACAGACACAATCACCACAGAGAACTGTGTGTGGGTCTAGTGGTAGTGCAGACAGGCTCTCATTTAGCAACTATTGTAGGCTTCTAGTCTTATAGTTAACCTCTTAAGCCCAAATCCTCCAGTGAATTCCACATGGAGGGACTTATGTACCATGAAGGAGCCCCACTGATTTTAAAGGGCCTCCACACAAGCACAAGAATTCACTTGCATGGAGCTTATTGTGGGATCAGGGCTTATGGCTGCATTTCTAATGAGCATTTTTAGCCATTCTTCTGTAATTTCTTTAGCACTAGTCCTCTCAATGGTGGAAGCACTAAGTGAGGCTACACGCAGACATTTTTGTCAATATGTCATCTAATCTGGTTTAGAACAGGTCTAGACAACATCATAGTAAAAACTAGTGCTGGCTGGAATTTTCTGTCGAAATGTTTTCCATGAATTTCTTGATTGGGAGAAATTAAATATTTTATTTGGGGGCTGGGTCATGCTGAATACAAATATTTTTAAGTTGGCTAACAATCAAAATATTGTAAATTCAACACTGTGTCCCTCTGAGTCTCCATGGTGCCGCATGGGTACAGTAGTTTGGGCTTTTAGTACCATATCTCATCTGTGGGCTGGGCTCCCTGTCCAGACTACATCTCCCATGATGCATTATTGTCTCCTCTCTGGCTTAAGTACCATGGTGCCAACGCTGCGGGGAGATTCCCCGAAAACTGTCAGCATAAGTGCAGCCACACAGAGAATGGGTGGTGCAACCTGTATGTTATGCCTCAACACAAGCTTAAAGAGCAGCATTGTGTTCCAAACATCCCAATGAGGCACCATCTTAATTCCGATAGAGAGGGTGATTCAGTACGTGGTAATCCTCCAACACTACTTCTGCTAGTACATGCAGTTTCCTTGGAGGTATCCTATTCTAGCACTGATCTAGCCCAGTTCTGCTTAAGTTGTGAGATCTGATAAAATTCAGCCTCATGCTGTGATCCTATATTGCTTTTGAGGATGTTACAGAACCCCCTATTTGAGTTTAACTTTGGTATTTTCCTCCTTTAGAAAGCAAACAGTGGAAAACATATCTGATTTGAAAAATTGATTTTTTTCTTCTAAAAAATCTTTTGTTCCATTTAAATATTTTCAAGGTTGCTGTAAACCCTTGAAAATAACCTTTTTCCCCCCCTGCCCAAACAAATAGCTTCTAATACTCAAATCCTATTAGAACAGTTCTCAGTATTTCTAAGTATTAAGTTATTTCTGGAGAACTATACATGACTTATCTCCTCTGTGATAGATATATTAGGGTTTTAGATGTCTATTCTGCAACTGCAAACAAAATTAAATCCAAAGCTCTGCTAATTTTTTAAGTGAATTAGGAGATTAATAAATATTTGTAAAAGTGGGAAATGTATATATTCAAGGGTTCACCTATCCCAAGTGTCTGGTCTCTGAAAGTAGAATGGTTTGTGTTGTGATCCAGATGACTGGGTGCTTTGAACTTATGGCATTAGGTAAAGAACTAGCTAAATCACTTCATGACAGCAAATAACTTGCAGCTTTTATTCAATATATACATCCTGGCCAGCTGTCTATGTGGAACTGACTAAACACTTCCAAAGTGTCCCATCCAAGCATGAGCTAAGGTCTTACCAAAAACCTGTGGTGGATTTGTCAAGCATTTTCTCTGCTTTTATTGTTCCAGAATCCTGGTCCAATGTTAGTTTGGTGGAAAAAGGGGAGAAGCAGTTTTAGACTTCAGTCTGGTTTTGGTAATTGACTAAGCCTGGTGACTTGATTACTATAACTTACTACTTCAAAGAAGAAGAGAGGAGGGATTTAGTTGCTGGAGTAAATTCCTTCTATTTTTCTCTGTAATCCTTTTCTCCCACCAGTCAGAACCCATTTTAAATATACCCCTTGGAACCTAGCACTGGATGTAGATTTCCAGGAATTGGAAATAGTTCAGACCTGGCACACGTGGCAATTTGTGAGTAAGGTTAAATAACTCACCTTCTCCATGTGCATCCGATGAAGTGAGCTGTAGCTCACGAAAGCTTATGCTCAAATAAATTGGTTAGTCTCTAAGGTGCCACAAGTCCTCCTTTTCTTTTTGCAAATACAGACTAACACGGCTGTTACTCTGAAACTTCTCCATGTGAATTATTTTGCTCCAGATGCACAAGAATATAAGCACCACATCTATATGGCCAAATTAAATCAGCAAAATGGATTAAATTCCACTTTTGGGGTTTACTGCCATTAAGATGTTCTCCAGAAACACAGGACACTGATAGAAATTTAATACACTGGACTGACTGCTATTTTTATATACAGCATGGGAAAACATCCTTTATTTTAGTCTCAAAAGACTTTTGTGTGAAATTAACGCCCCCTACCACAATGATGATGGAGTGTTCGAGGCCATAAGGAATCTATCCTGCAGCAGCAAATTATGAGACAAAGTCAAGGTACTGGAGGAACAATTATTCCTGAGTACACCCATTGCTACAGTGGCTATCACTGTTACAGTATGTCATGTTATTAGTCTAAAATTAAAGCACCTTTAGTTGCATCTACTGTATAACGAGAAGGAGCTGCTGTAAATTCTGATTGGTTGCATGGTTTCACTTGCAGTACAATAGGTTTTAGTATTCAAGCATTGGGACGTGTATGATGACATCAGTAGTTTTTTACATTTGATAGTCTACATACTTGAGAATTTAAGAGGCAATTGCCATTTTTTCCTCCTCTTAAAGTCCTGAATGGTTAAAGGGAAACTTTTTTTTCCAAAATATAAAACCAAAAGGCCAAGCTTCTAAGTCATTAATTGTTGCTCTTGACATGCCCTGCCCCTTGACAGAAGAAACAATTGGAGCAGCGGTTCCTGTGGTGCTGGCAGATCAGATGCCAGGTCATGCCAAGGTCCCCATGTCTCAACTGAACACTGACAAACACATAGCTGGCACCAGCCTCGCTCACCTGTGTGTTAGTACTGTTAAAATAGGTATTAGGATTATAAGAATATGTTTAGTGTTTAGACTTTATTGAATGCTTGTGAGTTGCTGCCTGCATTAATCTCACTAATAACATCTGTATCCCATGTTGTAAGGTAATACTTAAGCATTTGTACTATAAGCCTCTGTGACTGCGTAAATCAACAGACAGGAGAGAGCCATTAACTAGTATAAAGTGCTGATCTCCAACAGAAGGTAATGTCTTGGCGAACAAGGAACGCCCATTTACACCAGACTTACTATTGTGGAACATTAAAGAGGACAAAAGACTTGGCCCTTCTCAATGCCCTTCGCCCCCGCCCCCAAGGTGAAGCTGAGTCATGAAGATGGATTTCTCCCATCAGCTGAGTTCACAGCCCATAGCACGTAGGAGGAGGGGAATAAAAGCCCCCTAACAAGAAGGAACTGTATCTTTATGCTGCTTGGACTCGCGGGGGTTGGGGGGGGGGTTTCCTAGGCATAAACAAGAGAACCCCAAGTGCTTAATCTGGGTTAGCCTTAAAGGACATATAGAACTTGCTTATTACAGAAGCTTATCTTTTGAAATTTAAGATTATAACTCATTTGTGTATGTATGTTTATTTGTTTTAACTTTGTAAATAACTAGTTTCCTTTTCCTGTATAGCTGTACATAATTTATTTAGGATTGGCTAAAACTATTGTCTTTGGTGTGAGATCTAAGGTGTAACTGACCTGGGGTAAGTGGCTGGTCCTTTGGGACTGGGAGTAACCTGAATATAGCTGTGATTCTTGGTGTAAGGGGGCCATCTATCACAAAAGTAGGCTCATGTGGATGGTGAGACAGATGGGGGTACCCAAGGGGCCTGTCTGCAACTCCATACTTAGATTGCTATAGTGGCTGAGGTGTTTACACTCAATAATTTGTTGGTGAAATCTAAATATAAAACTTAACCCATTGGTGGTTTGAGCTCTGGTTCTTAGCAGTCTGCCCTGAGGACAGTACTCATGCTCTTGAGCCAGTGCCGGGTAGCTTGACAGTTCTACTCTCTGTTCTTCTTTTATTTCGATGAATGAATGGGCAAGCTCATCCCAGGTGTAACTTCACAAAGTTTATCAAGGATTATTTTGGTCCATTGAGTTTCTTGGAGACTTCCAGAATAAGTTGTGGCAATATGAGGGCTTATTATGATCAAGGTTTAAATTAGCATTGTGACCCTGTAATACAGTGGCGAGAGTCTTTTATCAGGTCAGCATAGCATCTCCTTTCACTCGATTTCTTTCTGAAAAAGTCTCCTTGGTCTCAGCACAGTTTTGAAACTTGGAAGAGGTGTTCAGCTCAAATCTCCAAGCTAAAATCTAGCCTCTCCACCACCAGCCTCTTTGAAAAATAAAGATGTTCATAGGAGCCCTTGGAATATAGCCTTCATTATTTGTTTTGGTGCATGTGGTGCTGGTGGCAGCTGCTGGACTAATAGCTCTGGAGATCTGAGTCCTCTTTATCTGCAGAATGGTATTGGCCATAACAGTGCAAGTGTCCCACACATAACCCTGCAAAGGTGTCCTGAATCCTGGCCTGAAGAGAACCGCTTCACAGCTCAGTCCCTGTGCCCACTAAATGCTTGGCATCTCTGCTGGGTCTACCAATAAGGCTGCCAAATGTGATGGCTTAAGAGATGTGGACTCCTAACCACTAGGGACCTGATTCTGCTTCCACTGATATTAATGGAAGCTTCAATCCTGTCTGGAAGAGGATCAAGTCAAAGGAACTGCAGGTTAAATCTTTCTCTGATATAAATTTTCTGTGGACTTCCCTCCACTGATGCCTGTCCTCCCCACCCCCCGAAAAGCCAACACATTCCTATAGAGTGTCCGATGTTTGGTATGCATTTAGTATTTGAGCGAGAACCAGTATTCTTGCTTCCTGCCCCCGCCACCCCCCTCAATTCTAGCTATGAGTAGCTATCTGAACCTTGGCCTAACTCCCACAACTATGGCGATCATTTTGTTGGAGTTAAGAATAACTAATACACTCCCTATGACTCCAAGTATAACACTTGCTAAAAGTTCTCCAGTTCTTTTCTCCCCAGCAGGATTGCGTCCTCACAACTATGTGATTGGTGTGTACATGGTCCTCTTGCAAACTGATAATAGTACAGAAAAGACCATGTTAGAGATGGGGGGGAGGGGGCAGCTGGAACTCTGGATAGGAACACCTCATTTATAGATTTACTTTTTTTAAAGTCTAGAGGGGACCACTATGAACATCTAGTTTGACTTCCAGCACAGCACAGGCCAAAGATCCTGACCCAATAATTTCTGTATCAAGCCTATCATTTTACAGCATATAGTCTTCATTGAAAGATTATGAAAATCCACCAGGTCCCTTATTCAAATGGTTAACGGCCCTCATTTTTAAAAATGCACTTATATCTAGTCTGAATTTGTCTAGCTTCAGCTACTAACCATGAGAGTGTTCACCTCTGAAATATCAGGGCAAGATCTGGGTTCAATGTTTTGGATTAAATCAAATCTGAACTGAAGTCCAAAATGGACAGGGATGTTAGGGACAGTCTACAAGGTAAGTATGGCTTTGAAAAACAGACAATGCAAAGACCTGCAACATCTTTACAAATCCATGTTTGAGCTTATTTTTAGCTTAAATCTGGAACCTGGTGCTATCACTATAAACCCCTGCCCGCACCAATCCAGCATCTACCAATCCACACACTGTCCTCTATGCAATAATATTACATCTGCAAAAATGACAGGCTCTTGGTATCCTGAGAAAGGCCTGAGTGATGAGTGGTGGCATTGAGACTAAAGGAATCTGCAGTGATAGGACAGTCTAGTCAGGGATGGTGTTCAAGAATGCTCTGGACTACCTGGGGGCTACTTTATTGGAACACCACACCACAGTGCAGGCTAAAGAGGGAAGGAGATGCACAGGTAGGCTGGGAGAGTAGGCAGAGGCATTATCTACATCCTGGAGTTGTAGCCACAGGCAGGGAGTTTAGAGCAGGCAGCAGCAGCTGGGGGTCCCTGGAGGAGAGTCTAAGCTGTGGGGGAGCATGTAGGAAGGCAAGAGGGATAAGACTCCCCCCCCACCCCACCCACATCACGTCTCCACTCCTTTGCCTTCAGTCTCTCCTCTTGTGGTGAATTTAAATGCAGGCCAACATGCTCTAATAAAGAGGAACTCTAAAATATCTGGCTAAATAGTAGTTCAGGAAGTCTTGGCTTGTGGACTGGGAAACTCTCAGGCACCAAGAGTATCTCCACTAGGCCATGTGCAGTGCAGCTTGCTCAGTCCCTCCTTGTATGGGCTGGAGGAATGAGAACAAATTTGTGCATAATCCAGTCTCCCTATGGAGGCTGTTCTCTACCTGAGGCCCCTGCTACAGCAGATTTTGCAGCAGGTTGGAAATGGTCCTGCTTACAGTACAAGGAGTGAATAAGAAAATAAAAATGCACTGCGTGACTTAAACCTCTTAGTCCACACCACCAAAATAAAAAGGCTTTCCTAAGAAACCAAATAAATAAAAGGAAACAGACGTTGTTCAGGGAGGCCCTAGAGAAAGCAAGAGGAAATATAAATATAAAATCTCCTCTTCATCCCTGCTCTGATTAATATTCCTGCTTGGGCAAGGAGTGGCTTGTTTGCATTCCTCTATAGAAATCCTCTTGCTCCATAAACCCTTGTTAGTAGATTGCAGGCAGCTAGATGGCTCCATTCCACTAAAATTCTACCAGCTTTCGCATGAGTTTTTGTTTGGTAGAGATAGTTTTAAAACCTGTCCCTACCTGAATTCAGTGTGTGTGCACAGGCACATAAGGGACCACTGGACAATGTCTCAGCCCCACAGAATTCCTGATCTTTGACTCTCCCTTTGCTTTAAATTGATCGTTTGCCTAATTACTCCCCCGCCTCCCCCCCCCCCCCACACCCCCTCCATCAGACACATGGATGCTGTGTGATCTGTGGAGCTATTCTTAAAGTAGCGGGGTCAAACCACATAAAAGGCCATGCGTGTAAGTGGGGAAACTGTGAACCTCGCTTAAATGCAACTTTTCCTACCATGGGCTAAGGTTGGGCTAATTTGGTATCCTCATTCACCAGTGACTAATCTGTCAGAGGTTCAGAGCAATGGACTCTTAGTTCCCTTTCCTGTAGTGAACAGATAGATTTCAGGGATTCTTCACTCGTGTGACCATGCCCACCCTTATGCCTATTGGTTTAACTGAATGTGAGCTAGCCAGAGATGTCTCTGGGTGGTGGAAGTAGGCACTACTTGGATTTGAGACTTAAATGCAATTTTTCTGCATAGCAAAAGAGCTGAGCAACACTTGCATGGTTTTGGATCAGGCCCTATGTGCACAGCTGGAGGGGTTAAATGAATTTGGATGGTATAATGGCACAGCTCTGTAAACCAGATAACTCCAGACTTCTTGCTTTAAAAAACCTTTGCAATTAAATGTAAAAAGCTTTATTAGCAGAGTCAGGAAATGCAATGTAAAGGTTCCAATAGCAATTTCAGCTTGGTTCGGTTGCATTTCATGTATAATACGATGACTCCAGGCTCCCAATAAGTCTCAAGGTGACACTGACTTCTGTGCAGAGGGCGAGCACAAGGTCTAGGTACCATTTTTATATCACACTAAAGTCTTATTTTGAGAACTTCATTTGGATTTAAGTGGTGTATTAGGCCTTGTGCTGCACACAGGGGTTACTTTCACCTCTAAAGAGAAGATGTCAAGCCGTCTGACTATAAAGAGAAACAATCCCTTGTAAAATTCCAAATAAACATAGCAAATCCTCAACAAAAATATAAAAGCAGGGAAAGCAAAACCTGATCTATTGCCTCTCTCCTATTTTAATTTGCTATTTTATTTTATTTATTAGTTTACATGATGATGAAGAAAATACATGACACAGGGAAAAAGGGTTTCTGAAGAGGTTGTGTTAATCAGAAAGAAATCCCAGTGCATATTAAGAAAAGCAAATTTGATAGTTCATTTAGCAAAGACATCAGTGCCTGTAGATACACAATCTCTACAGCTCTGCTGGATCCCATCATTTAAAAGCTATTTTTTTATCATGAATTGAAAAATCTTTCTTTCACCCTGTTTTAAGACCTTCTCCGATTAATCAGTTTGAAATATATCCAGACTATGTAGGACCCTCCCAATGTTGATTTTTCTTGACTAGCAGTGCATTTGTAGTTAAACAAGCAAGGCATTTGGACTGTAGTCATTTTGATTTATAGCAGCAGGAACAAAGTGAGAGAGTACAGACGTCACCGATGCTGCTGCTGATCTGGCAGCAGAGACTTCCTAATGTACAAATTATGTTTTCCACCATCCAGTTCCCTCTTCTTACTAACTAGAGACAGAGAGGCATGGTTATTAAATGCAATATGCATACTCTATACACAAAGGTGTATGTACAGTAGTGTGTGTGTATATATATATAATATGAGCTCTTGCTATATGCTTCATATTTCACTTATACATTTTAAAATGAATTTAGTGGAAGACTGAACAGTTATTGAGACTGAAGTCCACGATCCACAGCAAGGGCACAGCACAAGCAAGGGCAGTGCAAGCTACCCTGCTGTGACCAGTTAGTGTCAGCCATGAACCAGAGGGGCTACCTCTGAAGACATGAGATAGTTCAGCTTCCCTGCCTGTTCTAGCCTGGGACCCCTTTGAAACCATCCAGTGCCTGAATGGTGGTGTCTGAATGATGTAGACACTTGCCTACAAGAAACTACACTGAAACCACTAACTCATTTCACATACAGGCCATCAAGTAGCCAACAGATCATCATAACTCTTTGTTCCCATCCACCTAGGCTGAATTTGAACTAGTGTCCTATAGGTGAAAGGCTCCGTATCCCATTATAAGCTCCCTGAGCAATTAAGTTCACCATCTGTAGAGATTTTTTTAAAAAAAAAACTTCTTAGCTGATATGAGAGACCCAAACAAAAGCTCCAAAATGGATCACCTCTAACTTTGGGGGTTTTAAAATCCAGATCTGAACATAGCTCAATGCACTCACCTCTAATCTGTACATACAGCCCCTGCTAGTTTTCCTTTTAAACAGTTGGAGGGGTTCAAGTAACTAAAAATGCTGAACCTATTTATCTGGATAAACCAAAATCTTTTCTGGAAGTTACCACCTCCAGGGACCAGGCAAAATGGCTCTCCTGAAGAGGTGGCTGCATTTCATTAGTGGATGAAGTGATTCCTGTAGGTATATCACATAGGCTGTTAAGTGTGTAGAGCACTTTGGGAGGAAAGTAAGTAAATACATGATAATGGGCTCAATTTAGTAGTCACAGGTGCAGTCAAAGACCCTGAGTATCTCCTGAGGCAGGGAAAAGATTCACTCCTTCCAAGGATGCTTCCCTAGAGAGTGCTCTGTATTCAGGACAGGAATGTGGAGCCACTTCTGCATCCATTGTGCAGCTATTGTTTCTCTTTATTGCTCTATCGGGGAAGAGGAGCTGTTCGGGTGGATAGTAGGCCTGTTCCAGCTCCATAACCATTACTCCCCATTCAGTACCATGCCATACCTACTGGCATTGCATGATCTGGCCCTTATGTCTGCCTGTCTAATCTTAGGGTCTTCTATAGTGGCCAAGCACTGTCCTGGGGTATCCAGGCCCAGCTCCTTGTATTGGCCATGAGCCAGGAGGGAGCCATGAGGAAGCCGTGTGTATGACTGGCAGCCATGCACATGATTCACTTTGCCTAGGTTACTGCCCCAGATGTTGCAGGAGGGATGGCTGCTTGAAATAAACAGGCTGATCTTAGTTTGCAGAAGAAGTGGTAGAGTGCCAGATCACTATTTCTAATATGCAATATATATGCTCAAATTACCATGTGACATACTAATGCATGGACATATATGTCCTTCATATTGTGAAGGTCATGAAAGAACAAATCACAAGGTCGATTCCCTTTACTCCACCTCTCCCCGCCCCCTTGAGTAAGGATGATGAGCCCTGATCTAAATGATTTTCATGGCATCTTTGAACATGGTCCATTAATCTGCACTTCTAGAATCAGAATTTGCCTTTCAAGTAATGTTAAATTGGTCCACTGTGGTACTCAGAGATTTCCCAGGTGTCTGCCTTCCTTTCCCCACACATTTCATGGGTAGGGTAGGTAAGATTGCTGTTGCACTGGTATGCTGATATCCAAGTCCATAATGAGCCCCCAATACGCTTTGTTTGTCTGGTCCTCTACCTGGTAAAAGTCTGTGGCTTTTTGGTCTATCTGCTGAACAGATGTTTATAAACTTGAATTCATGTTAATATACTTTAATAAAATGCAGATTAACACACAGGTACTGTAAATGCAGGTTTAATGTATGTATCTTGGTGTTAGAATACATATTCATTAATGATTCTTATTGCCCCACAGCACATTGTTGTTAAGATATTGGGTTTGTTTCCTTTTTTGTGTTAAAAATGCAAATAACAATATAGTTTTAAACTGTACAGTAAAAGCCCTTGCTGTGTATGAGTCATTCAGTTGTTGGAATTCTCTTTCTCTCCAAAATTCTATTTTGTGGTCTAATTAATTGCGATTTAAAAAAATATTTTTTTTTTTGGTATTTCAACTCAAAGCTGCTGTTGCAGTTTAACACTGAAAACAGTTGGTACTATGGGACAGGTGTTTTATAAAGCTGTTGTTTTTTGTATTCATAGGAAAAGTATAATATAGTAGATAATGGCCCAGAGCCTGAGGGTTGCTCTAATTTACACTAGCTACCTGTGGCCTCAGGAGGCCCTTCAACAGCTGGCGACAGAGAGAGTATAAGAATATGTCTACACTATAAGCACTATAGTTTGCAATGCTGCAGCTATGCCACTGTAGCACAGACGCTTGCTACAGTGACAGAAGAGGTTTTCCTGTCACTGTAGTAAGTCCACCCCCTTGAGAGCCAGTAGCTAGATTAACAGAAAATTCTGCTGCTGCCTTAGCAGTGTCTACTACAGAACTTAGGTTGGCATAACTGTGTCTCGGAGGTGTGAATTTTAAGTTTTAGGTGTAGAGCCGGCCTGAGAGAGCCATGTCCATGTCCTCTGCACTGGGGGAAGCGTAGGATAGGACCTGCTCCATGTCTCTAAGGCTTACTCTATGGAGAGGCAATGCTGTGGTGGCAGGGGGTAAGCCAGTCTTAGAGCAGTTTGATATTGTTCTGGTGAACTTGAACTAACACGGGGCAGGATGTGGGCCAATGTGTGGAGTACATGTCCTCCGTGAGCCAAATCTGGGGCCTGTTGTGTTCAGTGATTCTCACTGGCAACAGTGGGACCAACATATAGTCCTGTGTGCATAGCTAAACCTAGATACTTTTAAAGGCAAGGCCTGATCCTGCACCACTGAAATCAATGGGCACTTTGCCATCAACTTTGATGGGTGTGTGTGTGGGGGGGGTGGAGGATCATACCCCCAATTTTGATAAACCCACCCATGCACCAATTATGGGCTCAACGGCACACGCCAACCCCCCATGGACCTTGGTGAGTGGCAGCGTGCAGGCTCCTGTTTAATCCATACTACATAGACACGCACAAAGCAACCGTTTTATATGCATTCAGAGCCAAGCATGTTAAAATGGAGAGGGGAGACAATGTCAGCTGCTTTAAATAAATAATGAAAATTGCCAACCAGCTCGACCATATAGCTGTGCCTTTGGCGGGGGGGGGGGTGGGCTAAGAGGGAAATCACCTATACTACCGTTGGTAGCGTGGGTGTTTGAGCGGCAGGGTGGTCTGTGGACTCTTGCCTTCTGCACGGTGGCTGTGTTTTATTCTGCATCAACCCCGATGCAGGGAGCTGCCGTCGGCTGGTAGCCGTGCAAACGCCTGGAGGCGGAAGGCACACTCCGCTCAGGCTCTGCCTGGAAACCCAGGGTTAAAAAATGATGAAAAAAGGACAAAGGGATCATTAACTGTAAACGTGCCAGCCGCAGAGAGTCGCCCTAATGGCTTGATTTATAAGCAGGATCATAAAAATCCCATTAGGCTGCTCATTGAGAAAAAAAGTGGAGGAGGAGGAGGGGGGAGAAAGCCCCTGTGTGTGTCACTGAGGCAGCATTGACGCAGGCAGCTCTGACGCCAGCAGCCTCAGCAGCAGGGCCGGGGCTGGCTGAATGGAACGAGGGGGGAGCAGAGGGCGAAGCGAGCAGCCTGCGCTTCATTCACTCCTGCGCTCGGCACGGCTCAGCCGCCAACCCCCCCCTCCCCCCCCCCCCCCAGCGCCCGGATGATGCGAGCCTGTGCTGCAGCCCTCATCAGTGTGCCAGGCACGGAGCAGTGTGTGCTGGTCCAGCTGCTTAGAGCTTGGCCCGGCCGGGGGGATGGGATGGGGGGGGCGGAATGTGTGCACAGCTCCTGCTGGAGAAGGCAAAGAGCCAGGCGCAGGATGGGGGAGGGTGTGTCTGCGGCTCTGGTGCCAGCATGTGGTGTCAAGGGGGGAAGGAATCGACCAAGTGTAGTGCAGCTGCAAAGCGGTCTATAAGTTCAGGCAGGTCTCTGGGTGCCACGTCCTTGCACAGACAGAGCTGCAAAGGGGGCTGGCTCGAAGTGCGGCCCCCTCTGCATGCAGCTTTGCGAGGGCAGTGTGTGTGCTCACCATCCTTCTGCAACAGCTTCCTGCAGTGTCACCCCCCGAGCCCACCCCGATAGCTGCCGGCAGCTCGGGGTGTGCGCGCAATAACGTCTCCCTCCCCACCCACCTGCAGGTCAGTGGGTGCAATGTCCCCTGCAGCCCACAGCTGCCAGCAGATATGCCAGTGCAATGATGTGTCCATCCCAAACCACCCCGCCGCCCCAGGTCTGTGGGTGCAGTGTGTCCCCTGCTAGCAGGTGTTGGTGCAGTGTCACCACACAATCCAACCCTGTTAATTGCCACCAGGTCTGTGGGTGCAGTTATGTGTCCCTCCCACCCACACATCTGTGGGTGCAGTGTCCCTTAGAGCCTGTAGTTGCTAGCATGCTCTGTCCTTCCACCTCCGAGGCGAAAAAGCACAGTTGCCTGGAGTAGCTGTTAAATTGCCAGAGCAACAGGACTAATGAACCAGAGCTCTGATGACTGGCTACTAATAATAAACAAACACTTTCATAGGACTCATTTTTGTTTGTGTGGTAAACGTCTTTTCACGGGTTGGAGTTCAGAATTAAATTGTATAACGCTAAAACATCCCAGTCATCCTTTTGCCTTTTTCAAATGGATTATGGAAAGCTTTACAGAAATGACATGGGGGAGGAGGTAATTCCTACTTTTGTTAAATGTCACAAGGCTTTTCCAGTATTGTATTGCCAACTTCAAATGTTCAAAAGTGAAATTAAGAAAACCCCACCAAGACATTCTGGGTCCCTTTTATTGGCCTCTGGCTAGTGAGCTCTCAGGATGTTTGTGGGTCACATTTTCAAGTTTTTCTCAGCAACCATCATGTATTCACTTGTCTCCAGGAGCTAGGACTTGAAATGAACCACCAAATATTATGAGACTCATGATAAAATTGCATGAGTTGGCAACACCGATGTGCCTTCTGACTTTCAGTGTTCAAGTTAGCATGCCAAGCAATCTTGAAAATACCATTCTGCCTTCAGACTGAGGCATGCTGCTGAGGACATTGTTTGTGCTGTACCCCATACGTGATTAGAAAGGACTTCGCTTTCCAGGGCTGTCAGTCCCATACTTTCCACCAACACCATTCACCACAGGTGGGGGAAAAAAAGTGTTAGCACGGGAATGGACAGTCTTCTCTTCCTACATGGAGAACTCTTGAGAAGAGTAATGAAAAGCCCTGCTTAAAAATAAGATAAATAAGAGGTGGCCAAATCCGTTGCAATAGCTGACTTCAAAGTAGGCCACTTATGGTTGTTGTCCTATGTGGTGCTTAAAAACAGGCAGTGATTTTTTTAAAAAAAGCATACTGATTGCTATTTAGGAATATGCACCGTGAATATTTACTCTTAGGGCCTGATTCTCCTCTAACCCTTGAATTACACTTGTGGAAGTATCTCCATTAAAGTCAATGGAATGACACTGGTGTAAGTGGGAAGATAATATGTCTGCACTGCAATAAAAAGCTTGTGGCACTGAATCTCAGAGCCTAGGTCAGATGACTCAGGCTCATGGGGCTGCAGGGCTAAAAATAGCAGAGCAGACTTTCAGGCTTGGGTGGGAGGCTGAGACCCTCCCCTTGCAGGGTCTCATAGCCCGAGCTGGAACATCTACACTGCAGTTTAATAGCCCACAGCCTGAGCCCTGCAAGCCCAAGTCAGCTGACACGGACCAGCCACAGCCATGCCTTATTGCAGTGCAGACAATCGCTCCAGACTGCTGTCTAGAACTGGGGCTGCATTCTCTATTAATTCCAGTATCTCTTCTGATCCTTTCTCCATAACCCTCCCCCACCAGAAAAAGCTACGGCCACCTGCAAAATGCAGGATTCGTCTGGGGAGGCAGAAGTCTGCTCCTCCTCTCAAAAAACCAACAACCCAATTCCCCCCCACCCCAACCGAACAAATCAAAAAGCCCCCAACTCCTCCAGCAAGACTGTGGGAAGAGTTTAATGGTTAAATGATTATGGGTATAGAACAGCTTCTGTATGAGGAGAGATTAATAAGACGGGGCCTTTTCAGCTTGGAAAAGAGGTGACTAAGGGGGGATGGATAGAGGTCTATAAAATCATAACCGGTATGGAGAAAGTAAATAAGGAAATGTTATTTACTCTTTCTCATAACACAAGAACTAGGGCCACCAAATGAAATTAATAGGCAGCAAGTTTAAACCAAACAAAAGGAATTATTTCTTCACACAACGCACAGTCAACCTGTAGAACCCTTCACCACAGGATGTTGTGAAGGCTAAGACTATAACAGGGTTCAAAAAAGAGCTAGATAAATTCATGGAGGATAGGTCAATCAATGGCTATTAGCCAAGATGGACAGGGAAGGTGTCCCTAGCTTCTTTTTGCCAGAAGCTGGGAATGGGCGACACGGGATGGATCAGCTGATGATCACCGGTTCTGTTCATTCCCCCTGGGGCACCTGACATTGGCCACTGTCAGAAGACTGGATACTGGGCTAGGTGGACCTTTGGTCTGACCCAGTATGGCCACTCTTATGTTCTTATGTACTTGCTTCTGGTGACAATAGCTTTGAATCATGTTGTGTGGAGACTGCTATTGACCCATTCTTTCTCTGGAGAGAATCCCGCTTCCTGATAAGCCAACTGATCCCTCCTGAGCAGTCTTGATATACAAGATTGGCCTTTAATACAGTGAGCCAAGCTCTGAATTTAATGGAAATAAACCCAAAAATACTGTTTGGTACAATTAATACAGTACCTTGTGCTTCAGAGTCTGAATAAAACTAGAAATTACTGCTATTTTTCTTTCATTTATTTTTGGAGGGACTATTTTTATAGTGGAAGAACACAGGAAGCTGATTGTAGCTGGGTTCATTTACACTGATTTTATACGACTGTAACTCCACTGATTTCAATAGTTACTCTTAACTTTGGCCCAGATCCTGAAACTGTCTCTAGCTGGATGGATGAATGGATCACCCTGCCCACCCAGAGCTCCACTGGAGTTAATGGAGCTCTGCCCACATTGAAGTAGTTGCAGGGCTGGGGCCCAACATTGTGAAATGAGAATCAAGCCAACAGTATGAAATAGCACTATTAACATAATGAGAATGACAGTCTCTGATGTGATTTCATTAAACATACAATACAAGATTATACTCTTTATTATCACCAGTGTAAATCTGGAGTAACTCCACTGACTTCACTGGAGTTATTTTAGATGTACAGTGATGTATCGGAAAGCAGAATTTGGCCTACACTGTATAAATATCTGCCAGGAGCTACTGAATCCCCAAGGAATTTCATTATCCAAATGAATTTCTCTTTCTCAAACACACCTTCTATCCAGTAGATAATTCAGTTTTGGCCACTGGAATCCTCACAGCCCTGGCTTATAAAATGTATTTATTTAGCATTTGTGTATTCACCGAGCCAAGCAATAGCGTTCTCAGTGCCCACGTGGAGCTCTCGGAGCTCACCGCTGAATTTAGTTAGCGGGCACTCCTCAACAATATGTATCCTTGTTTCATCTGCGCCGCAGCTGCAACTTAGATTGTCTCAAAGATCCCAGTGGTGCTGGTTGGCTGCACAGAGGCCTTGCCCAGTCCAGGATTGATTAAGAAGGACCCACTAATGACATGGCAGGTCAAAGCTGGGTGGGTGAGCAGGAGGGTCTGTGATGAGGAACTGATTGGTGGTTGGTGTTAAGCACCAGTCTTCCTGCCCCAGGGACTCCGCTGTCATGTCTTGGCGTGGCAGCCTCGACCATGGTGGGTGTCATGATGAAAGATGTGTAGCTGGTGGGTTAAAAAGATCGTTGAACAAGGGCAAGCTTGGGTTGGCATGTACCTTCTCCAGCAGCTTGCCAGCTGTAATCTCCCTCCTGATGTAAGGGGGAGCAATGTGGCTCAGAACTGGAAGACAGAGAAGATGGGTCAGTCAGAGAGTTCCTGTGATGATGCATATTGTTGAGTTGATTTGCACATCAGCAAGTTTAGTGTGTGCCGACCGACTCCATACTGGCACACAGTACTTTGCTACTGAGTATGAGATGGCAAGGGCTGAGGTCCTGGGTTTGGAGCATCCGTGCCCCATGAAAAAGCTGCCAGTTTGCTGAGAAAGTTGTTACGTATCTTGACCTTCGCTGCTATCTTGCTCAGGTGGCTTTTGTATGTCAGTGTTCAGTCAAGGGTCACACTCTCAGCATGCTGGGTGTGCTTCATCATGCTTCAGCCTCTGGCCATTCTTTATGATATTTAGTTCCCTCTTAGCATTGGCTTGGTGGGGATGGAATGTGCTAGAGACTGTCCTGCTGGTGCTAGGCTGAAGGTGCCATGTCTTGCAATATTCAGACCTGAAGAAGAGCTCTGTGTAATCCTGAAAGCTTGTCTCTCTCATCAACAGAAGCTGATCTAGTAAAAGAGACATTACCTTGCCCACCTTGTCTCACCAGTAAAAATAACAGGAGATTCAGGCCCAATGACAGTAGGGTTGGCAGATTTCTTTTGGCCCAATCCTCCAATTTGTCTAGGTCACTCTGGACCCTATCCCTACCCTCCGGCATATCTACCTCTCCCCCTAGCAAACTTGCTGAGGGTGCAATCCATCCCATCATCCAGATCATTAATGAAGATGTTGAACAAAACCAGCCCCAGCCAGATCCCTGAGGCACTCCGCTTGATACTGGCTGCCAACTAGACATCGAGCCGTTGGTCACTCCCCTTTGAGCCCGACAATCTAGCCAGCTTTCTATCCACCTTATAGTCCATTCATCCAGCCCATACTTCTTTAACTTGCTGGCAAGAATACTGTGGGAGACCGTATCAAAAGCTTTGCTAAAGTCAACGTATATCACATCCACCGCTTCCCCCATATCCACAGAGCCAGTTCTCTCATCATAGAAGGTAATCAGGTTGGTCAGGCATGACTTGTCCTTGGTGAATCCATGTTGACTGTTCCTGATCACCCTCCTCTCCTCCAAGTGCTTCAAAATGGATTCCTTGGGGACCTGCTCCATGATTTTGCCAGGGACTGGGGTTTCCATATCCTGGTTCTTCAGGAGAAGAATTCTTGGGGAAGATGGAAGAGCACATACTAAGTCCAGAGTGCAGAGCTCAAGGCTTAGAGGCCTGTGGGGATCCTTCCTCCTCTTTCAAACCTTTCTTTATTGTCTGAGGTGCTGCAAGTTGTTATCCTTTTTTAAGTGTAAGGTGTCTCAGATGCCAAGGTGTGGTAACTGTTAGTAAGTAGTGACTTTTTTTAACGGTGAAAAGTTTGCTTGTGTATATCAGTATATTGCCCTGTGTGCAAACAGCTTTCCAATACCTTAAGAATAGATAGATGGATGTTATGTCTCTTTCAACACACAGGATACTCATTCTGATTTTTTATAATTGCCAGAGATACTGGAAAGAAATAATTGAAACACTTGTGATGGTCACAGGGTGCTCTACTCACCAGTGGAATGTCTCCTTGTGGCCAAGGTGGGGGATTAGCTCTGCCAGTCTGACACCTCTTCCTGCAGGCGCTCATTCCATCTTTCTCTCTCTCTCAGGGCCTGATGGCTCACTCTTCATGACTTGGTCCTGCAGCCAGGTCACTGTAATTGTCGCCTTCTGGGGTGGTTTGAGTACCAAAGTCTCTCTGTGCTAGCTGTTCCAGGCAGTCTTCCAATTCACTGCCCGTCAATGCTGCCACTTCCCCAGTGGCTGGCAAGGGAATCCAGGCCCACCCTCTTATCCAGTTTCCAGCCCAGGGATCTTACAACCAGCAGCTAAGGTCTGCACTATCCCACACCTTGCTGCTGCTTCTCTGGACTGCTTCCCATGTTGCTTCTTTCAGGCTCCTTCTCTACCCTTCTTCGTGTATTCCCTTCTCACTGGGCCAAACTCCTCACTCTCGCTAGCCTCAAAGAGAGTGACTGCAGACCTCCTCCCTCAGCCCCTTTCTGCCCTCAGCTACCTGGCTTTATACAAGTCCCTTTCTGAAGTGATCAGAATTACAAATGAGTCTGCCTAATGACATTTTTGATGAAGTTGATGGATTTCCACTCCATACGGCTAAACTGTGACAGCATCTTCTCTCCCCCTTCCTCCCACCCCACCACAATTGGGCGTCATTCAAAATTATTCTGAGTGTAGTGTGGAAATCTAGTCTACAGTTTGACAGAATACCTAAAAATTGGTATCCTTGTTAATTTGAGATCAGCCATACACAAAAAGAATGAACATATTTTTATAGCTAAGACCATGCTTGTTGCATAATTATGGCTAGCATTTGTGAACAGAGATAGGGCAGGTTGGAGCGGCAATGTATGTTGGGCACATCTGAAGGACTTGCCAGAAAAAATGGAAGAAAAGAACTTCATTCATGGAGGAGAAAACATTGGAATACAGGAAGCAGATATTGTAAGTATAAAGGAGCAAATTTAAATCACGCCTCTCTAGATTACTGCCCTGATTCTTCTCCTGTTCTGTTATGAGGAAATGGAAATTAGTGTAATGAATTTGCAGTACTTGTTCTATGCTGAAATAGCATTATTTTAGTTTATTTCTTTATTTACAGCAGCACAGTTTGTTTCTGCAAACGGACACGATATTGGCTCACTAGGGGCATAGAGTCTCAGGTGACATTTATAAATACACATTTCATCCCCTACAAATTGTTAAGCTAGGAGATCAAAAAAAATCTATAAAGGTGGTCATTTCCTACCATAAGAAAATGGGATCTGAATCAGTCCTTTGGGTTTTCTTTGTAATGTGTTTTAGTTTGTACTATGTGCAATGTCAGCCACATAGGGATACTTGATCATTATTGCTACTGTAAATTAGCTCATGGGGCAGAAAAATGGTACAGATGTCAATAGGTTCCAGCTTTTATTTTTCAATGGGAGAGGTGGTCTGATCAAAGGCCTGGGAGCCAGACATGGGCAATGGGTATCGTAGGCTGGGGGAGCTTGTGCCTCCCCAAACAGCCTGGCATGGCCCCGCCCATGCTCTACCCCAATCCCCCCTCCTGCGCTCTGCCCCTGGCCCAGGCTGGCTGGGGCTGGGGCTGGCCAACCTGCCTGCCGCAGGGACTCAGGACGGCTGGCACTGGGGCTGTCTCGCCTGGCCACCTGGCGCACCGGGGCTTGGGGCTCTGCAGCGGCACCACCTGGTGCACCAGAGCTGGAGGTGCTGTGGCTGCGCAGCCTGGCCACCTGGTCCTGGGGCCGCGGCTGTGGTGGGGGTGCTCTGGGCTCCTGCGGGGGAGGGGAGGCAGGAAGGGAGCTGGAGGGGCGGGGCCTTGGGCACAAGGGAGGGCTAGCCTCCCCCAATGGCCGGGTCACTGGCCGTCCATGGAGCCAGAGACTCATAAGTAGAATTGGGCAATTTTGTTTTGGTGAATAGTAAATTCACTGAAAAATGCATTTTTGGGGTCACCAAAACTATTGGTCGAATTTGGTGAGAAGCTTTCTCTGAGGGGAAAAAAATGTAGAAATGTCAATACATTTTGCAGTTTTTAATTGCAGTGAGAAAAAACAAAAAAATTCAGCCTGATTAGAAACAAACCATTTTTTCCCCAGATTTTCCAGATCAGCCACTGAACTGAAAAATCAATTATTTGTTCAGCTCTACACTTAAGTCTGAGTCTGCCTCTAATTTCCCTCCATGGCCTCGGTCAAATCACAGAGGGTCAGATTCTGGCACCATTGCTCATGTTGAATAGTATCTCACTCCACGAATGGAAGTGCTAATGGATCTTACTCCATGATGGAACTACTTATGGATTAAAGCACTGCTCAGTATGAATAAGGGTGGCAGAATGGGCCTTTCTATTCTTCTGTTCCCTATTCTATAAAATAAGGATAATAAAATGTAGCTACTTCCCTGGGTGTTGGAAGGATAAATAGTTAGCTTTTGCAAACTATTAAAAAAAATGTGATATAAATGCTAAGGATTATTCTGTCAAAATATGAAAGAGTATATTCACCACTAAGGGTGAAAGTTTTGCTGTGAGTTTTGGAGAAGGGTTTTGCAAAGATTAGTCCATACTGATACAACATCCAGAGCAATATATTACAAGTGACCTCACGAAGACTTATTAAGAAATAACGTTCATCTGCTTGAGAAAACTAATGTGTCACTGGATGCCTGAAACAGCTTTCAGAGTAGCAGCTGTGTTAGTCTGTATCCGCAAAAAGAACAGGAGTACTAGTGGCACCTTAGAGACTAACAAATTTATTTGAGCATAAGCTTTCATGGGCTACAGCCCACTTCATCGGATGCATGCAGTGGAAAATACAGTAGGACAATTTTATATACACAGAGAACATGAAACAGTGGGTGTTACCGTACACACTCTAGTGTATTTTCTACTGCATGCATCTGATGAAGTGAGCTGTAGCTCATGAAAGCTTATGCTCTAATAAGTTTGTTAATCTCTAAGGTGCCACAAGTACTCATGTTCTTTTTGCTGAAACAGAATTGACTCTCATGCCATGAAGACTGTTACATGGTGTTAGGTCATATATCAGAAATGTATGGGAAATATAACTTTACAAGTTTGGCTAATCGTTGGCTATTTAGAGGGATTTTACTACCTTGAGGGGACAGTTTGGCTAATCTTGGCAACTGAAAGAGTTTACCTTAACATATAGCACTTCCTTATCTCTGAAGTCATTCTGCATGAGAAAACCTCTGTTTTCCAACTGCAATGGCCGCTGTCATACTTCAGTATCTCTGGGACAGCTCCTGGCTTTAGTGCTGTCAGCCGTCCCCTCCCCCAAAACAACCACAGAACACAAGCTTATGCAGGATCCCTTAATATATAGCTTCATGTATTTTAGAGGCTTCTCGTATCTATTCCTTACCTTCACATAGATTCAGTCCTGTTTCTATTAAAGTTAATGGCAAAATTCCTATAGTCTTTAACAAAAGCAGTAGCTGGACCCCCAGACCTGATTGTCATTTGCACCAGGACTGCTATACACCTCTTTGACAATGTAAAGTGGCCTTAAAGTGGGTGTATATGTGTAAATAATTACACTTGCACCCACTTTAAAGTGTATCTGAGAATCAGGCGGGCTATCTGTATTGTCACATACCAAAGCCTGATCCCATTAACTTCAATGGGAGTCGGACACAGCGCTCTTCAAGGAAGCGCTTGGTATGTTCCCGGAAGGGTGTCTTGTTTTTTTTCCCCAGGGTTAAAATCATAATTTAGGTCTGAAAAGTACTGTGCACATAAGATGCTGCAGATTTTTTTTTCAAAGGGAAGGGAGTGTAGAGCTCTAGTGATTCGACTGAGTAAGGTAAGCCTTCTGAGGGAAAGGTAAAGAAGAAAAGAAGTTTAACAAAATATTTTTCTTTTTTTGGTTTTTTGACTCTAGAATTTGGTTGTTTGCTCTGTCTGCACTGGAGTTGAACTGAATTTTGTATATCTGTGTACTATATAAAGTGGAAAACAGGGCTTGCCTACCACTGCTGTTTCTCTCTCCTCTGGATTTTTAATTTTATACCCTTTAAAATAAGCTGCAGTCATTCCACCTAGTCAGTAAAAAACATGAATGCCCCTCTGTAAGCACGATTGATGGATTCAGCTGGTAACACCTCCTTTGATTAAAAATAAAGTAAAAAGTAAAGTGTTTGCAAACTGAGCTATTTTTATTGAAGGTCTTTCATCTGGTGATTTCAAGTACTGTCTCAGATGAGGCAAATATTCAGTCTAAATGCATCAGGCTGAAAGCAGTATAAGTCAACCTCATATGGGCAATCAATTTAGCAGAGCCTTTACTTCCATGGCGGAGGGCCTAATCCTGAAATCCTTACTTTTGGAGCCTGCTTCAAAGAACCCTGAAGTCAATATAAAGACTCTCATTGACTGTAATGGGCTTTGGCCCAGTCTCTCAGTCTTTATTCAGGCAAATCATTGAAGCTAATGGAAAGACTTCAGATTTAGGCCCACAGAGTTTGAATTCCTTACTGGTTTGAAGAGATGTTAACAGAGTAATTCCCACTGATATCCTTGACCTCTGTCAAAAGGTATGAAAACAACACTTGGAAATCTCGGTAAAATAGTTGATCAAAACCTTTGAAAAATGAACAACATTCAATAAATAACGTTATAAAAGAGTTGGTTAATATAGATCAGGAAAAAGAAAACTAACTTAGTTTAAGATCTTGGTACGCTGCATTTTTTACTCCTAAAGGCATGCTGAGTTACAGCTCACCATGCTGCCATGTACAGAAAAAAGGCAAATTTTATTTTAAAGGGGAAGTAGTGAGTACTATGTTTTTTATTTGCAAGAAAATGCAAATACTGCCATTGACAAATTACTCCAAGCTGGCTGCATTCCCATCCCCAAAGAAACCTCACCCCACTTTTCTTCACTGGAAAATTACCTCCAACCTTTGTGTGACATGCGATCTGACCTAATTTCCCCCTTCCTCAGCTCCTCTGAGAGCACCTCCCAAAGAACAAGCATTAGGTCAGCACTATTATCTTAGAAAACCAGTCTTGATCTGGAACTCTACCACTAATGGCATGGGGATGTCTGTCCCATTTTCTTTCTCTTCCTCGTCTATTGCACAAGTCAAATATCTTAAAGAAATATCAAGAGAAGTTGCTTAAAATGGTCCAAAGTGTGTAGGAAGTGGTGGGAAGAAATTAAGCAGAGGAATATTTAGAATAAACAGTAAGAAAAACTTCCCACTGGTGCGATATAATAGAGAGTGGAATAAAGTTCTGAGAGAGGTGGAATTAATTAATGTTTGACAGGACAAAGCCTCAGAGAATATATTTTATGGAACAATCCTAGTCATCCCTTGCCAGTATCACAATACACGACCTAATCCATATTTCCATCTCTAATTTCTATGATTCAATAATAAAGAACAAGATCTGGTGGCATGATTATAGTATTAGTAGCAGCACTTCTGAAAAGCCAGAGCCAGGCTGTAACTTCCTAAAACATGGACAAAAGTCCTACAACATGTGACAGAAAAAAACAAACATATATTTGGAGGGGAAGGATTATGATATAAAATTTAAAGGAAAATTATATCCCTGCTATAGAATATTGTAGGGTGATTACAAAAAATCCTCCAGGCAGGATCTCTTACTCCAATTTTATCCCTATTAAATGCTCTACAACATTTATATAAAAAAGAGGATGGTGTTGCTGGGTGCCCAAAAAGGGGACTCTCTGGGAACCCCTGCCCCCCAAAATTTAGACACCTGGTAAAATTGGTGTAAGCAGGGTCTGAATGAACTCTCCCCTGACAGCTAGTTGGGAAGGAGGAGAGACTTCAGGAGCAAACTGTATTTACATGAACACACTTACTCTGCCAAGATATCCAGCAGATAGAGCTGTGTTGCTCAAAGTGATCAACTTTGATTTGTAACCCAACACCAGCCATTTTAGTACTGAATGCAGGGATAGTGAAATGTTGTTGTCTTTATTGTATGAATAAAGGGGAGCAGAACTGTCCTTAACCTGTCCCAAATGAGGGGGTCACCCTCAGCTGAAAGGACCTTGTTAAGCCAGGGGCTCGAATGCCAGACCCCTGTGAAAATAATGGGGTGGGGACAGGTGTCCCAGCAAGGAGGTGTGGACTGTCCCTAAGGGTCCCTGGTCCGGTTTAACCTGTTCCCCACTGTTCAAAGATAGAGCTAAATAGGCTCCATTAGGAGCCTTTGTTATTTTAAGTACTTAAATGAGAACTGAAATCACTTGTGGTAGGACTGTGTTTCTGCCTAGCCTGCTAAAAGCTGAAAGTCACTGACCATCACTAAGAGACTCACTTGCAGAGGTCACAACACAGAGGCAGGTGGCTGCAGAAGGTGACTGGACGGACAGCAGTGAGAAACTGCGGCTGGCGGGGCATCCAGCCAGAACAAGTGCTGAGATGCCAGAGCAAGTAAGGTGCCTTCTTCCCCGGGTGGGAGGTGAACTCACACAGATGCATCTCTGAACCCTGGATCCTCACTGGCCAAGGACAACTACTGAGAGTGAGGTGTGCTGAGGGAGCAGAGAGGGGCACAGTAAAGGAACTTTTGGTTGTAGAACTCAAGAACATGAGGCAGAAGCCACTGCCCCACACACTGCGGGGTGGCTGTCCTGCTCCCAGTTTTATGATTATGAATCCTGATTGTAGCATTTTCCCTAATTAATGTCGGGTGACTTCCCTCCTTTCATTAAAAGTTTCTTTTCTACACTCAGACTCTGTGCTTGCGAGAGGGGACATATTGCCTCTCAGAGTCACCCGGAGCCGTGTGTAATTTTCCCAGGTTACCGGGTGGGAGCTCAAGCTGGTTCTGTGTTATATTGTTGAAAAGGAACCCCTAGATATTGAACCTGGCCCTGGTTGCTACCAGTTCCACCTGGCAGAAGGGTTACATAGGAATGTATAATAAAGAAGACAGTTACTGCCTGTTAATTTGAAAAGCCTCCACATTCACTTGATGGCCAGATCCCTCAAAAGATTCATATGGAAGACTTATCCACTTTATCTTGACAGAGACATTAGAGGCCATTTGTAGCCAGTGTCATAAAATAGTGGGCCATGCTAGCCAGCCATAAAATTAGTTCTGGCATGTGTTTGTTCAATCACCATCTACATCCCCATCATTCCTGATTATTGCCTTCTCTTTTCCCCATCAATTGACTTTGAAAAGAGCAAGAAGTTAATAAGAACTCAACATCTTGCAGGTAGTTGGGGGCCAAATTCACCACTCTTACGTCACTTTTACTTTGGTGTAATTCCATTGAAGCTACTAGTGTAAAATTACACCAACATAAAATGGGTGTAATGGATTGGAGAATTAGGCCCTGTTTGGGTACTTTTGCCCATCTAAATGCTAGTTTGGACAAACCATGTTCAAGAGGTGGAGATGTGTAGAAGCATTTGATAGTAGCTTAGAGGTGAGAATGAAGAGATATATGGGAGAAAGCAATAGCTGTGACTTACCTCAAAAACTGGGCCTGTTCTAAAAGGTTATAATTATTGCCTGGGGAAATGGACAGCTTTCTTTCCCAGGGTTCCAATCACAACCTCAGGAATTCTGACTACCCTAGGCTGGCTTGTAAAAACAAAGCACCTCTGGGCCAGTTATTGGTGTGTATGTGTGGTATTGATGAGCTGTCTGCAATAGCAGTCCAAGCCAATTTCTTTATTTAGGTTGGGGGGAGGGATCTATTATTCATAAGGAAAGACCACAACAGCGATAGGTGACATTTTATTCAGTGACATGACTTCCTTTTCATATAGTTTAGTGACTGTTCATATTGTGAAAACAGGGATAGTGAGTGGCACCAAACCACTGCCGGGAGCAGGGCCCAATGCCCTAATAGCTTCATTTGGTGTAAGAATATGTAGCACATACCTAGCACCTTTCAGCGGCGGGGCTGAATGCACTTGTCAGAGGTGGGGTAATAAAGTATCCTTTTACAGATGGAGAAAGAGACACAGAGCAATGAGCAACTGACTTAAGGACGTGCAACAAGACACCGGCATAGCTAGGAATAGAGATCAGGTCACCTAGATCCCAGCCCACACTCAGGTCACTAGCCCATGTCTGTGTCTTCTCCCTTTCATTCCCTTCCCTTGTGTCTTTGAAATGAAAGGCAAATGTGAGGGGAAGCTGTGCAAGTTTCTTCACTGAGCGCTTTACTGCCCATCCTGTCTGGCATCAGCCCTGCCGGGTCCCTCCTGGGCCTCTAGTGAACACAGTGCCACTGAAGTGTGGACTGTCCAGTAGGGAACAGGGGCCTGTTGAGGATGGATTAGACACAACACATCCTGCATTTTCGCAGGGGGGTTAGACTAGATGACCCTTGTGGTCCCTTCTAATCCTATGGCTCTAAGATTCTATGATCCCGCTCTCATTGACATTAATGGCAAAACTCCCACTGGCTTCAGTGGGGCTGGATCAAGCCCTAAACGGTGATCTCCCACGCGCGTTTTCATATCGGGGAAAGGCGTGCAGGTTGCGGTGTCCAGAGATGCAAGGCTGCTCCCCTCACCCACTACCTTACTTTGCAACTCTGCCTATGCGTGTGTTTTCATTTTGCTGCATGCAATGAGAGTGCGGCGCAATGCTGATGCTAATATACTTGGTCCTATCCTGGAGCAGCGTGTTGTTGGCAGGCAGTTTCTTTGGTTATTTAACACCCGAGCTGTCATTTCTAGGACACTAGATCACGGAGGGAGGATCCTGCTTATTTCCCCCTCCTGATAATTTTGTAGCTCCAAACAGTGACTGTGGGAATTGGGAGTATTGGGTATTTATATAATGTGCCCCCCCTCCGCCCCCACACACCTCAGTGTAGCAAAGCTTGGCACACAGTAAGGAAACAGACTCTATATGCGGCCAGAACGATGACAATTCAGTGAGCCCACACGGCAATGAACCGCTTGCTTCGCATCCCGTTTTTTTAAAAGCACCTTCCTTTCCACGGCTGCAGAAGAAGATCGCTGCTGTGTGTACAGCAATAAAATAAAATTGCTCCTTAAGATTAAGCCGTGCACCCCAAACACTTTAGCATGAACCCGATCTAAAATGCGCTGGGGAGAGATGGGAGGGAGAGCACTTCCCCAGCCTCCATCAACCTCTGCCTGGGGAAAGACGAACAATTAACATCCCCCCCGCCCCAATATGTAGAAATCTCCCAAAGTCTAGTCAGTTACAAAATGTTTCTGGAGCTGAGAAACAAGCTTCTGATCGCAGCGCTGAGATTCCCCCCTTCCCCCCAGCCCCTTCTCTTGCTGTTTATTGTTATTATTTATTTGTGTTGGGGTTTTTTCGGGCGGCGGGGGCGGGAATCAGCTTCAGTCTCTTGCAAAAGGTCCAGGCTGCTTACGTCTGAGCGCCCCTTATCATTTCAATGAATGGCAATTGCAGCCTTGGTGCTGTTATAGCAATGAAGCTACAGACGTCATTGCCTCCTGTTGGACGTGAGATGTGTCCAAGCATCAGCCCCTTTTGCTTAAGAACAACTCTTTAACTTCCAGGCAGCCGGCAGACAGGGTTTTATGAGACCCTAAGAACCAAACATTTACATTATATATATATACACACACATATATAGGTATAATACAAACACACACACACTGTATATATGTGTGTATATATATATGGAGAGAGAGAACTAGGAAAACCTGCTGCCACTGCAAGCTCCACTAAAATTTCCTGATCAGCTGAGTAGCTCGCTGCATCGTTTTGTTAAATGCCACCTGACGGGAAGGGATCATCACTCAGCCTGTGCTCTTCATTTTTGGTAGCGAGGAAGACTTGTTGAGCACCTTGTTCTCCAGAGCCCAGGAAGAAGCCCTGCTGCTGGGAGCACAGAAGAGCTGGGATCGTGCCCTAAGAGCTCCCCGAATTTCACCCACTTTGCAGCTGCTGTTACTAATTGAGGCCCCCCCCCGCCCCCTTGTCTCTGTCTCCCGGACTGAAGCAGGAGCGAGGATCTGCTCTTTAAAGTGGATCCGAAGGGGAAGGCAGAGATGAGCTGGTGCATAGTTCTGAGGGTAAGTTGCTCTCTCCCTCCACGTAGCATCAGCCCCGAGCCTCGGTATTGGGTTGGAAAGTGGGACGGGGGGGGGGGCGATGTTTGTGAAGGCAGGGGGAGAGCGGCGCTTTTTACATCCAGGGCTGAACGGGTTATCTGGGAGTGCGGGGGCCGGGCACTGACTTCACAGCGGAGTTTGCAAGGTGCGAGTTACTCGTGAATATTCCTAGCCAGCTGCGAAGCTCAGCAACAATGCCTCTGCTCCCGCAGGTGCCTGCCTGGGCGGCCAGTGGCCACAGCCCGTGCTCTCCTGCACTCCGAGTTTGGGCTGCGGGGGGGCCTCCAGCCACCTAGGGGAGAACAGCCCTCCCCGCCGGGAAGTCAGGATCCCCAGCTACAGCACACATGACCCCTACACCTGGAAGCGCCTGTCGTTTGTCCTCATCTGTCTCTGCCCCCGCCCCTTTCTTTCCCTCAGTCTGTTCGAACCATTTTTTTAACCCATAGGGAGCCCAGTACAAATAAATATAAATCACCCCCTCCCCCCAGCTGGCCACCAACAAGTGTAAAACCTGCAGAGGTGCCTATTGCCTCCCTCTTGAATGCTGCCTCTCTCCCCCAGGTGGATAGGAAAGGGTGGGGGGAGCAACCCCCTTAGACGTGGGGCTGAATTGATGGGATTGTGATTTGTAGGATTTCTCCACTTAGTCCCTGCCTCCTACTTGCTCTCCAGCCACTCCAAAGTCTCTTCCCCTCTCTTTAAGCAGCGATTTCTTTCAATCTCTCTCTCCCCCTCTGTGTGTGTGTCTCTCTCTCCCTTCACATACACTCATCTCCCCGGAGAGAGAGAGAGGAGAAACCCAACTCCCAAAAACCAGCCAGATGTCGAAGAAACGCAAAACCCTGGAGGGTAGAGGATCCGGGCTCCCCCAGGAGGAACCCAGAGCCTGCTTTGGGGGCAGCGAGGAGCAAGGTAGGGAGAAGGGAGCCTGCAAGTGGAGGGGAGGCAATTGGGAGTGTAGGGGGATCCCAGCGCAGGAATGCATCAGCCTGGCTTATCTCCCTGAGTAAAGAGAGCTATAGAGGTGACTTTAATAATTAGGCCAGATTGTTTCCAATAAGGGCATTAAAAGAGCAGGTCTGCTGTGATTGCGACAACACTGAACTTTGGATGGTGAAGGGGTTAAGGGGAGCAGGAAGGAGAGAGAAGGGGCTATATTGATCGATTGCTGAGGGGGAATTGCAGGTTTGCTGATCAATCCAGATTCCCTTCACCACTTGCTGTTTGTCAATTGCATTGGTACATTCACACTGTATCATCGATTAGCAGCTTGTGTAAATTTGTGTTTACAAGGTGCTCTCAGCTTGAGCAATGAGTGGTATATTTCTGAGGTGGGGTGTGTTTGTGGGGTTTTTTTGGATGTGTGTGTGTGTGGTGTTCCATTTTAGTTCATAAGTCCCCATCCCTGATATGATTTCAGTTGCGTCATGTTGAGGCTTCAAATACTGCACTTGCAGAGCACACTTCGCATCCAGCTAAAGTTGGTTTTTCAACAGCTTTGGTGCTTTGCTGTAATTTTCAAGCTCTAAGTATTTGTGATGAAAGCTGTTCTTCACTTTTTGACAAGATAATATCAATGTAGAAGCTGAGCTGGTGTAAAATCAGCTATGCACACAAGTATTAGGGAGTTCTGCAGCCGATTTTTTGTTTGTTTCAGTTAGCCCAATAGTTCCTTTCCTTTGTGTTTATTTTGACTAAGTGGGCCCAGATAAGCCAAGCCAAGCCAAGCTACAGTGTTTTAGGGGTTGTAGCTATAATGCAGAAGAGAGGAAAAATACCAGCCAGATTAAAAGCAATGTTTAAAGCTGTTTATAATGGCTTTGAAGACTAAGGTGGGAGATGATGGTGTGTATGGTGGAGTAAGGTGAAAATGTAAATTTATTTCTTACCAGGTTAGAATTCAGCAATATGGTGCTTTTGTCTTAGCAGGTGCAAACCCGAGTATAGAGCTGATAGGGATGGAATGAGTGTGTTCTCCAATATGGAGTCAATGGTCCTTTTTATAAAGAATGATAAGGATCACAATGTCACAAAAGTAATAAAAAATCATGAAATTCAGTCTCCACCAGAGATATTTTTGCATTGGGTTGTGTTTTTTTGAAGTGAAATATCTCAAATCCGGTTCCTGGCGTGCTCTTTTAGCTTCGTTAGAAAGAAAAAGTCATAGTGATGCACCATTTATCTCGAAAGAGATTGTTTAGGGTTTACGGGGCTGTTATTTTAAACTGCTTGTCTCTCCCACAGTAAAATAAAATCCATGTCCATCATTTCCTAAAACCATTTGTCCATTAAAACAAATACAGTCACCTGAGGAACATTTTTATCTCTCTGAATGACTTTATTTGCATGATAGCATACAGTGTTTTTGCAATCAATAGGGAAAAATTGAGGTTTTGCTGTCACTAATGGAGAAAAACTTACCTCTTTGTCAGGTATAGATGATGTCAGACACAGAAAAGATATTCAGCATTGACCTGAAAGTTGGTCTATAGGTTACATATCATTTTCATTTAATTGGGGTACCAATGGTGTGTATGGAAACACGGTAAACATTATTGTAATGCAGTGGTGTGTATGTGGTAGGGTTTTTTTTGTTTTTTTTTTAAAAAAACTCCACAATAGTACTTCCTACAAGATCTCTGGTTATGTAATGAGGAACAGAAAACGACATTTAACTTTATACAGATATTTTTCTTGTTTTGGAAGTACACTGAATAAGAAATAAAATGAAAGTGGAAAATTATTTAGCAAAGCAGTGATCTGCTTGTATTAAGAGAGCAAATAATAAATATCTTGTAGGAAAACACACAAGGTATTTTGCAAATCAAACTGGATGTGAACCTTGCTGTGCCTATATGATCCAGGTTTATGCAGACTATGGCATTGTAAATTATGGAATTTAGTTTGAAATCTAGTTCTTGTTAATGAGATCAAGTGTATTTTTATGAACATGTAGTGATTTTTATTTTATTTTCTCCTTTGTATTTCACAGAAAAGAATGCTGCTTGCTAATTATATTGTCTGTATGAATATGTAACTGTAGAAACCATTAAGAGTGTTCAATGTACCACAATACTGTAGTGAGCATATTTTGTGCAAAATGGTGGATGTGATCATCTTCTTCTTTTTTTTTTTTTTTACATCAGATGTACAGTTATTTTTGGTTTAATCTGAAATGATGATTTACATGCTGTGTGTGCTTATGGTAGGTTTTCTACCTCTGTAGAGAGAACATGCTTATTAGATTGGCGAGGGGGTGTAGCCTTTTCCCAGAAGTATGAAAAGGCCATGTAACTCCTGAGATTTAGTTCTACAATGTACGTGTAGGGTGCTTGTTTAAATCATAGATTCTAGTTTACTAATAAACCAAAAAATAATGCTCAGATTTTTGGACACTACCAAATCCAGCATCTGTGCAGAATGCAAATGCAGCTCAACTGTGGGGCCTTCTTCAAGTGGCACAGACATGGACCATAGAGAGACTCGTTCTAGTTTGGCCATCTTAATTCTGTGCTCTATTTGGTAAATCAGGGATGTGCTATGTTAAGAAGCAAGTATCCTTACTTTGAGGGCCTATGATGGTTTAAAAACATCTAGCTAACATAGACTAATTCCAAACTGCTGCACTGTGTGTCAGTTCTTTGGCCAAAAGAAATTCATGCTTGTGGAGCTTTGTTCTTCTCCCACATGTGCTCAGTATACATGGGGCAGGCTGGTGGACACCATTTAGGCTGTGGCATACAATTTCTTACCTTCTTTGGGGTGACTTTTTTTTAGTCTTTCACAAAGCATTTTATGAAGGCCTTGCTAGAACTCTCTCTAACTGCTCCTGCTAAAATAGGGCCTAACATTACAAGTTTCGGACATTCAGCACATTGCATTGAGCGGGAGTAGAGGTACTTTGTACCTTCCAGCATCAGATCCTTAGTAATGAAGTGCGGAGACCAAACAGGCCTAATTTTGACCTTGCTTACATCAGTTTGAATCAGGAGCATCTCCAGTGAGGTCAATGGAGTTCCACCAGAGTAAATAACCTCAGAATTGAGCCCTATGGGTATGTGCAACTGGTCAGTCAGTGTGCGTCTCCATGTCACATTACTAGCAGCACCTTTGACTGCATCTTGCTGATTTTGGTGTCATTTAAACGGCTGAGGATCTTGGGTCACAAATTGAAAGCCTGTGGTGGTGACTGTATATTGTATTAGGGCATACTTAATGATCCAGAAGACCTTGTATGTCCCTCTTTTCTATGTTCTTTTGAAAGCTGGTGGAGAATGTGCAAAGATGGAGGGCTTTAGCTACAAAAGAGCAAGTTAAAATGGATTTTGTGCTCTCGTAATAATGGAACACAAAATGATATGATAAACTTAAAATTATTCAGTAATCCTATTCATAGCTCTTACTTTTGTCATTATCCAGCAATCACTGCTTTAGTGTCATACAATATTTCAGACAACTTTTTGTGAGGAGTTTTGTTGGTGTGGGAGCTGATGGACAGAATAACTCTCTGATGAGTCCTTGCTTGACCAAATGCTGCTTTCCAGTACACATGTAACTGAGAATAAAATTTAACCTGCTGTATTTTCCTTTTCACTGTCTCTATTTTGACAGTCTATGAAAGTAGATGATTTGTTTTTCTTCAGGTCCAATTCTGTACTGTGTTAAATACTCTCAGCTTTCACAGAGATCAGTGACTGTTGAGGCTCTCAGCATTCTGCTGAACTGGGCTCCTGACGGCTAGCTTTTTAAAAATTGTTTAAAACCTGTTTTTTTTTTTTTCCAGTGGCAAACTTGAGCCCCAATCCTGCAGACACTTATGCACATGTGTAACTTTACATATATGAGTAGTTCCATTGAGCTCTGTGTGACCAGTCCTGTGCATAAAATTATCATGTGTATGCTTGCTGGATAAGGGGTCTTGGTTAATATTAACCAAGTCCTCTTGAGTTTCGTTCCCATACAAAGACTTCAAGTTAAAAGGCACAGATGGGATACACCTTTTTCTCTGACTAAAAATGTCTAGTTATGTGAGAACTTAAATACCTACTGAAAAATTATCTTTATGCCTTGTATTTTTGATCGGTATAAAGTATTATTGATTAAATCTTGTAGACATTTTAGAAAAATAAACTTCTGTAATCTTGATGTGGGCACATCAAAATATAGGAGGCCAAATTTAGCTCTTCCTGCAGATTTACAGTGATGTAACTGAATTAGGAGTTTGACCCAATGTTTGCTTTACATTGCTTCTACCAAGTGAAAGGGAGAGAGTGAAGCAGCAGTTACATTCAAGTACTGTTCACTACATTCATTGTCTGTGTGCATTCCTGCTGGTGTCATGATTCTGTTGTGTACATACAGAAGTAACCTGGCTACTTGTCACCTTCTGGGTAAATTATAGAATCATAGGACTAGAAGGGACCTCGAGAGGTCATCTGGTCCAGTCCCCTGCACTCAAGGCAGGACTAACCTATAATTCCGGTGCTTCTCCCTTACAGAGCACTCCCATCTCTGCACTAGTTTCCTCCTTCCCCTCTCTGTGCTCAGCCCAACATTTTCTCCTTCCCACTGGAAAAGATACAAAGAAGGGAAACAAAAATGGTGAGGGGTATGGAGCAGCTTCCATTCAAGGTGGGATTAAAAAGACTGGGACTGTTCATCGTAGAAAAGAGATGTAAGTAAGGATCTGATAGAGGTCTATAAAATCATGACTGGTGTGGAGAAACTGAATAAAAAAATGTTATTTACGCCTTCGCACAACACAAGAGCAAGGGGTCACCCAACGAAACTGATAGGCAGCAGGTTTAAAACCGCTTTAAGGAAGTCTGTTGAATTCATTGCCAAGGGATGTTGTGAAGGCCAAAAGTAAAAATAGAGTTTTAAAAAAAGAATTGGATAAGTTCATGGAGGATAGGTCCATCAGAGGCTATTAGCCAAGATGGTCAGGGATGCCACCATATGCTCTGTGGGTCCCTCTGCCAGAAGCTGGGACTTGATGACAGAGGATGGATCACTCAATAATTGCCCTGTTCTGTTCATTCCCTCTGAAGCAACTGGCACCGGCCGTTGCCGGAAGACAGGATACTGGGCTAGATGGACCATTGGTCTGACCCATTATGGCCGTTCTTATGTTCCATTTGTCTTCTCCTTCCACTTGTGATTTCAAGTCTTACGTTAATCAGCTGTTTGAAATATAAGCCAGCCACATTCCTTCTTCTCCTCCTCAAATGCCTGATCCATGATGTGTACCGCTCATAATGTCAGTAGCCACTCTATTGTGTGATCTGTGTTTTATTCTCGGAGTGTAGATATTTTGGAACAAACTTTTTTGGGGGGCGGTGGGTGTGTTTGCTATAAAGCATTGAGTATAGCCTGGTACTACACATGTACTGCAATGAAGAAAGGGCAGCCCCTGTTGGCTTTTGCTGCAGAAGCCTGTGTATATGTGTACCAAATGAAAAGTAATCCAGTAAGAAATTTCTAGGGGATGTGGCAAAAAACTGGAGAGTAAACAATGCTTTTAAAAAGTTGGCTGGCTCCATGGGCTAGTGAGTTGGGACTCTTGATCTTGAGTTGTCACTCCTCTAGCAGACAAGTACTCAGTTACCTGTGTTTGCTTCTCAGAAACATACTAGCCTTCTCCCTACATACGCATTTCCAGTCAACTGAAAGAGTAACATCCAACCCTTGGTGCTTTGTCGATGATCACTGTGATGTAAGGGCCTTCTTAGGAAGCAACCAAAAAAAGCTTTGAGACCAATTGGAGTAACTACAGTTAACTGCAAACAAATTCATTCTGAGGGCTCTGGAAAGATAAAGGGTGTCATGTATGTAAGCAAAGTATAAATGTAACTAACACACTAGGTAAGGTGTGTGTCTTAGTCTACTGTTGGCTCTATGGACTAAATTCAGCCTGATGAAAGTGAGGGCAACCTCATTGACTTCAGTGGAGTTATATCCATGTTCACCAGGGCTGACCTTGGCCTTTGATGTTTGCTATGGTGACTTACTGGTAGTGGGTACATTAAAGTTTAAGGAAGAGAGGATGGGAGAAAACGTAAGTAGAGGTATGGATGCCTGGGAAGAGAGATGATATGTCTTGGTAGATAAGATTTATGGATGATGCAATAATGCTTTGTACAAACTACCAGGAGAAAAATAACTCCAAGTTGTTGTTGTTTCTGTTGATTCTCCATAACTATTGAAACCTCCCATTTCTATTCGTTTAGATCCCAGTTTAGAAAGGTACTTTGCATGTGCCTAACTTTAAGCATGCATTGGAGAGCTTAGAGTTAGGCATGTACTAAATTAGTAACTTTCTGAATCGAGGCCTCAAGTGTGGGAGAATCATGCTCACTCCTGTTGTCATAATGGCCTCTTTTAAGAGAGTGATCACTAAGGTTATGTTTCTAAAATATATTGGAGTAGGTTAACTGTATCTAGACCTGAAGAATACAGTTTGGTTTTGAAGAACTGTGAGGGAGAAATTTAGATCTTCAGGGGTAAGATTGTAGCCTACATGTTAGGGGGAAGTAATTTTGCCACCTGATACTATGAGGTAGAGCTACTGGAAGTGCTGACATTTTGAATATTTGACATAGTCACTTTTTCCTTGGCTGAAGAATGTAACCTGGGACAAGTCACTTATTTTCTCTGTAAATAAAAATGGGGATGACTTCTTAACTAGAGGGGTGTGGTGAGAAGAAATTTTATTGTTTTGGGGGCACTTGGATCCTTCAGTGATAGGCCATGTAAGTACTTAAGATAAAATTTTCAAAATCACTAGTGCTTTAAGAGCGTAAGTCCCATTGGCTTTCAAAGTTATTAGGCACCTTTGAAAATATTCCCCTTGGAGTCCAGTAGTACTCATGTAAGATTTTTGTTTTGCATTAAGTGGAGTTAGTAATGAAGGTGTTAGTATTACATTGTCCTGGTCCTACTTTCATACGCTGGTGGGTGTAAGACAAAATTCTTCATTCTATCTTTCTCTGGATAGAGGTGCACTTGTATACAAGTATTTATTGACCCAGAGGTAGCAATTATTAGCAAAATGAGGGCTGGCCCTGAAGTTGGCAGTCAGGAGCCAGGTTTTCAGCTAGTGTGAATCCATGTAGCTCCATTGACGTCAGTAGTGCTATGCTGACTTTATGCCAGTTGAGAATCTGGCCCCATGCCTTCTTAAAGATGATTCACAGATTTCTGTGTGTTTGACTTAGGATGCTTCCTAAAAATGTCAGTAAGTGATAAAGTGAAGAATTCAGATCATGGAGGGTAAAGAATAAAAACAAGGCAAAATACATAGATCCTGTAGGAGCCTATTACAAAATAATGGAAAAAGTAGTGGAGTATCCCTTTAAGGTGTAGTTGTTACTCCTAGGAAGCCTCTTAAAAATTTCTGACTTGAACACAATTCATTTTACCTTTTTCTTCCTTGCCATTTTACTTGTTGTCATAGAATCATAGAATCATAGAATATCAGGGTTGGAAGGGACCCCAGAAGGTCATCTAGTCCAACCCCCTGCTCAAAGCAGGACCAAGTCCCAGTTAAATCATCCCAGCCAGGGCTTTGTCAAGCCTGACCTTAAAAACCTCTAAGGAAGGAGATTCTACCACCTCCCTAGGTAACGCATTCCAGTGTTTCACCACCCTCTTAGTGAAAAAGTTTTTCCTAATATCCAATCTAAACCTCCCCCATTGCAACTTGAGACCATTACTCCTCGTTCTGTCATCTGCTACCATTGAGAACAGTCTAGAGCCATCCTCTTTGGAACCCCCTTTCAGGTAGTTGAAAGCAGCTATCAAATCCCCCCTCATTCTTCTCTTCTGCAGACTAAACAATCCCAGCTCCCTCAGCCTCTCCTCATAAGTCATGTGCTCTAGACTCCTAATCATTTTTGTTGCCCTTCGCTGGACTCTTTCCAATTTATCCACATCCTTCTTGTAGTGTGGGGCCCAAAACTGGACACAGTACTCCAGATGAGGCCTCACCAGTGTCGAATAGAGGGGAACGATCACGTCCCTCGATCTGCTCGCTATGCCCCTACTTATACATCCCAAAATGCCATTGGCCTTCTTGGCAACAAGGGCACACTGCTGACTCATATCCAGCTTCTCGTCCACTGTCACCCCTAGGTCCTTTTCCGCAGAACTGCTGCCTAGCCATTCGGTCCCTAGTCTGTAGCGGTGCATTGGATTCTTCCATCCTAAGTGCAGGACCCTGCACTTATCCTTATTGAACCTCATCAGATTTCTTTTGGCCCAATCCTCCAATTTGTCTAGGTCCTTCTGTATCCTATCCCTCCCCTCCAGCGTATCTACCACTCCTCCCAGTTTAGTATCATCCGCAAATTTGCTCAGAGTGCAATCCACACCATCCTCCAGATCATTTATGAAGATATTGAACAAAACGGGCCCCAGGACCGACCCCTGGGGCACTCCACTTGACACCGGCTGCCAACTAGACATGGAGCCATTGATCACTACCCGTTGTGCCCGACAATCTAGCCAGCTTTCTACCCACCTTATAGTGCATTCATCCAGCCCATACGTCCTTAACTTGCTGACAAGAATGCTGTGGGAGACCGTGTCAAAAGCTTTGCTAAAGTCAAGAAACAATACATCCACTGCTTTCCCTTCATCCACAGAACCAGTAATCTCATCATAAAAGGCGATTAGATTAGTCAGGCATGACCTTCCCTTGGTGAATCCATGCTGACTGTTCCTGATCACTTTCCTCTCCTCTAAGTGCTTCAGGATTGATTCTTTGAGGACCTGCTCCATGATTTTTCCAGGGACTGAGGTGAGGCTGACTGGCCTGTAGTTCCCAGGATCCTCCTTCTTCCCTTTTTTAAAGATGGGCACTACATTAGCCTTTTTCCAGTCATCCGGGACTTCCCCCGTTCGCCACGAGTTTTCAAAGATAATGGCCAAGGGCTCTGCAATCACAGCCGCCAATTCCTTCAGCACTCTCGGATGCAATTCGTCCGGCCCCATGGACTTGTGCACGTCCAGCTTTTCTAAATAGTCCCTAACCACCTCTATCTCTACAGAGGGCTGGCCATCTCTTCCCCATTTTGTGATGCCCAGCACAGCAGTCTGGGAGCTGACCTTGTTAGTGAAAACAGAGGCAAAAAAAGCATTGAGTACATTAGCTTTTTCCACATCCTCTGTCACTAGGTTGCCTCCCTCATTCAGTAAGGGGCCCACACTTTCCTTGGCTTTCTTCTTGTTGCCAACATACCTGAAGAAACCCTTCTTGTTACTCTTGACATCTCTTGCTAGCTGCAGCTCCAGGTGCGATTTGGCCCTCCTGATATCTTTCCTACATGCCCGAGCAATATTGTCAAGTATATTTGCATTTAAACAACTGCTGTCTCTTACAGCTTCTTGCCTCCTTCCTCATGCTGCAGTGCGTCACATTGATGGTTTTGAGTGGACCATGGCGGCTTGGTGCGATGTCATTAAAAGCAGGCTTATAACCTCTTTGCAGGATCAGGCAGAAGTGGAAAGTGGGTTGGGAGGGGGACAGTTTATCTAATTCCTTTAATAGTAATGGAATGTATAAAGTAATCAAGGCACCATGTATTCCAGAGTCCTAGATTCTGTGGGAGACTGATCGTATGGAAGCAGCTTCATTTACATTTAAACAATGGAGTTTTTGAATACATTAAATATGAAAATAAAGACTATAATCAGCCCCTGGGGCACCCTGTTATTTATTTGATATTAAAGTTATCTTTTGTGGTTCTCACATTTTTCATTATTCCAAAGATTGTTGTAATAAGCATAGCCACATTATAGAAGTTGCCAGGGACAATGGTGGAAATTATGGCGACTTGGTAGGGGGCGACTGGGGCTTCATATACCGTGGGAGGAGAAGGAAGTTACCTGGGATTGAGGGGTTAAGCACATTTGCTGTATGTGTCTGATTAAAAATGATAAACAGTGAAGAAAAAATCTTGATTATTTAGCAGTCCACCGGAGCAGTTCCTACTTCCTAGAGGTATGCTTTTAGACGTCTGCAGTCTCAGGAAGATACCACAGCTTTGATTTAACCTTGAAAATGTGAGCCTACGGTTTCTTTTCAACCATAAAGGGATATGTATGTTTTTTCCAGTGAAAGTTTAGATTCTGTAACACAGTTCTGCAGCTAGGGGTGGGTTCTGGGGCCAATTTTGGGGAATCACACAATGTAAGGGACTAGAATATTATGTAAAGTAAACTGACTGATCGTTAATAGAGCTGCTTTTTCCCAGTTTGCCCCTGTACTAACATTCTTTTTTTTTAACATACCATTTGTCCATCGGCATGCATATCACTATTAGTACACAAGGCCCCACCCATTCCCTACCAATTTACAGAGGAAGGAGAATTGCAGCTCCTCCCTTCTCTTCTCCCTCATTTCCCCCCCCCCCTCACACTGTGACCATGCACAAAGATAGCAATATAAAGTACATGCAAAGTGTATGCAGCTTCCACATATACATGCCTCGTAAGCAACCTTATTTGAGGGTCAGAGTTAGCTTACCTTTGAGGAGTACTTGTGGCACCTTAGAGACTAACCAATTTATTTGAGCATAAGCTTTCGTGAGCTACAGCTCACTCCATCGGATGCATACTGTGTATATAATGTCTTCTGCAGTTTCCACAGTATGCATCCGATGGAGTGAGCTGTAGCTCACGAAAGCTTATGCTCAAATAAATTGGTTAGTCTCTAAGGTGCCACAAGTACTCCTTTTCTTTTTGCGAATACAGACTAACACGGCTGTTACTCTGAAACTTAACTTTGAGAAATGTCAGATTTAGGTAGCAGGAGAAAGTTATCACCATACTGTTAAAGCCCTAAGCAGCAATGGGATGTACTGTAGAATATTAAGAAATTAGGCCATCTGCAAGCCATAAATGCATGGACTGAGAATGACGGCTAACTAGTGTACTTACTGCTAATGTTTGGGTAGAAGAACTACAGCAGATCTATTATCTCTGGATAGTTGGAAGAATGGACAAGCTAAAGTCCTTCATTTTTTACTCTGTGGAAAGAACTTTACTCATCTTTCAGTTCAAGGCACTGATCCTTTCCAGAGGGTTGCTGGAGATGAATTCTATTCTGACATGTATTCAGCCATCTAATTTTTGTTACAGGAGCTCTCTGTAAAAGAAAGGTGTCTATACATAAGTAAACAGTTAGTTAATAAGGTGCCAGTTGCTGGTGCTCAAGAATGTGGCACATTTTTCTTGGGTTTTGTAGGACCAACACATCTTCTTGTTGAGTGCTGCAAATGGCTTCTTGTGTGTGGCTCTTAACAGTTTATATCCACTCCGAAACAATAACTGAAAGTCATGGAGACCTTGTGTGTTGCTATTAGGTTTTTCCAGTGTCCTGAGAATGAATAAGCGATCTCTTTTTATTGCACTGCTACAAGGCAAGCAGAAAGTATATAGGAATAGAAAGCGCTGCGTCAGTTTTCAAAAACAGATAGCGTGTGATTTCATTTATTTATTTTTAGTGGCAAGAATATATTCATTAACCTTTCTGTTTTTCTCTTTCCGTGACTATAAATAATGAGTGTACCAGTTTTTGACTAGAAGTTCTTTGGATCAACTCTGCTAATCATAATGCTATAAATTTTTAATTCGGGACTAGGATGCGATTTATAGGGAGAATGGGGATGGGAGCAGAGAATCCTAAACCCTTTAAATGAGGGAACATCTCATTTTATTCACTAAATATTTTGGCAAAACCTCCTGGTTGCACATCTGGCATCTACATAGCTGAGATGTCTTTGCCCAGCCAGGTGCTGAGGTCATGGCTGTCTAATTTCAGCTCACACAATGAGGAGTCCGGTAGCACCTTAAAGACTAACCAATTTATTTGGGCATAAGCTTTCATGGGTAAAAACCCACTACTTCAGATGCATGGAGTAAAAATTAATATATATTGGCATAAATCTATATTGGCACATGAAGAGAAGGGAGTTACCTTACAAGTAGAGAACCAATGTTGAAGGCCAATTCAGTCAGGGTGGATGTGGTCCACTCCCAATAATTGAGGAGGAGGTGTCAATACCAACAGAGGGGAAATTGCTTTTGAAGTGAGCCAGCCACTCCCAGCCCCTATTCAAGCCCAAATTGATGGTGTTAAGTTTGCAAATGAATTGTAGCTCTGCAGTTTCTCTTTGAAGTCTGTTTTTGAAGTGTTTGTTTGGTTTTTGTTTTGTTTAAATCTGTTATAGAATGTCCAGGGAGATTGAAGTGTTCTCCTACTGGCTTTTGTGTGTTACCATTCCTGATACCTGATTTGTGTCCATTTATCCTTTTTACATAAAGACTATCAAGTTTGGCCAATGTACATGGCAGAGGGACATTGCTGGCACATGATGGCATATCACATTAGTAGATGTGCAGGTGAATGAGCCCCTGCTGGTGTGGTTTGGTCCTATGATGGTGTCGCTAGAGTAGATATGGGGATAGAGAAGGCAATGGGGTTTGTTACAGGGATTGGTTCCTGGGTTAGTGTTTCTGTGGTGTAGTGTGTAGTTGCTGTTGAGTATTTGCTTCAGGTTGGGAGGCTGTTTGTGAGGATTGGCCTGCCTCCCAAGGCCAGTGAGTGGGGGATCATTTTCCAGGATAGGTTGTAGATCGTTGATGCGCTGGAGAGTTTTTAGCTGGGGGCTGTATGTGATGGCCAGTGGTGTTCTGTTGTTTTCCTTTTTGGGCCTGTCCTGTATTAGGTCACTTCTGGGTACCTGTCTCGCTCTGTCACTCTGTTTCCTCACCCTCCCCAGGTGGGGAAGCATTCTTAAAACTACAATACCCATCTGGGGAAAATCCACACAGTTAAGAGTAGTTCTTTCCAGTGAAAGATGAATAAGTAGACGCAGAAGATGAGTGGGAAGCTTCTATTAGTGGGAGACCCATGACGATGCAGCTGCTCTTCCCCTCTCCTCCGACTCGTACCTTCTGCTTTAGGTACATCTTTCTTTGTACGTACACACACACCAAATACAGTGAAGGCTGCACTAAGGATCCATCTCCCAATAGGCAATCCCTTGCTTTAAAGGGACCACTAATATTTAACATTTTTATAGTGAGGTTTTACCCACAGGCCACAATCCAGACTGGGGGCCCTGCTGTTTTGGGTCATAGTATGACGTAGTCTTTGCTCAAGAGTTTACAATGTAAACAGACAACATAAAGCAAAACTGAGAGGTACAGTGGTACCATTTTTTAAAAAGAAGTCATCAAATTATCTCCCAGTTCCTCCTCTCTGTTCAGATTCCCCAGCCAACCAGCTTTGCCATTGCTGGCCCAAAGTGCCCTCCTTTTACTCTGCCCACCTTCTAACACTGGGGTCAGTCTGGCAAAGAAGGGGAAATAAGTTAGCAAGAGACTGGACAAAAGCACATGATAGCAGGTCGGAAAAGGGAGAAGGCAGGGGGCCTGTATCCATCCATTCTGGGCCGGCTCTAGGTTTTTTTGCCGCACCAAGCAAAAAATTTGCCTCTCCGAGAGCGCAACTGCCCAAGCCAAAAAAAAAAAAAGAAAAAGGCCCTGGAATTGTGCTGCCTAAGCACGTGCTTGCTTTGCTGGTGCCTCGAGCCCGTCCTGCATCCATTCCTACTCCTTTCCTTGTTTCCAATTTACTAGTACAATTTTGCATGCTCTTTAAAAATGGCCCATCTTCAGCAACCATTATTTATGGTAGTCCTTTGGGATTGTACAGACTTTTTGCTTTTTTTGTAATGTAGCTGTTCTGTGACTGGGATCCCAGTGGGGGCTAGCTGTGGTCATTCAATTAGGGTGAACTGCAAAGAATGGGGCAGACAATCCCCATAAAGCTGGTGGATATTCCAATATTTAGATTTACCAAGCCAGCATAAAACAGCTTCATTATCTTCCTGGTTACTCAGAAGTCCAAACAACACAGTTCCCTTACAGTGCTCCAGCCTCAGGCCTCCATCCAGGTATCCACATCAAATACGATGAAAATTTCTGTAAATCTTATTTCATCATATATTAAAAAAAAGGTTTTACTAATCCCAAAGGACCGGACACATTACCTCCCAGGTTAATGAATGTTTCAGATCTTACCCAAATACACACTACAGCGAATTCTTATTAACTAAACTAAAATTTATTAAAAAATGAGAGAGAGAATGGTTGAAAGATCAATATACATACAGACATGAGCTCGATTCATAGCAGAGATGATGAGCTTCATAGTTGCAAAGAGTTCTTTCAGAAATAGTTCATAGTCCAATGTCCAAGTATCATATTCAGGGTGTACTAGCGTAACTGAGACCTCAGTCTTGTGACTCAAACTTCCCTTGATGAAGCCTAAGCAGATTGGAGATGACAGAATCAGGACCCAAGGATCTTTAATACAATTTCATGTCTTTTGACAAGTTGGAGTTCCTCAGGGAACAAAAACTAATTAGGATGACTTTGAAGGAGGTCCATCACCAGTACTTAGCTATATGAATTAACATAAGGCCATTTGCTTGTTCCTCCACCATTCACAGTACATTTCAAAGAGAGATGAATACCGAGAGATCCCGTGTTTACAATTCATTTAAATGAAAGGATGTTCTTTTGACCTCTGAATTATCAGAATACAGCATAGGCAGGGACTGTTGATTAAACTGTTGACCCTACTCACACATATGTAAATACACAAAAACACAAACATTATCTCTCCACCTGCCTTTTGAGCATTATTTATTTTGCAGGATGTTTAACCCTTTCTAGCCATGCATCACATGTTCAAAAAAAAAAATAGCATGGAGGAGAAGCAAAGATGAAATCTCCAAACAGAAAAAAAACCAAAAGAGGTAGTTTGTTAGGTAGCCAGTATGTAATTCTGATTTTCCTTAAGGATCTTAGATGGCGTAGGTTTGCTGCAATTCTTTTGTGGGGCAAACCTGTGTAGCTCAGTTTACACAAGCACCTTTATAGAGACAAAATTCTGAAATCCTCATTTTGTGTAACTGACCACCTAATCAATGAAATTGTCATTACGAAGACTGATTACCTTATACTGAGGCTAATATAATGTTTCCACTAAAATGAAACAGCCATCAATATTTTTAAAAGTAGCAAATTTTAAATTGCCATCGCTTCATTTTGATCTTTTTTGTAAAAATTCAGTTATTTTTGGAAAAAAAGTTAAGGCTCTTACAGTTTCATTCTACTCTGAAAAGTAATTGTTAAAAAAAAATACATTACCTTACTTATCAGATCTGCTCTCTGTGGGTATTCTGAGATGCATCTTCTGTCTTTCGTGACAAAGTACGTTAGTTTAAAAATTTTTTTTTTTTTTTTTTTACTACTTTTAACCCTATGTAACTTTAGCGCCCTCATGGCCAAGATGGAGTCTGCTCTGCAGGCAGCTCTGGCCAAGAGAAGGCGCACGAAAGAATGCAGCAGGAAAAATCCCTTCCACCCTAGGGGCACCTGTTCCAAACCCCCGAGAGTGAACACACCCACCCATCGGAAAAATACAATGGATATAAGAAAGGGAAATATTTATTTACAGAGTGATGAGAGGAGAAAAACAACAAGGGGAAATATAGGGGGAGCAGTAAACCAGGGTTGCATCCAAACCAAGGTCCCACAGGCCCAGTGGTAGCACAGTCTGAAAGGGCAGACACTGAGCAATGTGTCTGCACACCGATTTCAGGAGTCCTGAGCAAAGTTCCAGTCCAGTGGTGAGTCTTGGGTACTCCTAGACATCTTCGGCGCCAGTAAACTTTCCCCAACAAACCCCTCCGGTGCCCTCTTCGGCCGTCTCTGCAAAGCCACACAGAGCGACCACCTCCCCATTTAACTAGCTAGCAGCTTCCCTCCTTGTTCCCAACACAGAGTCACAAGCCCCAGTACTCACAGCCCCATGCAGCTCTGGGCAGCAGTGATAGTGATACTGGGTCCAGCTCCGGCCTGTCCTTCTCGGGCGATTCCTCCCTGGCACAGTGCTCCTCTTGGCTCCTGTCCTGGGTTGCCCCTGATCAGCCACCCTGTCCTTCTCAGGCTTCAGGCAGGTTCTCTGCTGCTTCACTTTGAGAGGGCCAGCTTGCTGCAGCCCTTCTCTCTGGAGCTCCCGAGCCACACCATGGAGTTTCCCTCCTTTCTGCTCAGTGCTCCACCTCCCTCCCCTTAGGAAAACGATTTAAAGGGGCCATGTTCTCGAAACCCCAAAGGGTTACACCTACAAAGTCAATACAACTGAGGGGGAACAGAATCCGTCTTGTGTATCTTCAGTAAGATGGCTTACTGTGTGCCACTTGCCAATAAGTGTGGAAACCCACTGAAGACAATGGGTTTGAACAAGTGTGCAATGGCACTACTTTCAGCAGCAAGGTTAGTTTAGGGCATAGTTTGGCTAATGGAACCTTTATTACTGGTTGTGCTGATGTGTGAGGTGGAACGAATCCAGCTTGGTTCTTGGAGCTCAGGCTGAGTTTGTAGGGCTAACAATTAGAATTTTACATTTAAATTGAACTAATTTAATATAGATTAAATTAGTTCAATTTAAATACAGGTGAGACTGTAAACAAGGAACTTCATGATGCCATTTTTATAGCCCCTTCCTACAGTTCCTTAAGCGCAACATGTATCTGAAAATATGAAAGTGATTTTATAAATTTTAAAAAATTGATTTATTTCACATTGTCCAGGCTGATTCCCCACTCTGGCACTTCGAGTGCAGGAGATAGGGGGCCCCACAAGCATTTAAAAAAATTTAATACTTGCCACTCCAGGCTTGTATTTAAACTTCTAAGGTTACAGCTGTTTTCTGATCTCGGCTGGGTAAATACTGTCACCGCCCAAATGCAAAACCCCTTTTTGGAACCGAGGAAGGCACGCTGGGGAATTCCTTCCTGTGGAATTCAAGTCCTTTCACCCCCCTTCAGGGAACAGCTGAGAAAGGAAACAAAGGAAATTAGCTGTTGTCACCAGCTAATTAAACAACATATGCACAAACCTCTTAGGATACCAAAAATCCAATCCTGTTCTTAAAAAAGGTAAATTTTATTAAAAACAAAAATAAAGAAAATACATCTGGAACTTAGGCTTTTGCTAGATTTTTAAAAGAGCAATTCCAAAAATTAAGCACTCATAATAGCTTTCTTGGGAGGTCCAGCTTAAAGGTTATAAGCAAACAAAAGCATCTGGGGTTAACATAGAGGAGTCCACTAGCCATAAGAAATACACAGAAATAAACCTAATCGTGTCTTTCTAAACATTCCTGATATACTTACACATTTGGGGATTCCAAATAAGTAATTCTAGGTATGATCTCCTGATTTATGATCATACCTGGCTTAAAGTTTCTTGTAGCATAACTGCTCCCTGTTTCCCGCTTTCCCAGAAAACAACAACAGAGAGAAAGGGGAAGTCCCCCCCCATTTAAAAAAGTTCTAGACTTCCCATTGGCTCCTTTGGTCAGGTGCCCACTCTCTTTCCTTTACCTGTGGGACTTTAACTTTTTACAAGTAAAGAAAGCAGAAAACAGCCACCAAGAGGGACTTTATAGCTAACTGGCTGGCTGGGTGCCCATAAAAGGGAGCTACCCTTCCCCCCCCACTTCATTTATCACACACGTCTTCAGAATGAGTCTCCTGACTCTCTTGCTACAGACTGGTTGTTCTTTACTCTCCTCATATGACTTAGACCTGATTTTTTTTTTTTTTTTAAAGTTCTTACATTAGTGCTGTGTCAATGTGTAACTTAATTATTTCACTTAAACTTTGTCTCTCTTCCTGCCCACCTCTCTCAAAAAAGTACCAAGCATAGTGTCCCAGATTTATATTTTTTTAATGAGTGCAGGTTTGAATATATGCAAAGGGCCGTTAACAACCGTGGTTGCCTGGATGCCAGTTAGAGAAAAATAATGCCAGATTATAATGGGAAACTGCTGGCACAGCTCTGCTTTTCAGCAACGTTTGCCTTTACCGACACCTAACTTTTGACTTTATTTAAAAAAGTGTTAATTTCTGGTCAGGATTTTTTTTCTTCAATAAAAAGTGAGTGAAATGCTGGTGCTATTATTGAAGTGCTTCTGAAAGCTACAACCATAGTGGTGATGGGTAGTAGCAGTGGATTTGGTTTAGAGCAGTGGTTTTCAACCAGGTGTCTGGAGTCCCCTGGGGGGCTGCAAACAGGTTTCAGGGGGGCCACCAACCAGGGCCAATATTAGACTTGCTGGGGCCCAGGGTAGAAAGCTGAAGCCCAGGGCCCTAAGTCCTGCCACCTGAGGCTGAAGCCTAAGCCTGAGCAATGTAGCTTCACGGGGGGGGGGCTGTAGCATGGGGCCAAAGGCAATTGCCCGGCTTGCTACCCCCTAACACTGGCTGCAGCTTTTATATGCAGAAAACCAGCTATTGTGGCACAGGTGGGCCGTGGAGTTTTTATAGCATGTTGGGGAGGCATCAGAAAGAAAAAAGGTTGAGAGCCCCTGGTCTGGAGCATTGAAAAGATTCGGGAAACTTTAAGAGTTATTACTGAAGCCCTACATAAATTCTTAACTTTAGTATTTTTAATGACTTGCTATATTCTATCTTAACTCCATGCTGTAATAATAACTTTATTTTCTTTTTCTGTTAAGTAATCTTTTTGTTTCTCTTCTTTACATGTAAATACAGTAGAACCTCAGAGCTACGAACATCTCTGGAATGGAAGCTTGTTCGTAACTCTGAACAAAACCTTATGGTTCTTTCAAAAGTTTACAACTGAACATTGACTTAATACAGCTTTGAAACTTTACTATGCAGAAGAAAAATGCTGTTTTCCCTTTATTTTTTTTAGTATTTTGCATTTAACACAGTATTGTATTGGATTTGCTTTTTTTTTTTTTTTTAACTTTTGGTCTCTGCTGCTGCCTGATTGTGCACTCCGGTTCCAAATGAGGTGTGTGGTTGACTGGTCATTTCATAACTCTGGTGTTCGTAACTCTGAGGTTCTACTGTAATAAACATCAGTTTTGCTCCATTTCTTTTGAAATGATGACTAGACACTGCAGGTCTTGTATTGTCATGGACACCAGTTCTGTACAGGTCAGAGGCTTTTAACTTCCCCAGCTGCCTCATTACTTGGGCAAGATCTGTAACAACAAATATCCTGCCATATCCTATCTACTTTGTGTTCTCTGCAGTGCTGAGTGTGTTATCAATGCTCCACAAATAATAGGATAAGAGGATAGCAAGACTACGTACGAACTATCCTCTTTCTCTTTACTCCAGCCCCTCATCCTGGGGAAACCTCTTGTCCCTCGTCTCTTGTCCCTTCCAGGGCTCTTGTTTCTGCATCCACTCTCCTCTGCTCAAGATTCATTGGCTGAAATGACCATCTTTTGAGATGTGAGTGTTGATCAGGAGCAGCAGTAGGCACTGGAGAGGAAAAAGGAGATGGTGTGTTTACAGGTTGATCATCAGAGGCTTCTCTATTCTGCACACTTCATCTACTGTCTCTACCTTGCTTCAGCGTACCTGGATGTTTCCATTTTAGATCTACTGAAACTGGGATGCTTTTTCCTTAGATAGCTGTTTGTCACCTATCTGCTATCCCAATAAAGCTGGAAGAATTGTCTAGTTGGAGCAGATACCTGCCCTCTCTTAGTGAGAGTTATGTGCTCAAAGAGAGAGTAGAGTGATTCTGGATCTAAGAGAAGGATGAGATTTTTACTATTCTTGCTGTTTCTGGTGCTTCTAGCTTCATGGGAACTGCTCTTGCCATTTTCTTGCTACACAGAAGTACAGGAAATATCAGCTGCTTAGGCAGTGTTTTCCACCTAGCAGTGTATATGCACCTTACCATGGGAATCCCCAGAGATTCTCTGTGCCTAAGAAGATTTCTACCAGCCTACCAGAGCTGGCCCAAACAGGTGGTCCTGAATATTAACAAATATTGTACACATATTTTTATTGCTCTCTGTCTCTTTATAGAAATTTCACATATCCAACATGTTACAGGTAGTCTGAGATGAAACTTCCACCTTACCTGACTTCTCCTTTTAACTTGCCTCTGCAGTGACTCCGCTCCTTTCATCACCATGAATTGCAGGTAACCACATTTTCTGTACTGGGGATGGGGTGAGGGAAGGACCCCCCCTTCAGATAACTCTGGAGTAGGTTGGTGTGCCAATATCTGCCTTTAATCGCCTCTCGCAGTTTCTTCTCTTGTCTGAGTCCTCTGTCCCACCAGCTGTCGATCATTTCTCTTATACGGTAGTAGCCTAGCTAGATGTTTGCATCATGAGTCCACATTTCTCTTGCTGCTTCTTAACTGTCTGTAATAACTTAAGCAGACTGTATAAGCAAAACACAGCCCCTCTCTGAAAAGCCTTGGGCTTATCTGGTTGCTTCCCGTAAAATGGGCAACCTTGGGAGGGTCTTACAGTAAAGTGACACATCCTGGTCACTTCTGGCCTGCTGGCAGGCTATTAGCTAACATGAAGCTATCTGTTTACGACTCTTTTCTTTCCCTTTAGGATTATACACTGTCCGGAGTGAGCATTCTAAACTATCATAATATATGGGCCATAACCAGAGAACCCATTCCTGCCACGTGTCATATTGATCACCATATATCCCTCTGTGAGGTAGATATTACATGATCAGCACATGGGCCATGTTCATTCATCAGTCCCTATTTAGTAACACTTCTTTCATATACTGCATACAGTTCTGAGGCACTTTACCTCACTGGTCATTTTAGTAACCTTTTCCTGCTGCATCGACAATGTTGCTACCTCACAACCCAATATCCGATGAAGTTCTTTTGTGCCACTGTTAGATACTGGTCAAAATTCACCTGAGAAACTACTTGTGTGCTAGGCAGCTGGGGAGGTGCCTGTAAAATCTTCAAGAAGTTTGGGAGGGGCGAAACCTGGTGTCACAGTTCAGGGCAATTGCACTTTTATTTCCCCTCACTGGTCCAGCAAGGGCACCCACTTTCAGGTTCCCACTTAACAGCAGTTTCTTTCCTGTGTGGAGACTCCGTCTCTCTCCCTTCTTCCCAGAGTATTTCCAGGCTGCATAGTTCCCTGCCTGCACTGTGTTAGTCCCTGTGCAGACTGGCTGCCCAGGAATGCCTGCTTGGTTTCTCTTCAGAGACTGATAACAGCGATTGCCAATGGTTATAAGTGACCACGCAGCTCTTTCTGTGCAAGACTGTTTTATTCTTAAGGTGACAGCAAGACCTATTAAAAACAATAGAAGAAACTACACACATGCTAATAATTTACCAGAGATCACCCCAACCCTAACCTGGATTCTGGCAGGAGCAGTTGTTCAAATCCCCACACAAGAGATGTCCTTGTGGTTCATCACAGCTTCAGCTCCGAACAAGCGCAGTCTTATGGGGCCTCAGTAGGCCCAGCCCTTCCAATCCTCCCTTTGGGGTTGGAGTCCTTCATGGACCAGCGGTCCTGTCTGTTTGCTGGATCAGGAAAAGGGCCCTGAGTTAGTTTAAAACCAGGTTATTTATCCAAAAAAACCCCCACTTTCTTTGTCTGTCAGCTCCTGGAGAATACAGTTTGAACTAGTGTGTTCGCATCTCTCCTGAGGGGTGGCTTAAAGGGGTTAATAACAGAGGAGGTACATTAACATCCCCCTCACTACTAGAGAAGGTACATAAAATGCCATATTAACACCTACACAGTTGCTTTTTTAACACAATGGACCCAAAAGATATTAACCCTCATTCACTAAAGTTAATCTTAATTCCATAAGGTTTGTTTGGGGTATTACAGGAGATTGTCTGTATCACCTGGCTCCATTGAAGTCCATGGGAATTTTGCCATTGATTTTACCCCATATCAATGGCCAATAAAGTCTAGTAATGTTAAAATCTGGAGTTTTCAGAGAACATTCCACACTGTAGCTGTCTCCTATAGATTCTTCACTCTTCCTTTCTTCCTTCTATGTTTTATTCTTTTATGAAAAACATCATGTGTTCAGACTTACTGGTCTAAGTTATTATCTCTCTGTGGGCAAATCCAGATCCTCTCAGTTTCTGTGGACATGGAGAGAAGTGTTTAACATGGTGAGTCAGGATTGTATGTTTGCACTAGCATTTTTCAGTTTGAGGAAGAATTTCACAAACATTAAAATCATGTACAGAGACCCTGGAGCATCAGTTATGTCTAATGCCCCTTGGGATTGGCTCTTCCTGGACATGGGCATGTACCCGCATGCCCAGTCTCTCTTCAGTGCTGCATGCATTATGTATTGAACACAGGTAATTGGCATCAGGGCACGTCAATTGAGGCCGAGTTGCTTAAACTGTCTTCTACTGTATATAAACTATTTGTTTGTATATACAATGTTAAAAATATTGTGGTAACGACTAAAGGCCACAACCAGGTGGGGTCCCATTATGCAAAGTGCTGCACAAATGTAGAATAAATGACAGTTTTTCCCTCTGAGAGCTTAGTGCCAAAAAACCAAACCAGAAACCTGCTGATAAAATGTAAGTACTGAGGAGAATTAGGTTCTGAGTGTGTCCAAGGCTTGCTCCTTAAAATTTTGGTCCTGTGACTTAATTGTGATGATGGCAGTGCAATTCAAAGTACAGAGTGGAGAGGAGCCTTTCCCAGTTTGTGGTGGTTCAGATCTAGTATTTAGGTGTGGCCCATTTTAGAGACAAGGGTCTGCCGCAAAGACCCTGTCTGGATTCAAACTTTCCACAACATTTGGAGAGGAGTTTAGATCTAGGTGTTGGGTTCTGGCTCAACTCTGTCCACCAAGAAGGGTAATTTACCCTGTGTATGTAATTCTTCTATTCAGTTGTGGCATATGTGTTTATATGCTGCAGTTATTGCTGTAGGTTGAATGAGGAATAGACCATAAAATCTAGGGTGAGATTCTGTGCTGCACCTCTAAGGGGAGGAGCAAGGAGTTAAGGTGGCTTGAAACTGGAGAGGTCCACCACATAATTATGGCAGCTCTGGGGGCCTCTCTTAAGGGATGGTAGCTTCCTGGGGCTGCCCTGTTGGCTACAGCATAGCCTGAAATCTCCAGTGCTTTTGCTGGGGAAATCCTCCCCAAGCTGGAACGAAGGATTTTAGAGCCCCTTTAGGCTGCTCCGACTATCATACCAGCATAAAGGGGCATTCTTTATCCATACTATACAACTCAAACACCTAAAAAATCTACTCAAGATTTTAAAGTGCATCTCATATTACTGATTACTGGGTTGTTTGCATATAGGAGTATCATTACTTGCTCTCTATCCCTTTACTGGAACACGCACTGGTTGGGGGAGTAGCAGGGAGTGGACTTGGTAGCAAGGACGAAATAAGAAACTTATGAAAACTACTGAAATGTACATTATTTCCATAAATTGTGCAGTGACTTACTCTGGACCATCCCCTTCAATGATCTTAATACATAACCTGCGCTTGTCTACACTGGGAGTTAGGTTGGAATAGCTACATCTCTCAGGGATGTGGGTTTTTCACACTCCTGACCGCCATAGTTAAACTGAACTAATTTTCTAATATAGACCAGATGGAGGCACACACGTGAGAGGTGTGTATGAGAGAGATGGTGCAAGGGTGTGTGTGTGTGTGTGTGTGTGGGCAAGGGAATACACATGTTTATAGTAAGGGAGGGCTAGAAGACTTTTATGTGGGCTGATAAATATTTTTCTTTACTTTGCAAGGCTGATGTAACCACTTTTATTTTTAAATTTTATTTTGTGAATGCAAGAAAACTTAAGAACTTTATTTTTTAATAAATGTTTCAGAACCCTATTCCACATTTGAACACTTTCTCCAACAAATAAGGGAAGTTTAAAAATTAACATTTTTGTAGTGCACTCTGCATTTTGAAATGTAGTCATAAGCCATTAAATATTCCTGTTTTGATATTTTAAAGTATATTAAAGCCAAGTTTTACAGTACATACCTAAGTCATAAGACATGGAAAGCAGTTAATTTTGTAGACCATAATAACATACTTTGGGTAGAATTATGGCCAAAGGGTGTGACTATGTCCCCAAGTAATGTGATAACCACACTGAAATGTACTCCCTAAAGTGCTTTATTGCTTTTATGAACTGAAATGTACAATAAGGAAAACAGCTGAGCATGTGTATTTGTTGGTCATTATAGATATGAATTTGACATCATTGACAGTCAATCAGGAAGTCTCAGATGTATCCAGAATTCTAAAGTAATATTATAAAGTACAGCTAAGTGTATAATAGTATTACACTGAAATAGATGAGTGTATGGGAGGGGGAGGGGAAATAGAGAGTTGGGCAATGCTACAGTCATAACCAAATCAGACCCTATTGTTGGTCCCCAGTTGTGATCCACTGGTTTGTGTAATTTTAAGCAAAATACAGTTGGAAGATCAAAAGTTACTCAATAGCTGGTAATAGAAGACTTGCACGAGCTGTAAGTACACTGTATTAACACCAGCTGCGATATACAGTTCTGTGAAGCTTTCCCATTTCTTTGGGCCTCCTTGTCCTCAGAACCTCTCTTTCCCTTCCCAAAAGCCTCACAGACACTGTGAACTCTGCCAGTTATTTTTCTATGCAATTCCTAAATAGAGTTCAACATGTTCTCTGGGTGTAGTTTGGCCAACCTTTAAAAATGTGGTTTTCATTTTTTTTTGTCTGTATCTTTTGTGAATTGACTCCTGGACGTTTTTTAGTGCAATTGCAACAAAAAAGAAATCTAAGAGACATTAAAACTCCATCCTGTGAGCAAAAGTCTAGTTGCAGAGATTAGTCTGAGAGCTGTTGGTTGGGAGTAGGAAACTGAACATTTTTAAAGGATGGCCTCACTTTGGCTCTCAGGTCTACTGAACACATTGTAAACTTTTTTATTCTAATATGTATAAAAAATGTCTGCCAAGAACAGCCAGAGAGAGAGAGAGCGAGCAAGAGAGAGGTGTTGAGCTTGAAACTAGGCTTTTCTTTATTTAACTTATTAGGTAGTCTGACACATGTTACTGCTTATGTAGTCTACTGCAGCCATACAGCCTTGAGTTGTGCTCGTGTCAGATCTGTTTTACTAAGCAAGACAAACACATGGATGGGAGACTGCCAAGGAACGTCAAGGCACTGTAGGCAGTGGTACTGATGATTCGATGAATGGCACTCTTCCCTCTGAGTCAGGACTGAACCAATGTCCCAGCATGGTGCTAGGAGCACTGAGCTATTGGAAATGCTGGCTCTTAGATGAGACATAAAACTAAGGTCCTGGTTTCCTGGGAACATAAGTTATGTCATCAGCTTAGTTTTCCAGTGTTATCCCTGGTAGTGGCCAGTATCAAATGCTTCAGAGGAAGGTGTGAGAAACTATGGAGTGGATAATTATTGTATCCATTTGGAATAACCCCCGTCAGCTCATGCTTAACTTAGGCCTTGAAACAGTTGATGTAAATGTTCTTGTCCATATAAATCTTTTTTTGTGTGTGTGTTTTTGTTTTGAATGCTACTAAATGCTTGACCTCAATTATATGTTGTCAATGAGTTCCTTGTGCTAGTTATACATTCCAATAAAAAGAAATGCACTTTAAAATTTTTTTGTTGTCTTTCATCACATGTCCCCTTGCTCTTGTATTATGAGAGAATAAATAGGAGTGCCTGATCTTACCTTCGTTGTAGCATTCGTTATTTTTAATATCTCTTTGTTACAAGAATTTCAGCTGGCCCTGTTGGTAAATCCATTTATACAACCCCATTTTAGAAGAGGAAAAATGTGCTGTCTACCCTCTTCTCCCACGAGGCCTTAATTTGAGCCTTGTCCCACTCTTTTTTTAAGGTGATTTCCATATCCCAGTCCAGTAATGAGCATTGCATTTGGCTTCTGGATAGAACGTATGGGTAATCAGAGTTATCCATTGAACAGGTTTTTGTTTAAAGTCTTTGCTTAATTATTGGTTTCCTTTCTCTGTTATGAGCCAAATTCTACCATGCTACACTAGGGCAGCCTTACTGTAGTCAGAGGCTGCAGTTTGGGGTAATTAGAACAGAATTTGGTCTTGCACAAAAAGATACAATCATTAAAGGAAGAGGGTTACACCAATTTAATTACTGGTTGGAAACATATGCAGTCAAAAGCAGTTATGCAATAGCTTATGTTTACTTGTTTTAGTTACTCATCATTTAAGGGATAATTCACATTGCAAACGTTTTTATGACCACCCTAGCTTTACCCAAGGAGGGGGTGGGAGAAATTGTTCTCACAATTAATTTAGTATTAACTTCTCTTGTACTGGCAGGGTGTGTCTGTCCCCCCCCCCCCCCCCAAAAGGCTCAAAGGACATGGGCTCTCTAGCACACAGGAAGTAAATATTTACTGTCTTTGGTGGGTATTGAAAATCACCTCTGTGCAGACACCACCCCCCCCCCCCAAAAAAAAAAAAAAAAAAGGAGAGAAAAGAAACAATCTCTCTAGTGGAAACCCTTGTGCACTCTGAGCCCACAATGTGTCTTCTAAAGATCTGAAATAGACACTGAACAGTCATGGGGTTTGGATCAGACCCAAATGAAATCAATGGAAAGGTTCTCATTGACTACATCAGCAGGCTGTGGATCAGGCCGTATTGAACATTTTAAAATTCAGTTGTTGGAGAGAAGTGCTTTATCTTGCAAAAAATCCTGATCTAAATATGGGAAAGATGGGATTTTCAGAAACTGTCCCATCGGTTTTTGCCAGTTGTCCTGAAAAAGCCCTGGAACAAATTGTGAAATAATTTGACTATATATGCCGCTTTGCTTATGTTTGGGTATAAAATAGTTCAGGATTATTCTGTCTTGATTTGTCCTATAAGAAATATTTGTATATACTATTGTAACCTTAGGGTTTCTGATTTCATGCACATAAAATACTGCCTTGCAAGATAGTTGCAATGAAACCTAAAACCACACTAAACTAGCTTCAGTCCTCATTTTGTTACAAACTCTAAACTCTACCCTGGTTTGTTTGAAAGTTTTAGATGAAGTTCACAAAACTTTCTTATAAACCTGAACCTGTGATGAAGCAAACATGGGCCTATATTTTAAGTTTCCATCCAAACCAAATGAAATTCATAGTTTTAACTGAACTTCAGTGTTCATTCAAATCCCACATTTAAAGTGAAACTTGGGAGTTGCAAACTAGTGTGAACCAAAAGCAAAGAAATGTTTTCATAGGAGAAGCACGGTTTTTGTATATTGCATGATTCTTTTCTAAAAACTGGGAGGCTTGTAGTGAGGCCAATTTCATTTTATTATTGAAATATAGTGCTGTTGTGACACATAACTGCAAGAGTATCTTCTATGTATCAACTACTCCATGCAACAAGAGAATCAAACAAAACAGGAAGGATCAAACTGTCCTCAGTTTCTCCCTTCCTTTCAGTTCACTGTGGGTCATTGGTCCTTACGGAAAATTTCCCACAGCTTATCATTTTCAATTATACTCTTTCTATATATTCTTTCTATAGCTTTTAAACCATCCTATAGAATTAAATAATTCTATCCCTCTTTTTATAGTATTCTCTGTTGGTTTAAAACTATAGAACAGGGTTGGGCAAACTACTGCCCGCAGGCCGGATCTGGCCCTTAAGCGGTTTTAAGCCGGCCCGCGAGCTCCCTCTGGGGAGCAGGGTCTGGGGCTCAGCACCGCTCTGGCGCTCCAGCTGGGACACTGGGTCAGGGGCTGCACTGCGCGGCTTGGCCCCGCTCTGGCGCTCCAGCAGGGGTGCCGGATTGGGGTCTGCACTGCATGGCTCCCGGAAGCTGTGCCATGGCCCCGCTCCGTCTCCTACATGCTCCAATGGCTCCCTCTGGCACTCCGATGGGAGCTGCTGGGGTGGTGCCTGCGGAGGGGGCAGTGCGCAGAGCTGTCTGGCCACGCCTCCTCGTAGGAGCTGGAGAAGGGACCTGCCGCTGCTTCCGGGAACTACTTGAGGTAAGTGCCGCTCAGAGCCTGCACCCCTGAGCCTCTCCCCACACCTCAACCCCCTGTCCCAGCCCTGATCCCACTCCTGCTTTCCAAACCCCTTAGTCCCAGCCCAGAGCACCCTCCTACACCCCAAACTCCTCATTCCCAGCCCACCCCAGAACCTACAACCCCAACCAGAGCCCTCACTCCCTTCCGCACCACAACCCCAATTTTGTGAGCATTCATGGCCTGCCATAAAATTTCTATTCCCAGATGTGGATCTCAGGCCAAAAAGTTTGCCCACCCCTGCTTTGAGGAAATCCAGAATATACAGATTCCCTAGTCTTTTTAGCCCCACATTTGAAAAGTTGCTAGCTCTCCCCTCCCACACTCCCCTCCTCAAGTCCATATTTAATCAAACAGTTACGCACATGCTTCAAGTCCCACTCTCTCTAAGCACTTGCTAGAGCACTTGACTGAAACGGGGCCAGGGTTTCCTGCTCTGTGCATTTGATAAATGGTAGTTTGTATTTATTTTAGCTGTTGCTAACTGGGTGCCTGACTCTTGCTTCTGATACATGAGGTTTTCCATCACGTATACATCCCAAATCCTGGTAAACAAGTGTCCATCGTTTTCCATTTCTAATCTGACCACTCCTCTTTGTGACCATCAAGACTAACACAATCTGCTAGAGGACCAAAGACAAACCAATGATTGTTTCCATAGTAAGCTAACTAAACTGTGGTTTTCAACCTGGGGTGGAGACTCCTGGAGAAGTTATGAACAGGCCCAGTTATGAACATAACCACAGTCCTTAATGGCTAGATGGGAAAGGAAGATCTGAACATTTTTTTTTGTGTTGTAATGTGGGATCACGGTACGGAAAAGGATGTGAACCACTGATCTAAGCAAGGTTTCAGAGTAGCAGCCATGTTAGTCTGTATCCGCAAAAAGAAAAGGAGTACTGTGGCACCTTAGAGACTAACCAATTTATTTGAGCATAAGCTTTCGTGAGCTACAGCTCACTTCATTGGATGCATTCAGTGGAAAATACAGTGGGGAGATTTATATACACATAGAACATGAAACAGTGGGTGTTACCATACAGACTGTAAGGAGAGTGATCAGGTAAGGTGAGCTATTAGCAGCAGGAGAGTGGGCGGGGTTGGGGGGGGAAGAAAACCTTTTGTAGTGATAATCAAGGTGGGCCATTTCCAGCAGTTGACAAGCACATCTGAGGAACAGTGGGGGTGGGGGTGGGGAATAAACGTGGGGAAATAGTTTTACTTTGTGTAGTGACCCATCCACTCCCAGTCTCTATTCAAGCCTAAGTTAATTGTATCCAGTTTGCAAATTAATTCCAATTCAGCAGTCTCTCATTGGAGTCTGTTTTTGAAGTCTTTTTGTTGTAATATTGTGAATTTTAGGTCTGTAATCGAGTGACTAGAGAGATTGAAGTGTTCTCCCACTGGTTTATGAATGTTATAATTCTTGACGTCTGATTTGTGTCCATTTATTCTTTTACGTAGAGACTGTCCAGTTTGGCCAATGTACATGGCAGCGGGGCATTGCTGGCATGTGATGGCATATATCACATTGGCAGATGTGCAGGTGAACGAGCCTCTGATAGTGTGGCTGATGTTATTAGGCCCTGTGATGGTGTCCCCTGAATAGATATGTGGGCACAGTTGGCAACGGGCTTTGTTGCAAGGATAGGTTCCTGGGTTAGTGGTTCTGTTGTGTGTGGTTGCTGGTGAGTATTTGCTCCAGGTTGGGGGGCTGTCTGTAAGCAAGGACTGGCTTGTCCCCCAAGATCTGTGAGAGTGATGGGTCATCCTTCAGGATAGGTTGTAGATCCCTGATGATGCGTTTGGAGAGGTTTTAGTTGGGGGCTACCATAAACCCCCTTTCTTTCTCACAATTAGGGCTAGCTAGCCAGGTGTGGGCGGTTTTTGTTTGTTTTTTTTTTAAATGGTTTTAAATGTAGTTACAATTAATCAATTAGAGCTTTCAAAACTTCAGTCATGCTAAATAGGATGGCATTTCACAGTAAGACAGAGAATATAATACAACATCAGAGCTGTCAGCACAAGATACTTGAAATAATGCAGAAAAAAAGTATTCTTTCCCAGAATGCAGATTAAAAGCTGATCACCTGAGCATGCTCTAGGATATTCGTAAGACTATAACTCATGCAAAATTCTAAGGGCTTGCCCTTGCAATCTTTGATCAGGCTCTGTTGTACGAAAAACATGAGCAAATTTCCATTAAATCCAGCAATGTGAAGAACATTCTTGCATCCAAAACAATATTTTAGTCCTGAGTTCAGAAGAAAATAAAGTCTGCCGGTATTTGGGTGTGTGTCAACAGAGGAATCTGACACAGGCCAGATTCTGATGTCTTTGCTCACACTGAATAGCACCTTACTTCAGGAGTAGTTCTTTGCAGTTAGCCATTGGAAAGGTGCTGTTGCTTGTTGTGAGGTGAGAGTATCTGAATCGGGCCCTTTGTAATTTGAAAGAAATAAGGGTTAAATTAGTGTATGGCTGAAGGGGCATCCACCTTCAAATGATAGCCTTTTCTAGAATCTCAGCTGCCACTACCCCATAGCCTCCCAGAGTAAGAGATCACCTGAAACCTAATAAGGGGTTACCTTCTGATCTACAATAGATATAGTTAAAATATTTCTTCTTTTCTGAGCAATATTACTAGTTCCTCTAGTATTCATCCTTTTTTTTTTTTTTTTTTAAATATAGGGAATGGCTCTCAAACTGGTATAACTTGTAGAAGCTCGTAGGGGAAAAAATTGTTTTAAGCATGATCCTCTCTCCTGCAGTTGCCATTGAAATAATGCCATTTGCCAAAAGTTAAGATAAACTTCTCTACGTATAGGGGAAAACACTTGTATCAAAGACATGGCTGTGTGGTAACTTCTGATTTGTGGAGGGTGACCATTGTACTTTTTAACCAAATCACAAGGTTAGTGGTGAGAATTTACATACAGAAAGAAATGGGCAGGGGGAAAAAAACCTGTCATGCCCAGAGCGTGGGATTTTCAAAAGTGCTAAATATTGGCCAACACTCAATGTTTTAAAATTCACAGGCAGAAGAGATTATTACAGAGAAACAGTTGTACCCATAATAGTGCAGAAAAAATAAGCTGTAGGGATGAAGAAATGACAATAGCTTTGTGTAGAGAAAAAGGATATATTTATAAATGTACTCCTGTATGTGATATTTCTCTCTTGTGCACACATGCACTGAAACCAGACTTACATGAGGACTTGATGGCTCAGTCTTCGATTTCCTATATGTACCTTTCCTGCTAAAAACTACCAAGAATTAAGTCCTGGCTCTGCTGAAGTCAATGAGAGTTTTGCCATTGATTTCAGTGGGACCAGGGTTGCACTGTAAGTCGGTGCAAATATTTTTGAATGTAATGAGTTAATAATTGTATAATTTGGTTCAAATTGCTGTTGCAACAGGGACTTATGAAGGGGAGGGGAGGTGGTTTGTGTAATTGGGAGGAGAGGTGTCTGGGGAAGAATCTCTCTGTTAAGATGTGATCTCTGTTATGAAAAGGTTTGAAAGCCCTTGTTTCCCGCACTTCGTTTTTTGGGCAGGAGGAAAATATTCACCAACAGGGGAAGGTTTCTAAGCAATCAAGCAGGTCTTCTTGCTAAGGAAGTAGCGGTTGGCTTGGTAGTATGTCATATGTGGGAGCTTGCTGTGTTGGCAACGGCAGCTGCCCACTGATTCATTCCCATCTGTTCTTATCTAACTAAGCAGTAGGTGAAGTAGAGGAGACCTAAAGAATACAATAACTTCACATAATGTGGGGTGGGAAGAGGGCCTGTGAACAGGTGACTCCCTACTTTATCAATTGCATAATGAAAGCAGGGTATCCTTTTCAAAGGCTCAGAATGCCCTTAATTTCCCTTCACGATCCATCCCTCTCTAGCGTGCCATCTCCTCCCAGTGAAGCCCTTCCCTGCCCCTGGAGCCTTATGGCGCCCACATGGCCAAAGTTATAAGTCACATATTCTCCTCCTAGCCCCAGCATCTGTGGCTCTTTGATGGTGTTCGAGTTTCAGATCATTCTTTAGGAGCAGGAAACATAAGTCTCTCTCTTTGTGTGAAACCCACTACACTCTTAGGTGCTGGATAAATAGTTCTTGAAAGGGAAGTTGGCATGGGGGCATCTCCTTTGGGGCAAGAGGAAGGGAACTTTTAGTTTACAAAAATGTAATACATGGAAAGATGTCATTTCCCTTAGGAAAAATTCGTATAGCCTTTATTAGGGATGTAACTAATATACTTTTATTTCTCAGCAATTTACATTATTTAATACAAAACATTATCCTTTTTATAGGTTTTCTCTTTTTAACTAACGTATAGAATTCTATAGTGGGGATATAATTCTCTAGGTATTACAGTGCATAAGACTTTTCCCATAAGGGTTGCCATGGTTCTTCCAAAATGTCCCTCAGCCTTTCCAGAATAAATATCTTCGCTTTCCCTCTGGGTTTGTCCTGGCACATCTAAATACTAATAAGGTTAATAGCTAATCCAGATGTGCTGGCAGTCAGTCAGATAGGAAGCTCATGAAGTTCTTTTGTGTCTTGCATCATCGTTGTTCGGAAAGGCGGATCTCAGGACAAAGACATGTCTCTCAGAACCTGAGTGCAAATATCTGACGGGCATGGGCAGCAGGTATAATAGGCCACGCGAGGCTAAGCCTCCCCAGACAGGATGTGCTGTATCTCGCTTTGGTAGTGCACCGCCAGCCTGCTGCCTTTCGAGTGCTGCCGCCGGAAGGGCACCCAGGCCATGGCCCCGCCCACACTCTGCCTTGAGGCCCCTCTCCCACGTCCCACTCTTCCACCATGACCCCACCCACGCTGTTCCTTTTCCTGTCCCCACGCTGCCTCTTTCCCTGTGGGCCCCCACCCGCTGCTCATGCCTCTTCACTGCTTCCCCCTGCGGCCCCCCCGCCTCTCGCACCTCTGCCTTTTTTCTCACGGGCCCCCCTCCTGCCACTCGTGCTTCTCTGCCACTTCCCCCATGGCCTCTCTCTGCCTCTTGGCCCCCTGAGAGGCAGAGAGGTGTGGCTGGGGGGCCCCCTAGTGGGAGGGGATAGAGAGCTGCAGAGGAGGGGTTGAAGAGGTGCGGGCGGTGGTGGGCTCTTGGGGGAGGGGGTAGAGCAGGAGTGGGGACTGGAGCAGAGTGGGGGTGGAGCATGGGCAGGACCTTGGGGCAGAGCAGTGGGTGGGGCCATGGTCTGGATGCCAGTGGCCCCTTCCACTTCTGGAGAGCTTCCAGCACTCAGTCCTAGCCTCCCCAAATGCAGGAGTCACGTGCTGCCCATGCTGACAGGGGAAAGCCCAAACAACTTACAAATAACTTCAGCTGAGTAGGAAGCCTAACTTTTATTGTGGTCGTTAAATCCAACTTGAATTTTCATCTTGAAAGGAAAAAAAATATGTTGGTGCTTTTTTGTTTTTGTGTCTTTCCCTAAAACCCTCTAAGGGTTTGTTAATGAACCACAACGTAATGTGCTTCTTAAAGCATTTTACCCTATTGCAGAACATTTTGGAGGAAGGAAGGGCACAATGGAGTAATTTATTCTACCTAAAGACAACTCATGTTTTTGTTGTTTAGGTTGTGTGTTGGAACATGGGGTAGGGAATATTTCTCCAAGTTTGTAGTAAAAGCTAAAAGCCAATGCCAAGTTTTGAGCATGTGTACTCCCTCTTATGGGGGGGAACCACAGTGTAATTAAGATCTTTCCGATACAAATGTTAGGGTGTCAATCATGCTTTTTACTGTTTTAGTGCCTTCCTGTCTGTTTCTTTATCAAGTGCACATGGGTGTCTTCTATTTATTTATATATTTTTTTTCTTTTCTCTTTTGCATGCAGCTTCTGCAAGGTGAATCTGTGCTCTTTGATTGCAAATCCCCCTTTTTTAAAACCAAGTTGCAAAAGTAAGGAAATAGCTTAGTCTCTAAGGTGCCACAAGTACTCCTTTTCTTTTAGCTTAAGTGCTGTGTGTCTGAAGCATCCATAATTAAAGTCATAACTAAATACAGAACTACAGAACATGTTCAACATTCACCCAAGTATAACAACATTCAGCTGGTGTTACTGCGTTCTTAAATGCCAGGCAGCATGACTAACACCACGATCGTAAATGACCAATATAATGCTCATTTTAAAATACAGCCACTTTCTATCAATAACCTTTTCCCATTGACATTGAATATTAGCATATTCTATATTTATTCTAAATTTGCCTGTAGGCTCATGAAGTGTTTGTGTTATGAGACAGGATAAAGGAGTTGAAGCTGATCGGTCTTCACTTTAATTTTGAGTTCTTCATTCATTTCCTCTTTAACTGTTCTTTCTAGGCTAAATAATCCTAAGGTAATTTTTTCAAAAGATGGGCACTTTTGAAAAATTTACCCCTAATGTCCACCGTCCCTCACTGTATATGAATCCTGTTACACCTCTAACTGTGTTCACTGATCTTTTCAACCCACAGTGTCTTTTGTCAGAGAGCCAACCCAAACTAGAAGTTGTAATTGCCCACCATTTCTCGAGCAGTTCCAAGGTGGAATGGAACAGAGCACTTCTATTATTCTGGAATTAGTTAGAAACTTGGGCTGGTTAGGTGGTGTGTTTGTGCCAAATTTTCAACACTGAGAAAATGTTTATCCTGAATTTATAAGCCCTTGACAAAAGGAAATGCCAAAGAATCTTGACTATAGCAGAGACTAATTTGACTAAAAGAAAAGGAGTACTTGTGGCACCTTAGAGACTAACAAATTTATTTGAGCATAAGTTTTCATGAGCTACAGCTCACTTCATCAGATGCATTCAGTGGAAAATACAGTGGGGAGATTTATATGTATATGTAGTCCTTTTCTTTTTGCGAATACAGACTAACACGGTTGCTACTCTGAAACTAATTTGACTGACACTGTTTCTGAAATTAAGTGTAACTTGGGTTTTAAAAAGTCAAAGTAACTTTTGCTTTTCAATTATGATCTGAAGTCTGTAGTAAGATGAGGCCCTGAAACATAAACCCTTGTATCAGAGGCCCAGTATGAGGCTTAAGGCTTAAGCTAAAGAAATGGTCAAGACTTTGCTAACATAAAGTTAAGCTGTGAGCCAGAGGCAGGCCCTGCTCACAGAAGCTGGGAAAGAAAGGGCTGATGTTGCAAAAATACACATACCTAAAAGGTACTGGACACTAAAGATACAAACATATGCCAGGATGATACCAGAACACTCCGATACTTGCACATTACACACAAATAACAAAGACCAGGCGGACCCGTCCTAAAGACAGGGGCAAAAGAGTAATATAATGGATAGAGTTGTTTTGTTCAAACCAGCATGTATAAGGTCAGAGGGGGCACCTTACTGCGTAGAGTGTTTGTTACCTTGCTACGTAGAGGTCTTGCATCTCTATACGTCAGGAAGTGATGTGTAACTTGTTTGTACCTGTTTATAAAAATGCATCCCTGGGGTGGTGTCTTTGTCCAGCCTAGGGGGCAGTGGAGTGTCCCGCCACTGACTGAGCTGTGTCCATTGTCAGGGGGAACATATTCGTAGTTGTCCTGTAGAGTCTGCTGGAAACGATTACTGTGCTTCGTTTGACAATAAACCTGGCTGGGTGCCTTCATACCTTATCGGAGTCTGTGGTCATTGGGGTTCTCTCTGGGTCTGCTGTGCTAGCGATCTGCAGAGCCAGGGCAGCACACGGAGAGAACACACACACGCAGCCGACTGTTATCGACAGTGAACAGAGTAGAGCACCACACACTTGGCATCTAACAACAAAGTCCAGCCTACTGAGGAGTTTACAGCAAGGAATTTTTTTGGCAGCAGCCAGTCCAGGTCTGGTGCCTGCGGGCTTGGAAGACCATGCAGCTTTCATATAGGAAGCATTCCACAAGCTGTCCAAAGATACAAGGCATTTTGAAATTGTTCATTGGCAACATGATGTTTGTCCTACTTTCCCTACGCTCTCCTGGCCACGTGCCTCAGCGCTGGCCTAGAACCACCTCTGGGTGATAGGGTAGTTCAGCCTGTGGCTATCTTGTCTTGGGCCTACCAACAGGGATGCTAAGTAATGCCAATTTTGAGTGTGCTTTTAGTGATATGGATGTCTCTCCCTTGGGTATTGGGAGCTTTGCTGAGTTGCTGGAATAAGCAGAAGTGACCAGCACCTTTATTTTACATTTCAACCAAAGGAGAGTGGCCAAAGTTTTCTACAATAGCCAAACTTTAGGATTCTAAAAGTGAGATTTTTTTTTTTTTTTTTTTCCAAAAATGCCTTGAAGTCAATGGGACTTGTGCTTCTAAATGTCTTAAGTGCTTATGCATAGCCCATTGTTAGATGTCTAATTATGAACTAAGGAGCCTACCTTTTTAGGAATTTTGGCCAGCATCTGCAAAAATGCTCAGCCTCCAGACACCATGTTTGGGGGTGAGGTTTGGTATCTATTCAAAGTAAAAGAGTACAGCCCATGATTTCCAACATCAGTTATTTCCTACAGTAGCTAGCATCTTGATAACCGAAGACTGGCTGAGCCACATTTCACATAGTTTGTGGGATCAGATGAGATTCCAGTACAAGGTTCTTTATTAAATTAGAGGTAGGTTGCTAAGTACATTCCAAGAGAAAAATACCATTAAACATATCAATTAAAAAAATCTGAACATTAAAAAACTGGAAATTATCAGCCAAAGTTAATAAACAATTCAAATACCAATCTTAATACCCATTTAATTCCATGAAACTGGAAAAACTCTGAGTAGTACTCGTTGTCAGTTGTAACAAAACATTCACAATAACTACAACATTGTCTGGCTGTTCATCTCTCACTTTCTTTCAGAAGTGAACATAAACTCTTCAATACCATGATTTTACTTATGAAGGACTAGATCCTTTATTTAAACTCACATGGAGGGGGTCAAAAATGATATATATTCTCTGTGAAAACTTTGAATGACATTAAATATTTTTTATTTCTTCATTTTTAGTTGAAACAATGAAAAATTCCATGAGATAGGACAATTGAAAAAAGAAAACTATTTTTTTTTTTTGTTTCTGAAAGATTAAAAAAAAAAATTGCACTTTTCTCCCTCCTCTGAGGAAAAATGGAGAGAAAGGAATGAAGAAAAAACTCCAAACTGATTTTTTTGTTGTTGTTGAAAAAACAAATTCCTGCAAACCTTGTTATGAAAATCACATTTTGATGAGAAAAATTTCAATCAATTCTACCCAAAATTCTTTTTTAAAGTCTTGCATTTAATACAACCGTACACAATCCTTAAAATAAAAACGTAAAGAATTCAAGACTACTTGAATATCTGATGTTTCTCTACAGCATCCATGATCTTAGTGCATAAGCATGTCCAAAAAGAAGTGTTTTCCTACTGAGAAAATAATTCAGTCTACCTCTAATTAACTAATAAAACTACTGTTTAAAAATAGACTAGTGTAACTAACACCAGACCATAAAACTAGGGCCATTACATTAAAACAGGAACTGTTCATGTTGCACCAAACCATTAAACTTAATAATACAGAACAAATACTAAGTTATCCTCATCTATAATTTTAAAAAAGCATACAAGGGCCTCATCTAATTCCCATTAAAATTAAAAGATAGACTGCCGGGTACTTTGGAGGAAGATTGATCGAGCCCTAAAATAGTAAGATTAAAAACCAGGGTCACAGTTAAGGTCATTTTGGGTATTTAGCACCGATCCTTGTGCATGAATTAACTGTTCAGGTTGGAATGGCATAAGAATTGTTTTTGTAACTTTAGATTCTGATGCCTGTAATTTTGGAATACCGGCTTTTTAACAGGTGTTTGAAGTTTGGGTTTTTTATGGATATTTTCAATAATATTGCTCTGCTTGAATTGCATTTGGGAACTTTACATGTAATCTATCAGGTTTTTTTTTTTTGTTTGAGGATTTTTGTGGTGAGGGGGCGGGAGGAGGGCAGTTATCCTATTTTTGTTAAAATACTGTGAAAGCTATGTAAAATTTGTGCTGTAGAGAAAAATATAGCATCTGGACTCACAACTGTGAGTATGTGGAATATGAGTATGCTGTAGAATATGTTTTGGTTTCCACTTTTGATTTTACTAGATGGCAGCAGGATTTTTTACATCTGTTCAGAAAATGAACATTTATTAAAATACCTTCAGAAGGTCTGCTTAAGATTCCTTCTCTCAATGCACCTGATAGGAATGCAGCTGTGTCACTTAATTAACTAATTTATCTTCCATCCAGCAAGAACACTTACGACGAAAAAGAACACAATGGTTTTCCATATAGTATTTTTCCCAAGGTAAAAATATAGGAGTTCCAAATTCATCCCTGAATTACTCTGTTGTCAGTCATACCTATGCAATCCCATTGTCTTGATTTCAGTAGCAGAGGAAGAGAGAAGTGGTAGAATTTGGCTCTATATATAGACTTTCAAGACTAGATTTGCAAAATAGTGCATGCTATTTGGAGAAGTAAAAATTAAAAACTTTTGTGGAAGTTGGCACGTATGGAATTGGACAAGTGCAACATTTTTGAACTGCAGGGCCAGATTAAGGCATTTCAGGGCCTTAGGCAAACTACAGTAAGAGCCGTCTCTTGGCCTTGTACCCCATGCCGTGGTCCCAACCCTCCTTGAGGAACCAGAGTCTTTAATCAAGTCATCTTGGGGAAGAGGGGTTTCTGGCTCTGTTCTTTAAGCAAGCTTGCTCTCCCCCCACTCCCTGGTCCTCTCTTAAGATGAGCTGGTTCTGTCTCAGAGGAGATAACTCAAGTGAACTGAGGTCAGGAGTTGTTGGTGATGAGGATTTGCTGAACCACCCCTGTGCAGCTATGATGGGACGATGACCATGAAGGTTTGCACTTCCCAGAGACTCCTCTGCTAGAGTTGTGCCTGTGAGCCACCCTAGAGCTGTGGATTTGCATTAACAACTCATTGAAATAAATGGGGCAGTTCCTCCCCTCAGTCTCTGCAGACAGTCAGTCAGCACTGCATCAGTTATACAGTACTCGCTTCAAATTTTCAAGGTTGTTCTTGGCAACCAAGAGAGGGCTTGGAGGGACACACCCACACCCACCCACACACACACACACACACACACACGCATTTTTTTAATGAAAGCTGAGTTGCTTGGCCCTAGACACATGTCTTTGCTTTAATCAAGCACTATGAAACTGGGTGCAGATGAGGCCTGATCCTGCCAGCGGTTACTCATGAGCTGTGCATATACAGTTCAGTACAATCACTTGCATGAGTGAGGGCTATTCATGTGAATAAAATCTTCAGGATCAGGCCCTGGCAAAGGTATGTTTATTGTGCTCGAGAATGAAGAGAGCTACAAACATTGTCATACAACTAACCTTCAGAGGGCAACGGTGGGAGCTGTTTCTTTTCCAACTGGGCAGCTTTAGTTGAATGAAAACTTAGTTGCTCAGACAGACACTCCTGCTGTAATTAAAACACTTTAAACACTCCTTCAGCAAAGGGATCTGTTAGGGTTTGGAATAAGAAAAGAGAATCCTCACTAGACTTCAGGGCAATATTCCATGAGGGCAGATTAATCCATAGGAATTCAGAAGCTATTAGCTTTTGGTCATCACAGAATAGTAAGTTGTAGTATTCAAAACTTTGCTGCTGTGAGGATTTTGTTGTTTTGACCACACCACCTTTCTACTGGATTCCTGTTTTCTACTACACCAAACACAAACTACTTGTCTTCGTTTTTAAGGCCCTTCATGGCCTACCCCCTTCCCTACCTAGAATCTCTTACCCATTGTCCAAGTGTGGACTCCAGTCTTTGCTTTGCCTCCTGGAAATTCCTCCTTGAAACTGTCCTTTGCCATGGTGGCTACAAAAAGTTGACAAGGGAAGGCAGCTGGTGTGCTGTGAATACCACTTATTAGAGCTGGTTGGAACTCAGAATTTTTGTTTCAAAGGAATTTTGAAATTTCCCATGGAAAAAAATCAAAATTTCATTTTGGATTTCAAAACTTTTTTCTGAATTTTATTTGGCTTTTTTCATTTTTTTTATATTTGTATGTTATTTCATGGCATGTCAGTGCTATTGCAGTAGAACCTCAGTTACGAACACCTCGGGAATGGAGGTTGTTCATAACTCTGAAATGTTCCTAACTCTGAACAAAACTTCATAGTTGTTCTTTCAAAAGTTTACAGCTGAACATTGACTTAATACAGCTTTGAAACTTTACTATGAAGAAGAAGAAAAATGCTGTTTTTAACCATCTTAATTTTAAATGAAACCAGCACAGAATCAGTTTTCTTACCTTGTCAAATCTTTTTTAAAATTTTTTCCCCTTTTTTTCCAGTAGTTTACATTTAACACAGTACTGTACTGTATTTGCTTTTTTGCTTTTTTTTTTTTGTCCCTGCTGCTGCCTGATTGTGTACTTCCGGTTCCAAATGAGGTGTGTGGTTGACCGGTCAATTCATAGCTCTGATGTTTGTAACCCTGAGGTTCTACTGTACTATGATTTCAAAAATCTGATCATAGAATATTCTATATTTTTATTATTAAACCGCTACGGTCATCTGCTACTTAGTACTGAATGAAACATCTTATCTTTCTACATTCAACTCTCTTCTGGTTGTGTTTTAATGAAATAGTTTCACAGAAAAATTTCCTTTTCATTGAAACAGCTTTTTCCAACAAAAAACTGTTTTGACAAAATTGTTCCAACCAACTTATCAGTGCTGTGTCCATGTTTCCTTGTGTTCCCCATCTGTCTACATCTGCCTGTTGTCTCCTGTCTTGTACTTTAAGTGGGAAGCTCTGTGGGATAGGGACAGTCTCGTTGCTCTGTTTGTACAGCACCTAATACAATGTGGTCGTGGACCACAAATGAGATCCCTAGGTGCTATGATAATGCAAGGAAGAAATAACAGTAAATGTATTACAAAAAAGACCGGTTTGGCTCACTTAAAGGGATTTTGATAATTTTTGAGAATGGCAAGAAAATAGGTTTGATTGCTGCAATAAGTCTCCCTGCAAATATGTGCATCTAAAGAACAAGATTTTCAAAACTTATTAAATAACTATTAGTCTCCTTTAAAGACAAGACATTTTCCTTGTTTAAGATGCCAATATGCAGCATTCTTCTGGACCAGAGTGACTGCTCCAATTTTAAACAAACAAACAAAAAACTACGTGCTATTTTTTTTTAGCAACTAAAATCTGTGCTTTTGTTGTTGTTTTTTGGGTGGGGGTGGGGGTGGGGGCGGGGGAAGTGCTTCTTGCACTCACTTTGCAGCCTTACCTGAAATCTCTAGGCACCCTAATTGTATTGAAGGCTAAAAGTTGCAGTTCTGTACTTGCATCAGTGGTTGGAGGTCTGATTCCCAAAAATGGGTGCTAAATAGCTTTACATCTTTGGGTGTGTGTGTTTGTTTTTTTAAGATCAGCGTCTTATCTTGTTGGAAGAGGGGAAAACCTAAAAACTCTGGAGGAGCAAACATTTTGAATTAAAATTTATAGACAATATACAAGGCGCTAAACCATTTTTGTAAGCATTCTTATGCTTATACTACATTTTTTATAAATATCTTTTTTTTAAATAAAACTTGTTTCTCTGTATGTGTACCATTGCCCTCTTCTGGACAGATTAAGAACTAAGCATGTGCAATTCTCTCTACTTGCAGAGATTCTGGAACTTCTTATTTCAGCTCACTGTATTTTTGACATTGCAAGTATTTAAGAAGTTCCCATATATTAGGTTTAAAGGTGCACAGGCTTGTCTGTGTACTCTGTATTTGACCACAGAACAGAATCTGTTTTTAAGGTTTAACAAAAAACATTTTTAAAATTAATGCTTCAAAGGCCTGCTGCTCTGCTGGATACCCATATTTCTCAGTGGTTGGAAGGGCATGGAAGGTGTGTTGGGTAAAACTGCTTATCTTCTGATGAGCAATTATGTATACATAACAGGACATAGCAAAGCCTCCCACTGCTAGGGAGAGAAACCAGTGACTCCACAGCCTGAGAGGGGCTATAAAAATGACACCAGTAATGCTGACACTTCAGTGATGGGCAGTTTAGAAGTAAGTTGAGCAGTAATAATTCATGACTGTGAGGTCAGTGCCATAAAAATCCTTTTAAGGATTATGGAAAGCTGACAACAATTTTCTAGTAGTAATAATTATTAGGATTAGAACGTGCAAATGAATGAAAGGCAAATGTCAGGCTGATTGTAATGGTTTGTGGTATCAGCCAGATTTAGGTCCTGATCATATTCCCATTGAAGCCAATGGCAAACTACTTCAATGGGGGCAGGTCAGGCCTTTGTTTTATATAGCATCTTTAAAAGAAACATTCCCCAATGCTTTTCATAGTTCAATACTAAGCAGTTACTGGGCTTGATCTGCTGGTGCAGATGTATGGGCACAGATTGCATCTCTTATGACAACAGGGGCTGCAGCACTCTATAGGGCCTTCACTTCTGGAGCGAGGGAAAGCAATGTTTGTAACACCGCTCTCCCCTTCAAATTTTGCCAGGGGAAGGCAGCTTTAATTTGTGAATGGGCTTCACAGGAGATGCTGAGGTCACTTGGGGTTACTGATTCAGACCATCTTCATGTTGCTCTGGCCAAGTCACCTACCAGCCACCCTTGAAAATGTGCTGGCCAACTGTGAGACCCCTGCTGGATAATAATTCACTGCAATACCTCTTATGAGTAAACTTCCCACTGCAGAAGCCCTGTAAGTGCCAGCGTAACCTGCAGCTGAGTCTGGCCATTGACTTGAGTTCTCTTGAGGTGATAAAATGTATCATCTAAGAGGTAAATCTTGACTTTAGCTCAAGGGACAATACATGTTGACTGAATGGGAATTTAATATAGCTTGACCTGCCTGACATAGGTGACTGCCACATGCAATTTGGTGCTTTTAATTTTAGAGGGGGGAAATTTTTAAAATGAATTACACTGCTACCAAATAGCCCCTGTTTTGTTTATATCCAGTTTCGGGACTGATCTGTGTATGATGATATAGCTTATGAGGTTGGTTGCTTAGTTTAGACAGCTTTTCCCTACTTGCTTACTATTCCTTAGAGCAGCAGCCACAATTGTTGGGGGAAGATGGGTTTTAGTATGTATAAGAAATACGGGGGGGAGAAATAAACAATGATACAAAAATACTTTAACTATTAGTCATAATTTGTCATCAGTTCTTATTGACACCTACTGCACAGACTTTTCGCAGAGTCTCAGATCACTCAGCCGGCAGCCTCCGGATAACTCTTCAGCCCTTTAGAGAATTTTTAATGCTCCTGTCTCTCGCCTCAGGAAGAAGAGACTCAGACTCCAGACTTTAATTGGGGAGTACAAGAGGCCCCAGTGCTTCTCTCTACCGCTGCTACCTCCTTTGGTTGCTCAGATTCACTGATCCTTCTGGTATTGCTTCCATTTCCAGACTGAATTTTGGAACATATTATAGCCAGGTATAAACTTGAGGATGAGGAGGTCATTGTGTCTGCTGATTATTACATCTCACCCCAAGCTCTGTATCACCTTCTCAAAGAAATCTAAGACCCTCATTTGCTATCGTCAGGACCTGATGTTGGTCCCACCTCTTCCCCAAACAATGTGAAAAGTAGGAAGTTAGGTGTCTGTCTGAATGGCGGAAACTTGTAATTAAACCAAGCGCAAGGTGTAAAACTTGACTGCACTCTGGATAGTCCTCAATGGCTTCTTTGTTGTGTCCCATATATTATACAATGCCTAGGAACTACTGTGGTAGGTGTTTTTGAGAATACTTAGAGGAGAAGTCCAAGAAAAAGGTTCCTGGAATGTGTATACCCTGGTTGCCTTGGACATGCCATGGAGACATTTCCAGGTTCTACTGTACTCAGAACACTTATACATCAAAATATATGTTGTTGCATTCTTGACAAAAATGTCTGGGAATATTTCCATTTTAGTCACATTGCAAAAGCAGCCTTTTCCCCCCTTTTTTAAGCTAATATTCTGTAGGAGAGACTATTTCATCTCGAATGATTTATTTGGGAAGTAGAGATTTGCAGATGGTATCTGATTGCTTATCAGAAGTGAACGTAGTGAACTCATCCACACCCAGCCAGGATGCACTCTTTTTTGCATATATACTCTGACTGGTTAACAATGCTCTATCCCTTTTGTGTGTTACATCCCCAGAAGGTAAATGATAGAAAAGGCATTGAAGTTGTTGGGTGGTATCGGTATGAAAGTGGTTAACTAGTTTAAAGGTAGGGCTAAGATAACCACTGAGGAGAAAGTAGAGGGAAAGGAACAGTGGCATGAAAATTCAATTTTGGGACTTCATACCATACAGGAAGAGCCTCCACCTAGGTGGGGAAAGAGCATGGGGGAGCAGAACCATCTCAGTCGGGAAGCAGGGATGCATATATAGCTATGGAGGCTGTCAAAGAAAATGGAATGCTCTGCAGTATGAAAGGCTGTACTGATGTCAAGACATGATGAGGAAATGGAGCATTCAGCAGAAAGGAGGAGGATGTTGCCTGTAATGAAAAGGGTGGCTTCCATATGATGGCCAGAGTGAAACAGATTGAATTATGCCAACAAGATTGTTTGTTTCTGAGGGGCAACTAGAGAGATGAGAAAGTGTGACATTGCCCAGGGTACAATCTGGACCATTGAACAGCTGGGTCCCCTTAAATCTCTAGCCTGGGGTGCCTTTTACACTGCTTTGCTGCCAGAACATCCACTTCTGGCCTGTTCACACAGCCTTCAGCATGCAAATTCACTCCCAGCTAAATACATGAGCACTCTAACCAGTCACTCATGATTTACATACAGGGTAACACCCACAAATTCTGTCCCAATTTTGTCTCCCAAGAAACATGCATCTTGTAATGTCTAGCACATTACTGAACAATGCAAGCTCACAGAAAGCCTATCATTTCATCAAAGGAAAATTATATATGTACTAGCCTTGTTATCCCAAGTGGAGTTTCCCACACATTTTAACCCTATGAAACTGCAGAAAAATCTGAGAGTCTCTGGATTAAGTTTAGAAGTGTGAGCAACAAGGGTGATGTCGTGGTGGGAGTCTACTATAGACTACCAGACCAGGGGGATGAGGTGGACGAGGCTTTCTTCCGGCAACTCGCAGAAGTTACTAGATCGCAGGCCCTGGTTCTCATGGGAGACTTCAATCACCCTGATATCTGCTGGGAGAGCAATACAGCGGTGCACAGGCAATCCAGGAAGTTTTTGGAAAATGTAGGGGACAATTTCCTGGTGCAAGTGCTGGAGGAACCAACTAGGGGCGGAGCTCTTCTTGACCTGCTGCTCACAAACCGGGAAGAATTAGTAGGGGAAGCAAAAGTGGATGGGAATCTGGGAGGCAGTGACCATGAAATGGTCGAGTTCAGGATCCTAACACAAGGAAGAAAGGAGAGCAGCAGAATACAGACCCTGGACTTCAGAAAAGCAGACTTTGACTCCCTCAGGGAACTGATGGGCAAGATCCCCTGGGAGAATAACATGAGGGGGAAAGGAGTCCAGGAGCGCTGGCTGTAGTTTAAAGAATCCTTATTGAGGTTACAGGGACAAACCATCCCGACGTGTAGAAAGAATAGTAAATATGGCAGGCGACCAGCTTGGCTTAACAGTGAAATCCTTGCTGCTCTTAAATACAAAAAAGAAGCTTACAAGAAGTGGAAGATTGGACAAATGACCAGGGATGAGTATAAAGATATTGCTCGGGTTTGCAGGAGTGAAACCAGGAAGGCCAAATCACACCTGGAGTTGCAGCTAGCAAGAGATATTAAGAGTAACAAGAAGGGTTTCTTCAGGTATGTTAGCAACAAGAAGAAAGTCAAGGAAAGTGTGGGCCCCTTACTGAATGAGGGAGGCAACCTAGTGACAGAGAATGTGGAAAAAGCTAATGTACTCATTGCTTTTTTTGCCTCTGTCTTCACGAACAAGGTCAGCTCCCCATGCTGTGCTGCCCAGTGCAGTAGTCTGGGAGGAGGTGACCCGCCCTCTGTGGAGAAAGAATTGGTTTGGGGCTATTTAGAAAAGCTGGATGAGCACAAGTCCATGGGGCCGGATGCGTTGCATCCAAGAGTGCTAAAGGAGTTGTCGGATGTGATTGCAGAGCCATTGGCCATTATCTTTGAAAACTCATGGCGATTGGGGGAGGTCCCAGATGACTGGAAAAAGGCTAATGTAGTGCCCATCTTTAAAAAAGGGAAGAAGGAGGATCCTGGGAAATACAGGCCAGTCAGCCTCACCTCAGTCCTGGAAAAATCATGGAGCAGGTCCTCAAGGAATCAATTCTGAAGCACTTAGAGGAGAGGAAAGTGATCAGGAACAGTCAGCATAATTCACCAAGGGCAAGTCATGCCTGACTAATCTAATTGCCTTCTATGATGAGATAACTGGCTCTGTGGATGAAGGGAAAGCAGTGGACGTATTGTTCCTTGACTTTAGCAAAGCTTTTGACACTGTCTCCCACAGTATTCTTGCCAGCAAGTTAAAGAAGTATGGGCCGGATGAATGGACTATAAGGCGGATAGAAAGCTGGCTAGATTGTCGGGCTCAACGGGTAGTCATCAATGGCTCCATGTCTAGTTGGCAGCCAGTATCTAGCGGAGTGCCCCCGGGGTCGGTCCTGGGGCCGGTTTTGTTCAATATCTTCATAAATGATCTGGAGGATGGTATGGATTGCACCCTCAGCAAGTTTGCAGATGACACTAAACTGGGAGGAGAGGTAGATACGCTGGAGGGTAGGGATAGCATACAGAGGGACCTAGACAAATTGGAGGATTGGGCCAAAAGAAATCTGATGAGGTTCAACAAGGACAAGAGCAGAGTCCTGCACTTAGGACGGAAGAATCCAATGCACCGCTACAGACTAGGGACCGAATGGCTCGGCAGCAGTTCTGCAGAAAAGGACCTAGGGGTTACAGTGGATGAGAAGCTGGATATGAATCAACAGTGTGCCCTTGTTGCCAAGAAGGCCAGTGGCATTTTGGGATGTATAAGTAGGGGCATTGCCAGCAGATCGAGGGATGTGATCATTCCCCTCTATTCGACATTGGTGAGGCCTCATCTGGAGTACTGTGTCCAGTTTTGGGCCCCATACTACAAGAAGGATGTGGAAAAATTGGAAAGCGTCCAGCGGAGGGCAACAAAAATTATTAGGGGACTGGAACACATGACTTATGAGGAGAGGCTGATGTTTAGTCTTTAGAAGAGAAGAATGAGGGGGGATTTGATAGCTGCTTTCAACTACCTGAAAGGGGGTTCCAGAGAGGATGGCTCTAGACTGTTCTCAGTGGTAGCAGATGACAGAACAAGCAGTAATGGTCTCAAGTTGCAGTGGGGGAGATTTAGGTTGGACATTAGGAAAACTTTTTCACTAGGAGGGTGGTGAAACACTGGAATGCGTTACCTACGGAGGTGGTGGAATCTCCTTCCTTAGGAGTTTTTAAGGTCAGGCTTGACAAAGCCCTGGCTGGGATGATTTAGTCGGGGATCGGTCCTGCTTTGAGCAGGGGGTTGGACTAGATGACCTCCTGAGGTCCCTTCCAACCCTGATATTCTGTGATTCTAACACACTAATTAAGATAAAACAATAAGATAAGTTTATTAACTACAGAAAGATAGATTTGAAGTGATTACAAGTGATGAAGCATAAAAGTCTGGATTGGTTACAAAAGAAAATAAAAGGGTAAAACTCAAGCTAATATCTAACTTAACAAGCTAAGTGAACTTAAAAGCAAAAAGTTTTGTCTCCCCGTATGCTGCAGTAAATTTCACAGGCTGGGTCTCCTTTCAGCTTGGGACTCCTTCCACTTGCTTCAGCTCTTTTACTGTACATCTCTGCTCATGACATCAAGGAAGAGAGAGTTGGAGTGGAGACCACTGTCTCTCATATTTCTACCACTCTCCCCTCTTTGAGGGTTACCCCCAGCTGGGGTGCAGGTGACAAGTAGTCTCTTGTGGACGGGAGGATTGAACTGTCCCTGGGATGAAATGTGAATTCCTTGTTTACGCCTTCCCGTTGCTGGAGAATGGCTCCTTAAGCCAGTTTAACTCTTTAATGCCTGGTTGTGGTGCCAGTGAATCTTTATCTCTGAAAAACTGGTTTGGGCCTGCTTTTCTTAACCTTGGGGCATGTTATAACAATGTTATACAGTAGAATCTTGTAACTTTACATACAATACTGATACACATGTTTTACCAGGACAATAATATTCATCAGATTATGATATTTCAAATGATAACTCACAAGGTATACGTTGTACAAAATTTATTTACAAAAATAAGTCTTGTAAAAGTGGTGACCATAATAATAAAAGGCTGCTTACCCAGGCATGTCACACAGTTCATTGAGAGACTGTGGCAAATGTCTTGAAATTACAACGCATGTTTATCTGAAAAAGGAAAGATGAAAATATTTTTAATCTTACAAAAATAAAGTTTAAATAAATATTTCATTATGACCCTGCCCTCAATTTTCTGCAGATTCTGCCCCCACTTGCCCCAAACCAAACAAAAAATATAATTTGCCTCGGGGATGGGGCGAGAACGTATGGAACTGTGCTCTTCTCAGCTGAAGAGGCATTTATTCCTCTTTTGACCATATAGTACAGAAGCTCTTTATTGTGAGAAAGCATCATACGCTATATACAGTGGGCTCAATGTTTTTCTTTTACCTTTTTTATTTTAACCAACAGGAGAAGCTATGACTGGTTTGAACTTATAGGGAATACCAATAGGGTCAGTAATAATATCCATTTTGTAGGGTTTTTTAGAAAACCTTTTAAACCATACCCACTCTATGATACCTTCAGGTTACAATCTCTATATAATCTTATGACTCACAAAAACCTGTGCCAGTGGTGCTGCCTTATAACTGTCAAGAAATCCGGATCACATTGAGTAACCCAGATGGGGATTCCTTGGAACGAGGTGGGTTGTTTCAATGCCGATATTCTGCTTTCCATACAAATGTGGAAATTCCACTGATGTCAGTACAATTCCAAGCATATAAGGAGAGTGGAATATCACAGTGGAGACTTGCCATACTGATTGGATTGGAGGATTTTACACTTTCATTACATAGTGCTTTCATAATATTACTACTCTTCCATATGGCTCCAGGACTCTGGAACTAGCTCCCCTGCTTGATCCAAAACATCATGGATTTGGTGACGTACATTGCTAAAGAAATCTGTTTGATAAGGATTTTGGAGAGGGCTGAGGATATGCTCCTAGCACAATGAAAGGGTGGGAAGAGTTGCTTTTAGTTTAGTTTTAGTTTGGGGAGATGGCAGGTTGGAAAAGTTCCTTTCTGAATAATTATTTTAATGCTGCTGGCAGAGTGGATTGATTTAAATCAAATGATTTAAATAACCGATTTTAATTATGATTTAAATCAGCAAGCAGGAAACCTTTATTTAAACAATCAATTTTAATCATGTTTTGCATTTGTATTCCTTACTTATTTTCCTAAAGAAAGTTTGATTCTCATTAGTTGGTAGCCATCAAAATATGTTGATTTGCAAATAAATAGAGCCTTTACACTAAATTTGGTGCTTATTTTTGCTAGCCAGGAGGCTACACTATATCTATACACATTTATTTAAGCAATTATGTAGATTAATTCACATTTATTCAGATTCTTAATTTTTACATTTTTTGATTTTGTTAGACAATAGTGAATGATGGATTTCTTGTTTAATATTTGATTCATTTTTTAATTGTCTTATGTCAAGCTGTATTTGGGTGGAAATTCAAATGCACAAAATACAGCATTTTAAACTGTTTTTATTAAACAAAACTTCCTTAGGAGTGATGCCCCTTCCCCCTGAGGATCCGCCTCTTCCCCAAAGCCCCACTTTTGCCCTGCCCCTTCCCTGAAGCCCTGTCACCATTTTCTTCTCTTTTCCTTTGTCGCTCACTGCTTTACCCCTCTCCCCACTCCTTCGATGGGTTGGGAGTGACTCACTTGCAGAGCTAGGCCTGGGAGCTGCAGCCACCTGATGTTGGTAGGGGGTGGCCCTGGCTGAGTAGGGATTGGCATGATTGATGACTTGGGCCTCCCCTGCCTGCAGTAACCAGATTTTGGGTGTCTGACTTCCTAGTCGAAAACCGGCCATCCTGCATACTCAGCCAGCATGGGGCATGCCAACTGGCAAGCCACGTGCTTACAGAAGTATATCTCTTATTAAATAATTGAACTGATTGTTATTGGTTACTGTGGCCTTCAAGATTTTAGAACTGGTAGATCTCACCATCTCACTTCTGATTTCCGTTTGTATATTGGAAGAGGAAAACTATATTTCCTGCTTTTTCAGCTCCCGATAGGTTTCTTAATTTTGACTGAACTAGTGATTGAACTAAACTAGTTGAATCATTTGAAATGAAGACATTCTCTTTGCACTTGCAGAAAAAGACTACTGCTGTCAAAACCCGGTTTAGCACATCAACAAATTCTGGTTCCAGGTGCTTAGCTTGTGACGTCACCAGTTCAGTGGTTTGACTTCCTTTCAAACTTGCCAACAAACATGTAGTGTTTAATATTATTTTATGTAATTAAATGATTTTCATAGATTACAATAAGTTTAGGCCTTTACATAGGTTGCCAATTTTTAAATTTAATTTTAAATAGTTTTTCAAAAAATAAACCTATATTTAATTTAAATAAAAATCCGATTTAAAAGAAATCCATTTTTAAAAAAAAACATCATTTTTTATCCCCCCGATGCAGATTATTTGTCTGGAAGCATTTCCAGATTGTTGCCAAAACTAACCAACTTTATGATGTGCATATTACAATTGACCACTGCTCTTGAGCAATTGCTGATTATGCAGCTGCTATAAAGTTTTATGTCTGCAAAACTATTGAAGGCTGGATTGAGCCTTTATGCTGTTTCCTGGTAGTTCCAAGAACATTGCTGTATAAAGAAATAGTGAAGAAATTCCAAAGACAACATATAGTAAATGTAGCTCTGTGCATATAGTATCAAACTGGGGGTTTCAATTTCCATACACTAACAAAACAGGCCTATGGTTTATAGCAGGAGATGTGTCAAACTATGTAAGAGGATCCAGCATGTGAATCGGGCAACTCCTGAAATTCAAGTCAAGTAGAGCGTCCTACATTCCAATAAAATTACCTTCACAGGATCTACAATTACTATAGGAGGCAGTGGCTTCTTTTATTTTAAAACTGTCTATGCACTTTTCCCCAAAGGGTTAATACCACAGAGGTATTTTATGTTAAGATGCACTTCTTTCTGCTGAGCCATTCCACATAAAACCTGATATGTTATTTGTTACCCAAAGTTTTTTCTTAATAAATATTACTATCAGAAGAGGCCTTCTTCCAACTGTCAATATTTTGAAGCTGTGTAATAATGCAGTCTTGAGGTTCCTATGGCAACATATTTCATTTCCTAGGTGACAGTGACTGTATGTCGTCACCAGTGAACTAAACTAAGTCTGGAAATATGTCAAGTTTCCTTCAAACATAGACATCCTGAAACTTCTGTGTCTCTTTCCACATGCATACATTTGAAGACCAGAAAAGACCATTATGATCATCTGGTCTGAACTCCTGCATAACACAAGCCATAGAATTTTACCTAGTAACTCCTGTACTGAGCCCCATAACTTGTGTTTGGCAATAGCTTATCTTCCTGAAAGACACCCAGTCTTGCTTTGAAGACAAGAGATGGAGAATGTGCCACTTCTCTTCTTAATTTGTGTCAGTGGTTAAGCACTCTTACTCTTAAAAATGTGTGCCTTATTTCTCATTTGAATTTGACTTTAACTTCCAGCCACGGGTTCTTGTTATGCTTTTAACTTCAAGATTTCTCACAGGGTTAGTGAATCCTGAACAGCTTTGTGCTAACTTACTTGTGCTCACTACTTACATCAAATACTTTTGAATCAACTGTACTAACAAATCAACCTTTGCCTGTGCCTGTAGATACCAGTAATTCTTATTACAGCAAGCGGTTTATAGGCAAGAGATACTGTGTGTGGGTGGAGGGAGTTGAAGGGCCCACAGCTTCTTATGTGTGTTTTAAGTAGAACTAGCTTAGAGTGCCCACCTTTTCAAAAGGCAAAAGCAGGACACATGCAGGAGCCCTGTTCCTCATCTTCCCCTGAGGCCCCACCCACTTCAGCCCCCTCCCCCACCAGGAAGAGGCTGGCACTGCCTCTGAGGCTGGGGCAGTTGTGGAGCGGTGCCATAGGGAATCTGGGACAAATGCTGTCCCAGAGTCATTCAGCCCAGGACTGGGGCTTTAACTCTGCATTTTGGGACTGTGCTGCCTAATTTGGGACAGGTGGTTGCCTAATCTGGCCCTGTTTGGAGTACGGTAACTCCTCACTTAACGTTGTAGTTATATTCCTGAAAAATATGATTTTAAGTGAAACAATGTTAAGCAAATCCAATTTCCCCATAGGAATGAATGTAAATGGGGGGGGGTTAGGTTCCAGGGAATTTTTTTTTTTTTGGCCGTATAGTACAGTACTATAGTTGGGAGGTGCCCCCGCCTTACCCCACACAGGCACCGCCCACTGGCACTGGAGACAATGAGGCAGGCCAGGAGGCTGAAGGTGCTGTAGGCTAGGAGAAGCACGTTGCGCAGCAGCAGCGGCAGCTCCCCCTACTCTGCAAGCACCAGAGACAGGGGCTCAACCCTCGTCCTGCTCACTGCACCCCTTCCCCTAAGCCCCCCTCCTTAACCTGCCTCTTCTTCCCCCCCCCCCCCCTCCTCCTCCGCCTTTACTCAGCACGCTGTGTCCTCCCGCAGCAATCAGCTGGCTTGCGGCATTCAGGAGGGAGGGGAGGAGGGGGAGGAGCAAGGACACAGCACGCAGGATCCTCCTGCCTGCGGCAATCGGCTGGTTTGCAGTGTTCAGGAGGCAGGGGAGGGAGGAGGAGCCTGCGCGCTGAGTCCTCGCTCCTCCCTCCTGCCTCCTGAATGCTGCAAGCAAGCTGATTGCCGCAGGCAGAAGGTGGGTGAGGAGGGGGAAGGCACTGATCCGCAGGGTCTGTTGGTGGGTGGGAGGTGCTGTGGGGGGGGTCTAGGGGAGCTGATAGGGGGGCTGCCAGCTGTGGACAAAGCAAGCAGCCAAATGATGTTATAGCAAAGCATTGCACATCTTTAAATGGAGCATGTTCTGTAATTGAGCAGGGATGTAAGATCGAAACAACGTTAAGCGAGAGGATGTTAAGTGAGGAGTTACTGTGTGTCGATTCCTTACAACTGGACAAGGTTGTTAGCTGCACAGCATGGCCATTTAGACTTCAATGTCCATTAATGGGATTCAACAAAAGATCTTCAGCTCCAAAAGCACAGGCCCCTACCATCTGAATTAAAGGAGACTCCGCATTAATTCCACTAGTAGTAGTGCTTATAGATCTCATAAGTCCTCTTTGGCCAGGTCACTAGAGGATGTCACAAACAGGTTTGGGGGATTCTGTACCTGTAATATTTGCATTAATCAGTCCTTGGGGCACCACTGCAGTTAGCTGCAGTATATAGTACTTTCATTCTGAAAATGCGCACACACAATAGGGTGGCCACCTTTCTAATTGCTGGTAACTGGACCCCTGAGGCCCTGCCCCCTTCCCCACCTCTTCTCCCAAGGCCCTGCTCCTGCTCCGCCTCTTCCCCCACCCCCCCAAGGCCTCACCCCCATCGCTCCCTCTTCTCCCCCATCACTCGCTGAATCATCTCCTCCTCCCCCTGCCCCTCCCCCCCCCCCCGCTCCGCTGGGCTCCCTCTGCTCCGGGGCTGTGATGGGAGCTGCTGCAGCCTGCCTGCAGGTAAGAGGCAGCCCTAGCTGAGCAGGTGCTAGCATGGGTTAATGACTTGCCACCTCTCCCCACCCCGTGGTAACTGGACGTTTGGTGTACATCTGACCGGACATTGCCAGGTCCCCTTTTTGACCTGACTTTCCGGTCAAAAACCGGACACCTGGCAACCCTAACATGCACCAAAAGCATTCAGAAATACTCAGAATGTTTTGTGTGGCATATTTTTCTCTCCCTTTCCCTCATACCTGTCTCTCTGTCAATTCATAGTAAAGGTTCCCAAACTGTGGTATGCAGAGAGCTGGCTGATCACATGGCCAATCATGTGGCCTACAGTTTTTATACAGTGACTGGTGCTTTTGGGTGATTTTTCAGGGGGCCTGATTTTTCAGGTGTGCTGAGTAATTCTCCCTGAAAATAAGGCCCCTTTTTTGGGTGCCAACCCAAGACACCTTTAAGTTGAGGCAAAACCCAAAATCACTAGTCACTTTTGAAAATTTAGGCCACAGAGCTGACTCAGCTTGTTAAATTTCATTAAAGAGACAGCTGATGCATTCGGTACTTTTACTTTTCAGTGTAACCAGCAATTACTGTAGTTGCCACAGGTGATCACAAATACTAGGGAAATGGTCTAATCTTACTATTAAGGTGTGGTTCACACTATGAAAAAGTGAGTATGAAAACAGGAGTGTTTGTACTGGTACTTCATGTTGCAGTTCCTGAAAGAATTGGCACATTTCTTAGATGGTGTAGTGATTACAATATATATTATAAGGAAATTGGTTGAAAGAAAAAGGTACAAGTTAAGAGCTTTTATTTGCATACACAGTCATAGCTTCTGATTTGGTCCTTTGTCTCTTTTCCTCCCTCTCATTCTATTCCCAGAAAAATAACAAGGAAATTCAATGCTTAAAAAATCCTCTATGCTAATAAAATGTTATAATCGAGAATTTAACTATGCAAAGAAGCCAAGACAATCAAAAGTTAAGGTTCCCAAAGCAACGATAACTCGGCCACATTTAAGAGACATAGTAAAGCATAAATTAACAGTTATTGAAAATACTACATATGTGCAATGTGGCCGAGTTAACATTGCTATGGGAACCTTAACTTTGGAATGTATAATTATTCTGCTTTTTAAAAAAACCCCAAGAGAAATAACCATTACAGATTGTGCTGGAAAAGACTACAGCCAATTCCTAATCTGCAATCTGTTGATCCAGAACTGTGATGACTCAAATGCTGTCAAAATCTAAACAGGTGAAATATTATTGTTAGGAACATAGGACCTGAGGACCATATCCCTGTCAGATTTTGATTCATTATCTGTTTTAAATTGGAATTTAAAATCAAATTGTTGTATCTTGAGTAATCTTGGATTCTAACAGAGAAAAGTTTAGTGTTAAGGGAAAAACCAAACATTTGGGCCTCCCTAGAATTTTTTTGGTGCCGCTTTTGACGCATTATATATTTCAAAGCAACTGATTATAAAATTAGTTACCAGCTTTAGTCTTTTCCAGCACAATTTGATTCCAAAAATCAAGCTGTACTCCAGGGCATATATGTATATAGGAGTAGTAATTTTAGATTTTACCCGATAATGCTAGCTAAAAATCATCACGCTATTTAATTTCTATTCCATTTAAATTGAACAATCTGTTTTAGGTTAGAAGATTTTTTTGGTATTTCAAACAGATGTAATGATGATATGAATAATAGGGCAATGTTGCCTAATAGGCGGGGCATTGGATTGGGAGAAAGGAAGCCAGAATCCTATTCTTGGCTCTGCCAGTGCTCTGCTGTATGACCTTAGGTGAATCACTTCTGTGCCTCCATTTCCTAATATATGAAATGGGTCTAGTGATGCTTACCTTCCTTTTTACCCACAGACCTAGTGGCACTGTGACATAATATTTCAACCCCAACTCCACTGTCAGCTAATACTAATAATCGTCCTGGACAATATCTGATCTGTGTCTGGTAAAGCTGGAGGTGCATCAACATGCATTACAATCTCTTTGGAGCACTAAGAAGAGGCTTTGTCATGATTATCTCTAGAGGTTTGTGGTCTGAATTGCACTATTACTGGGTGGCCGTAGATGAACTGATGGAATCACTCCACTCCAGATACCATAGTCCAAAGCTCTTTTTCAATTTGGGCATACCCCTGTTCAGTCTGACAGGTCTCTGCCCGCATAAGTGACCAGCTGCTCCTGCAAAAGAGGTACCCCAACTCCTTTCTCCGATGCCTCATGCTGGAGTGTCAGTGGCTCTTCTGGCTTCAGGGTAGGGGCATCTGTAGTTGGCTGACCCTCAGCCTGGGCTCAGCCATAGTCTCTTCCTGTTTCTTTCCTCTGGGTCCCCTACAGGAGCACCTACTCCTGGTCAAGTTTACTGTTCCCCGCGGGAGTGGAACTCATTCCCTGGAGTCCTTTCCAGGTCTAATTATTCCCAGTCCCTGTTGTTGCTCCCCTGGTCCAGCTACAGGTCACTGATGGAGAGCTGGCATCAAGCCCTCTGGGGGCTGCAGCATCAAGCTCTCCTGATTGACCTTTGGCCAAAGAACCCTGAACTAGGCCCAAGGTAGCTGCTTGCCCAGAATCTGAACCCGTACCACTGAGTGAGGCCCTTTCACCAGACCTGAAGATCCAATTGGTGCAAATGATTTGATGGCTTTATATCTCCATGCGGCAAGCAAATCATCCCCCCGGGGTGGTCGTCTTGCCCACTAAGGCAGCTTGCATCACGGTTTGGCTGCACCCCGAGTCTACATGCACCAATATCTCCTTCCCTTGGGTTCATTTTGGGACCGCCAACTTGGGAAAGAGGAGTCCTCCTACAGGCCCTCTCTAGTGCTGTTCCAACCCTCTGCCTATTGGCATTCCATCCATGGGAACTCTTTCCTCCTGTGCCCCTGTTGGCCACAGGTGAAGTTGGTTGGTGAGCTTACCCCCGGGGGCTCCTTCCTGGCAGGAAGCAGGTTTAAACTAGGAGGTTGACCTGTGTCTGAGCTCAAGGGCTCCGGCCTGGTTGTTAGTGTCACTAGGTGGTTATCTGGGAGATAGCTCCGACCTATGTCTTACCGAAGCCTTCCCCTCTCTGTGCTCAGGTCACTGGGGTGGGGTTTTTACATGTTTTCTGTCATGCCCAGGGTGCAGCATCTGCTGGCAGGAGTCCAGCACCATCAGTGGCCCTGGTTGGCAAGTGGGTGGAGGCTGTGCATGTTCCATCTCTAGCGACGCATCAGCTGTGAGCAAATTTTCCATTAGCTGCACCGCATCCGGCATTCACAGAGCACCCGTGCCTGGCCCCTTATTGGAAGTATAGATACAAACTGCTCCATTAGGACCAACTGTGCAATTTGGGCCTTCGAGTGTTCCTCCAGGCGAAGCTACTGCCAGCAATACTCTTTTAATGCACTACCGCTGGGGCATGCCCCCTTGGGGTATGGCCCTGCTGTAAAGCACTGCCAATGTGTCTCCTTGCATATACCCTGATAATCTAAAACAGCAGCCTTCACCCAGCTATAGTCTTGAGCCTGCTCTGAATCAAGTTACAGTAGGCCAGCTGTGTCTGTCCCGTCAAGTGTGGAGCCAAAACTAATGCCCAGTACTCCAGAGGCCATTGAGAGGTCAGTGCCTCCCTCTCAAAGGCAGTGAGGAATGCCTCTGGATTGTTGTCTGGGCTCCTCTTAGTTAACTTCACTGGCACGGGTAGCAGGGCTCCCCAGTGTATTGGGCCCTGCAGGGCCCACCTGGGCAGGTGCTGGTGGTCTTAACTATTGCAGGAAGTCTCTCTGGAGTTCTTGCTGCTGGGACACAATCTCCTTCAGCTACTGCTGCTGTTGCTGCACTGCATGGGGCTGCTGCTGGGCCGTTCACTGCTGCAATGTTTGCTGCTGGAATTGCTGTTGCTGGTTGGCCTGCTGCTGTTGCCACTCTGCCATCCACTTACGCCAGTGCTCGGGGTCCGTCTCGGCAGAACCTCCCTCTCAATGGAGTAGTGCGGAACCTGTTTTTGTCTCAGGGCCTTGTCTCAGCCATAGGGCTTCATTGCATGCATTCCCCACCAATAGTTGGCTGACCCTTAGCCTGGGCTTGGCCATAGTTTCTTCCAGTTTGATGCCCTGGGTCCCCTATGAGAGCCCCCACTCTTGGGCCATGTTCCCTCTAATTTTTGACAGGCCGTGTGCGCAAAAAATTTCTTCTGTGCAAATTTTTGTGTGTACGGTGTTTTGCCATGTGTGCGGGGTTTAGGATCTGTGTGTGCGCACAACTTAGAGGGAACAGTGCTCTTGGGCTAGATCACTGATCCCCATGGGAGTTGAGCTCACTTGTGGGATCCTCTCTGGGTCTAATTAACTCCAGTCCCTGGTGCTGCTCCTAATTATTAATGTCTGAGTGCAGGGACTCTCGTTAGGCTTGCTGTCAGTGGGAGGGTGGTGTGTCCCATCACCGCATCTGTTCTCATTTATTTTCAGTGTGTCAAATGATTGCTGTTGGTGACCAGCCCAGCCCCATTCAACACTCTGTCTTCTGAGCTGATGTACGTGTTTCGCTACTGCAGCCAGTTGTGGACAGAACTTTTTGTATCCACTGAAGCTGGCATGTCTCTGACCGCCTTCATCCTGTTGGGATCTGCTTTCAGTCCCTCAGCCCCAGTGCACGTCACCTCACACCGTCTGAGCTGCATTTTTTCTGGGTTCAGTTTCATGTTCTTGTCTTTTCATTGCTGTAGAAAAGCTTGTAATTTTCTGTCTTAGTCTTGTTCAGCTTCTGTATTGTTGCTCCTTTCAGCTACAGTGAGGACATCATCTGCAATGATTTTCATCCCAGGCAGTCCTTCCAGCCCTTGGGTCTCTTCTCTGCAACATTTCTGGTGCTGGGCTAAGGCTTATGCCCATTGCTAGGCACAGTCATCTGTAGTGACCATGTGGTGTTGCAAAGGTTGTTATTATGGTGGACCTTTTTGTCTAGGCTTATGTGCCAAAATCCATTCCTCACATTGGAGTGTAAAGATTGTGGCTGTGGAAAGTTCTGGCAAGGTGTCATCAATTGAGGGCAGTGAATAATGGTATCTTTTCAGAGTCTTATGGTCTCTACAGATGTAATTTCCTTGATGACTTTTTTACCACCACCATGCTGTTTACCCTAGCTGTACTGGCCTGTCCAGCTCTGCAGATTTTCAAGCTCCTTGCATAATGAATTATTCAGGGCTATTGGAATTTTTCTTCATTCTAGGCACACAGTTTCCACTGTGAGGTCTACCTCCAGTCTCCGCTTTCCTTCGAAGCAGCAATCATCTTTGAAAACATCCCCATATGCTTTTAAAATTGTCTCCATTGTCCATGGGATTCTCCCTTTAGCTTCTTGCGCTGCAACTATAAAGTTCTATCGCTTGATCAGATACATGGCTGGTATGGCTGTGTTCCACAAGAGCGGTGTGTGGCACTTACCATCCACCACCACAAATTTCAGTTGTTACCATGTGTTGTTTTTGTCTGTCACATTTTCCTATGGGTTGCATTATTCTGTCATCGTGTGGGATTAGATTGCGACTGCTGTTTGTAATGGGTGTGTTCTAGTCCAATTCATCCCAAGGAATCACATTGCAGGAGGCCCACTTTTGCAGCTGAAATCACGCAGGGCATTTCCCTATTAACATTATCAGCCTCCATGCGTGTACCGTCCCTTGTTGCTTTCCTGTCCCAACAGCCTGAATCTGATTTGCTCTTGGTCTCAAGGGGAGACAGTCATGATGTCATCAGCGCTGTCTGATGTGCCATCCCCCTCTTGTACAAATCTAGCTGAACCTCTCTGGGACCTTCCTCTGCTCTTGTCCACGCTGTTAGAATGTTTCAAGGGCCACATTCCTTGAGTCCTAGAGCATGGCACTTCTCCTTTACCGGCTCATGCTGTCTCGCAGCGTAAATGCATCTCACTGTGGGTATGGAACCCTGGCCACCTGCTCTCCTTTGCTATTGTCACACTGCTTGTTCTTCTGGGGGTGCTGTGCCTCCTAGGGCTTTCACCTTTCTCTTGAGGCTTCTGCTGCACATTCCATGTCCAAGCATTTGACTAATGTGAGATTGCCTTCCCAGAGCAGCCGCTCCCTCAAGTGGTGGTCTCAAGTGCCACAGTCTCTTGTCCTGAATCAGGGAGTTCATCAAGTCCCCAAAATTGCAGGTAGCAACCAGTGTGCATAAGGCAGTAACAAAGGGGTCTATCCCCCCTTCCCTTTGTATTGGTCTCTAGTGGAAAAACTTGTCACTCCACAGTTTCATTTTGTTTCTGAGAACAATGGTTTCCCAGGGCTGCTATGAAGCTTGAGGCAGTGGTGAGCTTCAGCGTGCTGCAGATCTCTCTGCCTTGTTCCCCAATAAGGTAAAATAATAATTTTACTTCCCGGTTGTTGTCGTCCTCTATGGACAGGTCTGTGTACAGCTTGAGCTGCTCCTTCCACCGGGTCCATCGCTGGGCTAGGTTTGCATCTGCAAAATCCAGAGCTGCGGGGGGGAGGGGGGGTGCTTCAGACAAAGTTCCTTGTCTCACGGCACCAGCTGCTGCACTGTAGAAAGCTGACAGCTCAGATACTGCCACTGTGTTTCATTCAGAAAGTGGTGCTGAATGCAGGTTAAGTTGAACAAGTGGAGCTTTATTACACTCTGTGCAGGGCTCTGTCCATGTGGTTGAGTAGCTTCCAGCCTAACTCCCTGTGTTCCCTGTTCCGCTGGGGTCCTGTCAATAACAGTCTCTTCAGGGAACATGGGTTCCACTGATCATGATACACAGGGCACCTGGGCCCTACAGGGGACGAGTCTGGGTGAGTTAGAGACCTGGAGAGTCAGCAAGGAAAAGGGGCAGGGGAGAGCTACCTGGAAGAGACAGGGAAGCTGTAGGGAGCGGAAAGTTCTGCAGCCTCAGTTCTTTGGAGACCAGCGAGGGGCAAGATTGCTCATCTTCCTGAGCCAGAGGTCTAGTGGTGGGAGACTGAACGGGGCTGAGTTGTTGGACTGTGTTTGCTTAGAAGCATCCTGAGACTGGTCACTTTCAGATGGCTGGGCTGGAGAGTGGGGCCCTGGAATAAGAGCAAAAAAGAACAGGGAACTGAGTGCTGGTGAAGTCATGGGTGGGAGACCAGGAATTGATGTCTCTGGAGAGGGGAAAAATCATGGTATCTTTAATGTGTTACTGCGGGAATTGGGAGGACCATTAGGGTTCTACAGACTATTGTATATGTGTGTGTGTGCATAAATTATGCCCAGAGGTGGGCTTTGTATCGGAGGGAGAGGTAAGCTGTGCTCTTTTCATGGCAGGTCTGAGAGGAAACTGAGGCAGGCGTGCCTTTTGTGTCGATGGCCTGATTCAGGCGGTGCCAAAGGCAGGGCCAGCCTGGTCACACAAATACAATTTTACCACAATAAAGTTTTTACAATGCTGAAATTTCATGTTTTGTTCCCCATCCCTCATACGCACACCTCAATCAGAATACTTAATAATTTAGTTTCTGGTGAAATTCCACTATGTTTGCAATAAGCATTGAAGTTTGTCTGTAACATTTTTCCAACCTGAATCAGATCATAGTTGTGACTATCTGCAGAGTCATTTTAGAGCTCTATTCTTGGAAGTGAATGTGGATTCTTGGAGTAGCTCAACACCTGGGGTGAACTGCAGGACTCTTGAAGTCAGTGGTAAAATTCCCATTGACATAAATGGATGTCCGGATTTTACCTGTGATTTTTTTAAATGTAATCTTGCCTGGGGATTTCTTAATAAAATGCTTGAGTGGTGATCCCAGGGAATAAGTATGTGTGTCAGCCCTGGTTATGCTCCCTGTGCTGGACACACTCACCAGGCTGCTGTGTTTGGCCTCACACATTAGGGAAGCTTAAAAGCACATGAGCCTGAGTCTCAGTTGGCTCCATCCAATCAACTCTCTCTCTCTTTTTGGCCTTTCAGGCACACGTCTATATGTTCTATAGCTTCTTCCAGAGGCGAGGAGGTGATGTGCATCAGGGCTTATGGCTGACTCGCTAAACCTTGAGGCATTCAGCAATTTCAGAAAATGAACCAGCATTGATAAATTTTACGCAGATTCCCAAAGTCATCACAGTGAGGTTAGACAGTTGAAATATTGTGTGGTCTGTTGAGAAATCACAGTGGCAAACTTATCACTTGAGAAGAAGGGAAGGGTTTCACCAGGTGGCAATCAAACCTTGCAGATATCACATGCTTGCCCAGACTTCCATTGTGTTTATGTATCACAACTCTCCAAGCTGGCAGTAGGACGTTCACAAGGTTCTGACCATTCCTGGGAGGCAGCAGGCTTCACTAAAGCAGGAAAAGCTTCCTTTGTCCTGTGCTGTTAGGAAGTCTTGGGAACGAGGAGGAATGGTCTAGGAAAATGAGACTTGAGGATATACTGGCTGTATTCCTTCTCCTGGGGTATTTTGTTGAGAGCATTGAGGGACATTTTAAAAGATCAGAATGCTTCCTCTGTTGTCTCTCTTGGTGTGCGGTGGTATACTAGTCCATTGGGTCAGCTTGGGAGAGGCTGTAAACAGGACTGTGTGTGATAGAGGTCAGCACAAGAGCTTCTTAGCCCTCTTCTAGCATTTCCCATTAGTAAAGTGAACTCACCATCAGCTGTGAAACTAAGTGTCCCCAACATCCCATCTCCTATTGCTCCACTGCTGTTCAGCCACCAGAGAAGAGGTTATCTTCTTTTGTTCTCCCTTCTGTCTCTTCCATGCTCCTTTTCTAGTGCTGAACTTGATCAAGGGGAAAAAGTACCCAGCTGGCTCCACAGAAATTTCTTTAACTTCAGATAAAAGCTGAAGGAGATATTCCCTTAGGGTAGGGGACTACACGGCAAGAATGTTTGCTATTATTATTTTTTCTTTCAAATTAGCCGCTCTCCCTCAAGTTTGTGTCCTATTTGCTGTTGCTTGCCCACAGTCCCATCTCTCTAGTTCTGTGTAATCACTTGAGGGTGGAATGTCCTGCAAGCTTAGCAGGCAGTGCTGCTTCTGATTGGTGAATGATTGATTGATAGCTACAAAGACCTATGAGAAATTAGAGATCAGGGAGATAAGAAGAAAAGAGAAAAGGTTGCTGAGCAACAACACACCATAAGGATGGTTACAGTCTATTTTTGCAGCAAGAAGGTTTCAGAAGGCTATAAAAACACTTTTTTCAGAATCTTCCTTCGTAGCTGTGGAATGACAGTGTCATGGATGGGAGAAATGTAGGAATGCAGCTGCTGGTTGCTCCAGAATAAATCATTTTGGTGTGTTTGAGGCATATGGGAAACAGTCTTATTTTAGAACATTGAACGTCCCCAGGTATCTGAGCATGGATTCTTTCTGGCCAGTTCATCTGTAAGCTGAATGGACTCTTATGTCCCTTGAGACAGAAGCAAGGACTTTGTCATTTTTTCCCCTTACCAACTTTATAGTCTTCCTTTCTCGTATACAAAGTGTACGTTTCTAGCACAGTAGCCATGATAGTGGCCACCTTGATTTTAAGACCAGAAAAACCTAGTCCTGCAGTGCTGCAGGGCTTTTAAACAGCAATTAGAGAGGAGTATGTGAGAACAGTGGGGGAAAGAGCTAACCTGTTGAAGTGTGCACGTTACAGGTTTGTTGACAACCCAAGAGACTGGAGTCCTGCGACCACACCTGAGCCTAATTATGTAAGGTCTGATTCAAAGCCTATTGGGGTCCACTGGTACTTCAGTGATAGATGTCTTCCAAATATCTGAAATATCCTACTGCTTAGAAGTATGATGGGTTACCAGCTATCTTGGAGGACCTATTGGATTGCTTTGGCAGTGAACAATCAACAGGCCATCACCAATAGCCAACAAGATCTGGCTTGGAAAAAAGAGAATATTTTGATTCAAGAATTTACTTTAAAATTTAAAAATCTCTTGGTGACATTAGCCAGACTTCTATTCCAGGCATCATTTTCATGAATAGCTCTGACATCCTGCATCCCCCCCCCGTTGTTAAGGCTTTTGTTCTCATACCATTTATAGAAAAACCCTATGGAATTTAGTAAGGATGAAATCAATAAGGGTCTGTAGAAATTAAGAAGGTTTCTATGGAAATTACTCTAAAACCTATAGAATTTAATAAAGAATGAAACCCTTTTAATAGTTTTTGTTTCAGCCAACACTGTAGAGTTCAACAGCATAGGTGCCATTCTCTGTTGCATTCTATAGCTTACTTGAATAAAAAAAGATAGCCCTGCTAGAGAATTCTATAGCTTGGCTTAAAAATATCTATTGGAAAGATTTAATTTTCTGTTAATTCTTTTGGATTCTTCTATAATTTCCATGTTTTAAAAGGGAGTTTTTTCTTATTATTCTGTTCTACATCATTATAAGCACCTTAGCAGAGTGGCTTTGTAAATAAAATTTATTTTTGTTAGATAACTATGAATGTTCTACACTAAGTAGATGTATATTTTGTTTAATTTTTAAAAAGCCAAAGTCCTTTATAGTTTGTGTCAGATGTCCCCCATTGAGCAAACTCAGGTCCTTGAATTTTCCTTCTCCAGGTACGTTTAAAAGTTTATCTGGAATATGTTTAAGGCTTTATCTAGAATACATTTTAACTTTTAAATGTACCCGGAGAAGGAAAATTCCTTCTCTGTCCAGATTAATTTTGAACATTAATTTTTTTCTGTAGGATGTTTTGCTGGTACATTCTTTCTATAGGTTACTCATTTGAAGGATATCACTCATTTCAACCCCAAAGTTATCTGTCCCACAAAAATTCAGTTTTCCTTCACTTTTGTTGAAAATTATTTATTGATCTCAAAAGCAAAGAATCACGAACATTATAGAGTTATTTACACGATAGGAATGAATCCCACAGCATTTAAAATGTCACCATGATATCTAAGAAGGCAAATGTAGTGTTCTTCTTTCTCCCCTTTAGCTATTTTTCCTTTTATCCTCTAACTCTTGCTGCCACCCTGTGGTAAACAGAGGGAGAGAGAGATTTCAGAGTAGCAGCCGTGTTAGTCTGTATCCACAAAAAGAAAAGGAGTACTTGTGGCACCTTAGAGACTAATAAATTTATTTGAGCATAAGTTTTCGTGAGCTACAGCGCACGAAAGCTTATGCTTACAGAGAGAGAGAGAGATACTCAGTCCTGCTTTACTAGTGTAGTTAGATGGTGCATGTTTTAAAGGTGAAGAAAGGAGCAAGTAAAATGCAACTTCCCTGAAGCCATCTTGCTAGAGAAGAGGTTGTCATATTTTTTTTACATTGGGGAACACCTCTTAAAATCAAGATCGCCTGAATATCTGTCCACTTAATTGCTCAGATGTCACAGTGATAGGTGTCTTACAAATACCTGAGAGCTGCCATGTTTCAACCTGAGGCATGAGAAGAGTTTGCAAGGAAGGAAGCATGGTACAGTGGTAAAAGTACTAGTCTAGTGGTCAGGAAAACAAGGTTCTGTTCAAGGTTTTGTCATTGACTTGCTGTGTGACCTTGTGCAAATCACTTCATCTCTCTCTATTTCCCCATTTATTTATAAAGTGGGGGAGGAAGGTGATATGTGCCGTCCCATGTAAAGCACTTTAAGATCCTAGATGAGAAGTACTATATAAGAGGTGTGTAGGAGGGGACAGAAAAGAAGCTTGGATTTTGTTTCTCCTGTTTTACTTTCTTTCCCACTGCTTTTTTTGCTCTCTCAAAACTTTCTTATCTCTCCCTGTTCCTCACACCAGGACTTGCCATATGCCTCAGACAGTCCAGTCATCAAATGTCTCACTCAACCTGTGTGACAGAATGTACCCGTGTCTATGCACTATTGTAATATACTTTGTACAAAGTATGCCTTGTGAGCTATCATTTGAAAACTCATAATTTACTCGTCATTATTGTCTTGATAAAATGTGTGTGGCAACATTGTATGTGAAGTTATAAGATTCTACTGTATGGTGGTGTTAATACCTGCTTCAAACTGAGATTGGCAAACAGGTCTGTCTCAAAGGAAAGTGTGCTCTGCTTAATGTGGATTTAAGAAATAAACAAAGGAACATAAGAATGGCCCTACTGGGTCAGACCAAAGGTCCATCTAGCCCAGTATCCTGTCTGCCAACAGTGGCCAGTGCCAGGTGCCCCAGAGGGAATGAACAGAACAGGTAATCATCAAGTGATCTATCCCCTGTCGCTCATTCCCAGCTTCTGAAGCTCAAACTGATGAGGAAAAAGCAGCAGGGAACATCCTTTCCCATAGACTTTTTGTCTCCTGGTACACTGCTGGAAATGTTTTTCAAGGTGGGACTGTAACTATACAAAGGAGGGGTAAACATCCCAAGGCACCCATCTTTCTCCCCTTGACCGTTGCATTTGCAGCACCTGAAGCGACAAAGGAAGCATGAGTTGGATTCTGGGAGAAGGGGTCCTGACCTAAGAAGTTTGATCAGTAAGACTGCTGAAAGCATGTGCTGAGAGAGCTTTGCTTTGAATTTAACATAGTTTGTTAAGCTAGGCACCTGTTGTATCTTTATTTTTCTTGTAACCATTTCTGACTTTCATGCCTCATTACTTGTATTCAACATTTATCTCTTTGTAGTTAATAAACTTGTTTTATTGTTTTGTCTTATCCAGTAAGTTCAAATTGAAGTGTTTGGGGAAACTCCATTTAGGATAGCAAGTTGTGTGTGTATTTTTAGAGCCCTGTGCAGATACAAAATGTATGTCCACGGATGCAGATATGCAGATATAAATCAGATAGCCACGGAGCTGCAGGGCTCTACTGGGAACTGCTGTGGTGAAAGCAGCAGCATATCAGGCTGCCACTCGCAGGAGCCAGAGCCTCATGTGGGCAGCTCCTCCAGTGTAGCTGTACCACCAGCCCCGCCCACTGGGGTGGGCACCAGGCTCACTGGTAGCTGTCCCTGGTTGTGCCAGTGTGCAAGCAGCTTGCATGCCCCTGGACAGGAGTTCCTTCCATGCAGCAGTCTGTCTCTCCTGTCTGGGAACATGTGAGCCGCTTGCATGCACTAGCATGACCAGGGACAGCTGCTGGTGAGGGCAGGGCTAGGGACGGTACAGCCACGCTAGAGGAGCTGCCTGCATGGGGTGCTGGCGCCTGCAACCAGCGACCTGACATTATATAAATTTTATAACTGTGCAGGGGTCTGCATATTATTTCTATTAAAGAAATAATGCACTTCTTCTGTCCAGGAGTGTTGCTGAGCAGTACAGGAGATACATTTCTGGGAGGAAATCTAAGACTGGGGGTGTGTTGGGGTCATCTTGCAGTATAACCAAGGCTGGTGAGAGCCAGAGCATAAACCAAGTGTGGCTGGCAGGTCACAGTTACCCACACATGCTCAGGGTGTGCCTTGCATGCTAGAAGGCTGTCTGTGAGCAGCCCAGGTGGGAGCTGCTTCAGCCAAAGCATTGCAAGGTGGGCAGGGGTGACACAACTATTTATCAGTCTGTTATGACACCAGACCAGCTCAGGGAGCCAAATACAAGTCGGGGAGGGGATTGCACACTAGAGAACAAGGAACACTCCCTTGACCCAAACTCAGTTTCCCACTCTGGTCATGTGTGTCAGAAGTGAAAGATAGATTAAAATAATAGAATATCAGGGTTGGAAGGGATCTCAGGAGATCCTCTAGTCCAACCCCCTGCTCAAAGCAGGACCAATCCCCAAATAATCATCCCAGCCAGGGCTTTGTCAGGCCTGACCTTAAAAACCTCAAAGGAAGGGGATTCCGCCACCTCCCTAGGTAACCCATTCCAGTGCTTCACCACCCTCCTAGTGAAAAAGTTTTTCCTAATATCCAACCTAAACCTCCTCCACTGCAACTTGAGACCATTAGTCCTTGTTCTGTCATCTGCTACCACTGAGAACAGTCTAGAGCCATCCTCTTTGGAACCCCCTTTCAGGTAGTTGAAAGCAGCTATCAAATCCCCCCTCATTCTTCTCTTCTGAAGACTAAACATCCCCAGTTCCCTCAGCCTCTCCTCATAAGTCATGTGTTCCAGTCCCCTAATAATTTTTGTTGCCCTCCGCTGGATGCTTTCCAATTTTTCCACATCCTCCTTGTAGTGTGGGGCCCAAAACTGGACACAGTACTAGAGATGAGGCCTCACCAATGTTGAACAGAAGGGAATGATCACGTCCCTCGATCTGCTGGCAATGCCCCTACTTATACAGCCCAAAATGCCATTAGCCTTCTTGGCAACAAGGGCACACTGTTGACTTATCCAGCTTCTCATCCACTGTAACCCCTAGGTCCTTTTCTGCAGAGCTGCTGCCTAGCCATTCGGGCCGTAGTCTGTAGCGGTGCATGGGATTCTTCCTTCCTAAGTGCAGTACTCTGCCCTTGTCCTTGTTGAACCTCATCAGATTTCTTTTGGCCCAATCCTCTAATTTGTCTAGCTCCCTCTGTATCCTATCCCTACCCTCCAGCATATCTACGTCTCCTCCCAGTTTAGTGTCATCTGCAAACTTGCTGAGGATGCAATCCATGCCATCCTCCAGATGATTAATGAAGATATTGAACAAAACCGGCCCCAGGACCGACCCTTGGGGCACTCCGCTTGATACTGGCTGCCAACTAGACATGGAGCCATTGTGATGTGATGTGATAACAGAAAATGTGATGACAGAGAATGGTACAAGTCTGTTGGAAATGTGAGGTGGGAGGGATTAGAAGAGGTTGACAGGGAATGTGAAAAACTCATCAATGCTGGATGCTCCTGCTTCAGGAGAGAGACTGGACAGCTTGTACCTTCCCTGAGGCAGCTGTAGGACTTGGTTACATAGTAGATTAAGACAAAATGAAAATAAATGTTCGAGCCTGATTCAAAGGCCATTGAAATCTATAGAAAGACTCCCATCGGTTTTAGTGGGCTTTGGCTCAGGCCTTTAATGATATGGATGGGGGTGTCTGGTTACAAGCTCCTGCCATTTTGTCTGCTGTATGTTTTTTTTCGTTTTCTTTTCTCCCTGGGAGTAGGACTTTAAGTTAATTACTACTGATACTCCCCACCATTCCACTCTCTTCTGGTCCCCCTTACTCCTAGTTCTATCCCCATGTATCATCTTAACCGACTTCTCTCCCTCTTTGATGTAAACGTTATTCAAAAACTCAAATAGTTATCGTATCCTCCCCTTAGTGGTTATTTAGCCAAACTGTTCATATTTAATACTTTTTAATCCCTGCTAGCTCCAGTTTGAGCTGTTTGTTTTTTCAGATTCCTAATTCTTTAAATTCTGTATTCTCATTGTCCTTGGGTCATGCTTACTCTCCAGAGTACCAAGAGTAGCTCCCTGTGTCTGTTTTCCCCAGGGTTTCCTTATTGTACTACTTTCCTCTTGAAGTGTTTGTATTGCTTATCATTGTTGATCAAGATGCTTGTTGTAGGTGAGTCTGGTGTTGATTCTGGATCCACTCCAGTTGCCCCAAAGAGCTTATAATCCTGGACAACTAATGAGAAGCGAGGCAATAAAAAAGCCAAGTGATAGAGCTTGGACTTCACCAGGTGGTATGTAAACTGAAACTTTGTAAAGCAAACTTTTGTCATGTATTTTGTTCATTCCCCTTTAAGGAGAGGACTACAGATGATTTGTTCTTTTTTAAGGAGCATATAACATGTGGCTATTAAGTGCAAGCTGTTCAGTGTCCTTGGATACATATGCAGTTTGCTACATTTTGCAAACTGGGGCAGGGGAAGTTTGTGCAGTTGGGAAATAGCCTAACTTCCTGCCTACTGCTGTCTGATCGCCCTCCAGCTCTCTCTACCATGCCCCATGGCTTCCATACTTGCCACTGCTATTTTTGAGGCTACCTTTTCCTCCTTCTAGTCTTGGGGAAGGGGAATCTGTCTGGCTGCTCCCTCCCAGTTGTCTTTCCAGAGCGTGAGAGGCTGACAGGCAAGGTTTGCCACTCCTGGCAAAGCCGGGAGGTGGTCTGACTCCCCTTCACCTCTAAAAGACTGCAAGGGGAGTAGGAAGGTAACGCCTCATAGGTAGTTGTTAAAGGAACCTTAAGGTTCCCTAGCTACCACACTAGGTCTTTATGCAGCTTGCCCCTCCTTGACCCTGGGATTAGTGCAGAGTTTGCTGCAGCAGGAGGAGAGGGAGGGTTTCTCTCTTCCATTGTCCTTAGTGAGGAATGGGGAGGAGAACTGGGACACCTCCTAGCCCTTCAGAGGACCTTTGGGGTAATGGCAATTCTTGGTGGCTTCATCCAGTCATCTCCTTCCAAAGAGCAGATGGGAAGCGAGCCAACCAGCAGGCACAGGAGTGGTAGAAGGATAATAATCCCTCCTGGTGAGACTGATGGTAAACAGGAATATCATGGGGCATGTTGAGGACTGGAGTGGGGGGATATGGTGAGTGAGAGGTCATCGCTGGCATTTCAACTTGAGCTTACAAATCCACTTGCAGGAATAGTTTCAAGACCTGTCCAAAGAGGTGCAGGGTTTAGTTAAGGACACAATCACAATCAAAACCCTTCCAAATTTGTGCAGTTGCAATATTAAGAATCAACTTTTGTATGTTCTGTTGTGTTGTTGATTCAGATCAGATTTCTACAGCAGTAGCACAGTTCTAGTTTTTCTCCTTTGACTGATTTTCTGTCTGTCTTCTGGTGCATGCTGTGAAGTTGAATGGGCAGTTGCCATTGTTAGCTGTATGCTGTTACTGTGGAAATTTAGAGAGCAGATTCTAGAAGCTCCTGGGGAGAATGAAAAGGCTTAGTTATGGAACATCTCTGGCTGAGAGCAGAGTTAGAGTCCCAGACTCTTTTGGTGAGTGGACTGAAGGAATGAGTGAATAATGTAAAATGGCTCCATTGTCTCTGACAGAGCATGAAAGGCAGGCCAACCTGTGTCTGACAGCAAAAGGTGGCCTCTTCAAACTTCTAGACCAAGAGGGAGGCTAAGGTAACTCATTGTTTAAGATGATAAGTAAGGAAAATAGTTCAACCTAAATCTTACGTTGTTCTTCTGTTTCTATATATTTATGTCAGTTTTGGTTCTTCCAATATTTTTATTGCTGTTCAGATTTTGATTAAACCTGTGTAAGGTGTGTTTTTTCTATTCTGTACTCTTGTTTATCACCTAGTAATAGTTACTCAGTATATTAAATATTTTAACTATTTGTATTCACATGCCTGGTGGACAGTGCTTTATTTTAAATACCAGTCGTGATGCAGTAAAGGAGAAGTAAAGTTTAATGTGATTGCCTTTGACATAAATTATGCGACATGCAAAGAGGAATCCAGGGAGACTGTCTTTAGTACTAGAGAATTTTGAAACATGTGGTGTGTTCTGAATTCAATCTGGCAGCAAAAACGTAATGTATTATCCTCTTATAAAGAATCCATCAAATTATGTCGCCAGCTGATTGGATAGAAACTGAGGGTTGTCTCATACACTCTGTCACCTGATAGTGTTTAGAAAGACATGCTTCAGAAGCCAAAGATAAATGGGCAGGATAGGTGGCAAATACTCTGAAAGAGAAGTCAGTGGCTTGGTTTTTTTGTTTTTTGTTTTTTACACTTCAGGAAAGGTAAGGATTGAGATCTGTTGTGGCAGGAGCAGGATTTGTGCCCGTAAAGGAACTGGAGCTCTGATTTGATGGGACAGTTTACTTCAAATAATAGCTCTTCTCCATCTCTTCATTCTTGGATGCATTTTTTAATCTTCTTGACTTTATTATTTGTACATTAATTGTAGACTATTTCTCTTATCTCTGCTTAAATGCTGGGCAGGCAGAATGTGCAGACTTTCTGAAATCCCACAGCTCAGACTGCTTTATAAATGACTTCAATGGGCTCAAACTCCTAGAGTGAGAATTCCAAAATGAATTCTAACAATGGGTCACTGTATAACAGCAAAAAGCCCCTGGGTACAGCTTTAAAAAGTGCCTAAGTCTCATTCGAAAATGAAAGTTGGGCTCCTAAGAGTTCCTTCGCCCCACAACACAAGGGGATATTTACAGCATCTCTGGTGCAAAGAATGATTACATCTGAATTATTTTATTATAGTCCTTGGTGTTTCTAATACATCTTCCAGATCTGTGGCCACTTTAATAGCAATGGAGAGGTCCTCTTGGCTCAAGTCATCAGGGATCCCCAAGGAGGTACAAATTGCAATTGAGGATCTTCTGTTTAAGGGATGTGAACTTTTCAGTTTGAAAACAGGTGAAGCTTTATACCCTCTGAAGGACTCAGCAAATGGAGGTCTTTGAGTCTGTGCTCCTACACCAAAGCAGAAGCACTTGAAGCCATAAGCACATCAGAGGCTGTCAATAAGCCATACTGGCAACCTGAACCACCTAGAAACCCCCACAAATTCCACAGAAGGAACTCCTCTGCATCCATTGCCATGTGTGCACCTCAGCTCTCGTCATCATTAAGGCAGCAGATTTGACTCCTTCCTCGTGAGCTGGGTACAAATTCTGTTGGATTTTCCTCTTTATATTCCCTCCATTTGGGAGTCATTTATTTTATTTTTGTGGGGTTTGGACCATCATCATGATGGACTGCTGAGCCCTGGAAATTGTAGAGGAGGGCTATTCCACCCAATATCAGTCCCTCCCCAAACCCCACCCACCTTCCTGGTTCCTTTTCAGGGACCCCTCTGACAACAGCGTGTACTAGCAGGAGGTACAGTCACTTCTAATTCTCAGAGCAGTGGAAGAGGTATCAGAACATGGAGCGGGAGGGGGTTTTAAATTCCTTACTTTCTAATTCCCCAAAAGAAAGGGGTTTGGTGCCCTCTTCTGGACCTAAGACAAATGAACCCTTCAGTTTGCAAGTTCAAGTTCTGGATGGTAACTCTGGCACAGATGATTCCAACCCTAGATCACCTCGGCTGATGGCCAGCTTTTGCCCTCTAGCATGCTCATTTCCAGATAGCAGTTCACCCTGCCCACAGAAAGGGTCTGAGATTTCGAGTGTGCAATTTCCACTGCCAGTTGAGTATTCCACAAAATAGCTAGTGGTAATGGCAGCTTTCCTGAGGAGAAAATGGCTCTAGGTTTATCCATACTTAGACCATTGGATCATTTGCGGAAAGTTGTCTCCACAGGTAAGTGAGTCTGTTCAGCAGTCTCTGCAACTTTTCACCTCTCCAGGTCTAAAAGTAGACAAACCAAAGTCAATATGAACTCCAGGGAGTGTGCAAAGGAGTTGAGAGAGGGAGCATGAGAGCCAGACATACCTAATAAACATTCTCCAAACTTAAGCCAATAACTGCCCCCCCCAAAAACAAACAAATGAAAAACCACACACATACGCAAAGAACAAATAAACAAAGAACCCCTGCAAGAGTGAAAGTAATGCAGGCAGAAGTTCAGCAGCAAAGTGGGGCCTAACCACTTTATATTGCACTGAATGCAGCCTGTATGATTAGCTGCCTTGTGGGCAGATGGCATATGTGTACATTCAGTGCAAGCAGTTCATGGCCCCTAGAGACAGAGTACAGGCTCTGGAGACCAGGGTGTCTGAACTACAGAAGCTAATGGAAACAGAGAGGTACATACACGAGACTTTGCCATACACAGCAAAGTGGTCCTATCCCTAGTCTGACAGGCTCTGTGCTGTTGAGGAGGATGAAAGTCTCAAGGAAGAAGAACACCCAGGCTGGAGTGGAGGGAAACAATCCCATTTTGGGACCCTCCTTCCAGATGATGTCATGGTATCCTTTCACACTGTGGATACCTCTCCAAGAAAGAAGACCCCTGTTATTAGGAAGAGGGATGGAATAGTAATGGGGGATTCAATTATTAGAAATATAGATAGTTGGGTTTTTTGATGACCAGGAAAACCTCCTGGTGAATTGTCTACTGGGTGCAAAGGTTGTGGACCTCTTGAGACATGTAGACAGACTTATGTGCAGTGCTGGGGAGAAGCTAGTGGTTGTGGTACGTATAGGTACCAGTGATATAGGGAAAGGCAGGAGAGAGATCCTGGAGGTTCAATTTAGGCTGCTAGGTAAGAGATTGAAGTACAGGACCTCCATGACAACATTATCTGAAATGCTTCCAGTTTCATGTGCAGGGCCAGTTAGACAGGCAGAACTGCAGGATCTCAATGCATGGATAAAATGATGGTGTTGGGAGGAGGGATTAGGTTTATTATAGACTGGGGAACCTTTGGGGAAAGGAGGAGCCTAAATTGCAAGGATGGGCTCCACCTACACTAAAATTAAAACTAAGAGCTGGGGAAAACCATAAAGGTGTTGAGGAGCACACTGTTTGGACAGACACATCCCTTAGGCAATTCTTCATTTGGTCCTAAGTGGTGTGCAGGGTCTGGTCCAAGAGGTGGATCTAGCTGAACCACTTGGTAATAGCCACAATAATGTAATTAAATTTAACATCCTTGGGGTGGGGTGGAAGTGCCAAAGAAACCCACCACAGTAGCATTTAACTTCAAAAAGGGGAACTATATAAAAATGCTGAGGCTAGTTCAATGGAAATTAAAAGGAACAGTCACAAGAGTGAAATGTCTGCAAGCTGCGTTGAAACTTCTTAAGAACACCGTAATAGAGGGTCAGACTATAGAATCCAAATGAAAAGAAATAGTAAGAGGACGAAAAAACACCATGATAGCTAAACAAAAGTAAAAAGAGTGGTTCGAGACAAAAAGGCATTTTAAAAATGGAGGAAAATGGAAAGGAACATAAAATCTGGCAAGTCAAGTGTAAAACTACAATTAGGCAAGCCAAAAAAAGAATTTGAAGAGCAACTAGCAGGACACAAAAACGAACAGCAATTTTTTAAAAAGTACATTGAAAGTAGGAAGCCTGCCAAACAATCTGGCCACTGAGTGATTGAGGTGCTAAAGGAGCACTCAAGGAAGACAAGGTGGTTGTGGAGAAGCTAAATGAATTCTTTGCATTGGTCTTCATTGCATAGGAGGTGAGGGAGATTTCCACACGTAAGCCATTCTTTTTAGGTGGCAGACCTGAGAAACTATCCTAGGTTGAAATGTCAATAGAGAGGTGTGACTTTATCTGATTACAATTTAACCATATAGATCATTGTTGCAACCACTATTATATATTTGCAGCAAATCTTGTACAAAGAATGTCAAATGAGGTGTCTATGAATAGGCTATGATTTTCTGATTATGATTTTGCTATTTGTATGCATGTATCATTTTTGTATTTAAAGTTATGAGTATTGGTGCTCTACCTGAATTTCAAATGTTTGCTCCTGGGGTAACGCCCACAAAGTAATTAGCCAGCACATCTTGGAGGGACTACTCAAATTGAGTGGCCCATTGAAAGAACATTTAATTGACAGTGGAACATGGGAGATGCCCATGTGACTCCAAACTCCATCTTGTTGCTGTAATTTTCCACAGTAAGAACAATGGGATGCCCTCCACATGGCAAAAGCTATAAAATGCCCTGGAAACACCTCCATTTGGTCTTCAGTCCTGCTTCTTACCTCTGGAGGAACTTTGCTACAAACTGAAGCTCTGAACAAAGGACTGAATGACCCATCCAAGCTGTGGATGTACTCCAGAGACTTGACTTGAGCCGGCAGTTTATTCCAGCACTGCTACAAGCCTGAACCAAGAATTTTGCCATTACTGTGTGTAATTGATTCCTTTAGCCAATTCTTTCTTTCTTAGAATGGCACTAGTGTGATTTTTGGGTAAGATCTAAGTTATATATTGACCTGGGTATGTGGCTGGTCCTTTGGGATCAGAAGGGTTGTAAAGAACCACTCATCTCTGAATTCAGTGGTGATATAAGAACTGGAATGCCTGAGGAAACTGCCTTTATGTTTTCTTGTTAGCCAGTGTGGCGAAACAGGAGTTTACTTTTGTGGCTGGCTTGGTATATCTTCTAAAAGAATAGCTACCAGTTTGGGGTTATGTTTTGGGTTGGGCATGCATGGCCATGTGACTTGCCCATGTGACTCCAAACTCCATTCTGTTGCTGTAATTTTCCACAGTAAGAACAATGGGATGCTCCTATCACATTACTGCCTAGTTTGCTTAAGAGCTTTTGGTGAGGGACCTTGTCAAAGGCTTTCTGAAAATCCAAGTACACTATATCCACTGAATCATCCTTGTCCACGTTTGTCGACCCTTTCAAAGAATTCTAATAAAATGGTAAGGCATATTTCCCTTTACAAAAGCTGTGTTGATCTTCCCTAACATATCATGTTCATCTATGTGTCTGATAATTCTGTCCTTTACTATAGTTTCAACCAATTTGCCTGGTACTGAAGTTAGGCTTGCCGGCCTGTAACTGCCAGGATTGTAGGCTGTCTGATGTAGGCTCCATGCTGGTTCATTCCCTGCTGTTTCTTTTTACAATGCAAATGATGTCCTGGCAATCTCCTTCACCCATTGTCTTTCTGGCCATCCTTGGCCTGATTTACAAAGGAGACACATTCAAGAAGGCACAAGCAAATTCCTTTGTCTAGAGTGGTGTAATTTATGCTCTGCCTGACATTTTACTGACATAATTTTCAGCACATATTTGTAATTTTCTGTACATTCTTTGTACATACATCAGGCAATAATATTAATGAGCCAGTGTGTTACCAATTCACATTTGATACCTTGCATAACACCTTTTAGACACAGATTCTGGCAACAATGAGTTGGAGTATACTGAGCTGGTTAGGTCCGCTGAGGCTCACTGCTAGATAGCACAGAGCCCCTTGGCTTCTGGCATAGGGTTGCTCTTTAGGTCATACTTACCTTTACAGTATTCTGTATTGATGAAGGGACTGAGTTGCAGGTACCCCCCCAGGTGCTCAGCTGGAGGCATCAGGATACTCATGGCTCAAGCACGCCACTCAATAGACACTATTGGTCAAAAGAATCTATACTTGAGCACATGGGTCACATGGGCACTGAGACTGGACCGTGCATCTTGAAGAACCACAGTTCCAGTAAGGTAAGTAATTGTTTCTTCCTCATGTTGATACATGTCTGCTGTGAGAAGCAGGTTGAACATAAGAACATCTATATTGGGTCAGACCAAAGGTCCATCTAGCCCAGTATCCTGTCTTCTGACGGTGGCCAGTGCCAGGTGCTTCAGAGGAAATTAACAGAACAGGTAATCATCAAGTGATCCTCTCAGAATTCCTTCCCCACTCTGAACTCTGGGGTACAGATGTGGGGACCCGCATGAAAGACCCCCTAAGCTTAATTCTACCAACTTAGTTAAAAACTTCCCCAAGGCATAAATTCTTCCTTGTCCTTGGACAGTATTGCTGCCACCACGTGAGTTAGACAAAGAGTCAGGAAAAGGACCACTTGGAGTTCCTGTTTCCCCAAAATATCGCCCCAAGCCCCTTCACCCCCTTTCCTGGGTAGGCTTGAGAATAATATACCAACCAAATAGGTAAACAAGGTGAGCAGAGACCAGACACTTGGGTTTTTAGGATACTAAAAACCAATCAGGTTCTTAAAAGCAGAACTTTATTATAAAGAAAAAAGTAAAAAAAGCACCTCTAAAATCAGGATAGAAGGTAATTTTACAGGGTAATAAGACTTAAAACACAGAAACTAGGCAAAACTTCAAAGTTACAGAAACCACAGGAATAAACCACCCTCTTAGCATAGGGAAAATTCACAAGCTAAAACAAAAGATAACCTAACGCATTTCCTTGTTATTACAATTTCAGTAATTTTAGACGTATCATTTCAGTAGAAGATGGATTATTTGCTTGGTCTCTCTCTTTGTCTTGAGAGGGAACACACAGAGAGCACAAACAAAACCTCTTCCCCCTCCCCCCCCCCCCATTTGAAAGTATCTTCTTTCCCCATTGGTCCTTCTGGTCAGGTGCCAACTAGGTTAATGGAACTGATTAACCCCTTACAGGTAAGTGATTCTGTACCTCTGGCCAGGAGGGATTTGATGTTACTGTATATATAAAAGTTGTTACCCTTCTCTTTATATGTATGACAAATCCATTCCCTGTCACCCATTCCCAGCTTCTGGTAAACAGAGGCTAGGGACACCATCCCTACCCATCCTGGCTAATAGCCATTGATGGACCTATCCTCCATTAATTTATCTAGTTCTTTTTTGAACCCTGTTATAGTCTTGGCCTTCACAAGATCCTCAGGCAAAGAGTTCTACAGGTTGACTGTGCATTGTGTGAAGAAGTACTTCTTTTTCTTTGATTTAAATCTGCTGCCTATTAATTTCATTGGGTGACCCTAGTTCTTGTGTTATGAGAAGGAGTAAATAACACTTCCTTATTTACTTTCTCCACACCAATCATGATTTTATAGACCTCTATCATATCCCCCCTTAGTCGTCTCTTTTCCAAATCCCAGTCTTATTATTCTCTCCTTATACGGAAGCTGTTCCATACCCTACTTGTTTTTTTGCCCTTTTCTGTACCTTTTCCAATTCCAATTCCAATATATATTTTTTGAGATGGGACGACCATATCTGCATGTAGTATTTAAGATGTGGGCGTACCATGGATTTATATAGAGGCAATGTGATTTTTCTGTCTTATTATCTAGCCCTTTCCTAATGATTCCCAACATTGTTAGCTTTTTTTGACTGCTGCTTCACATTGAGTGGATGTTTTCAGAGAACTATCCACAATGGTCATTGGGAAGTATAGACCTGAAATTAAACGAAGGTTCCTAACCATCAGAGGAGTGAAGTTTTGGAATAGCCTTCCAAGGGAAGCAGTGGGGGCAAAAGATCTATCTAGCTTTAAGATTAAACTCGATAAGTTTATGGAGGAGATGGTATGATGGGATAACATGGTTTTGGTAATTAAATATTCATGGTAAATAGGCCCAATGGCCTGTGATGGGATATTAGATGGGGTGGGATCTGAGTTACCGAGGAAAGAATTTTCTGTAGTATCTGGCTGGTGAATCTTGCTCAGGGTTTAGCTGATCGCCATATTTGGGGTCGGGAAGGAATTTTCCTCCAGGGCAGATTGGAAGAGGCCCTGGAGGTTTTTTGCCTTCCTCTGTAGCATGGGGCACGGGTCACTTGCTGGAAGATTCTCTGCTCCTTGAAGTCTTTAAACCACAATTTGAGGACTTCAATAGCTCAGACATAGGTGAGAGGTTTTTCGCAAGAGTGGTGGGTGAAATTCCATGGCCTGCGTTGTGCAGGATGTCAGACTAGATGATCATAATGGTCCCTTCTGACCTAAATATCTATGAATCTATCTATGAATCTATGGATGACGCCAAGATCTTGCTTGAGTGGTAACAGCTAATTTAGACCCCATCATTTTATATGTATAGTTGGGATTGTAATACACACTGAAAAACTTTGCATTTATCAACGTTGAATTTCATCTGCCATTTTGTTGTCCAATCACCCAGTTTTGTGAGATCCCTTTGTAACTCTTCAGAGTCTGCTTTGGACTTCACTATCTTAAGTAGTTTTGTATCATTTGCAGATTTTGCCACCTCGCTGTTTACCTGTTTTCCAGATCATTTATGAATATATTGAACAGTACTGGTCCCAGTATGAACCCCTGGGGGACACCACCATTTACCTTTCTCCATTCTGAAAACTGACCATTTATTCCTACCGTTGGTTTCCTATCTTTTAACCAGGTTTCAGAGTAGCAGCCGTGTTCGTCTGTATCCGCAAAAAGAAAAGGAGTACTTGTGGCACCTTAGAGACTAACCAATTTATTTGAGCATAAGCTTTCATGAGCTACAGCTCACTTCATCGAGTGAGCTGTAGCTCACGAAAGCTTATGCTCAAGTAAATTTGTTAGTCTCTAAGGTGCCACACGTACTCCTTATCTTTTAATCAGTTACAGATCCATGCCAGGACCTTCCCTCTTATCCCATGACAGTTTACTTTGCTTCAGAGCCTTTGGTGAGAGACCTTGTCAAAGGCTTTTTGAAAATCCAAGTACACTATATCCACTGGACTCTGAGGTTGACCCTGAGCAGTACTGTAGATATTTTTGCAACATTGCATTTTAGAACATTCTGTTTCAAAAGATATAGGGACTTAGTGAGCTGTCTTGTGCCACAAGGACACTATTTATGAGATATATATTTTAGTACGGTTTATACAGATCTGATTATATGAGAAAACCAGTGGAAAGGGTTTCAAATGTACTGTGTGTGTGTTTTTGGTTTTTTTTTATTGAGGTAATGCGTAAAGGTCCCACTCAGAATCAGAGGACCTTTGTGCTGTATAAACATATAAACCAATCCCTGCTATGAAAATGAAATGGATTTTTTGAATTAGAAAACATCAAGCTAAAGAATTTAAGAATATTGAAAACACAAAATATTTTCTTTTCCAAAGGAGAGATGGTAATGTTCTTCCTTGCCTTCCCCCATTCTTTTTTTTATTATATTTTTGTTCTGATGTACTGTCATAGAGCTGAAGTGTGTGTGTGTATGTGTGTGTAAAATATTAAAAATCCAGCTTCTTATGGGCGCCTTCCATTCAAAGGGTATAGCTGGAAGTGGCCAGGCTATGTCAATCTAGATAGATTACAATCAGTGTATCAAATAATATGCTTCCCCATAGCCAAACTATTGTAGAAAGATCAAAGGAAGATTGGGTTATCTAACTGTATAAAGTACTCTAATAGTTTTCTAACAGTTTTTGTATGTGGCACTCTCTCCTTTCTTCATTCCTCCCAACTGAAGGTTAGTTCTTCTTTTTTAGAATGGGAGGGGGGAACTCATCAAAATATTTCAACTGTTTTTTTCGTTTTTAAGTCAGTGTAGAGAGGGACTAATGCAGATGTACAGTATCTGACATGTATTGCCTATAAAAGCAGCCCTGTTAGAAAAGGGTCAGTTATTTAAGTAGTAAAGTTAAAAAGATACAGTAACTCTTATAACTAGCAATTTTAATCACAGCTTTTTCTTCCCATTTTGAATTCAATTTTTTGTTTAAGTATTGCAACCTTCTGCGAATCTGGTAGGATTACCTCAGCCCTGGGTTAAAGGGTACAGCTTCAACTGAAGTCAGAGTGACGCCCTTTGCTGTGTGCCCTTATATCAGAAGTTAAATTGGCACAAAGAGTATTTCATGCGGATCCTAAACATGTTAATTTCCTAACTTCATGCAGTTTTTAGCTAACTTTCTTATTTTCAGAAAATCCCTTCCAGCCTTCTTGGCATAGTATCGCAGTATTAACAAATGCTATGAATTTCTCCAGAGAGGATGTCACACTTAATTATGCTGTGGTCACTGTTGCTGAGTGGCTCATTGTACTTACCTCATAGACCCATCCCCTGTGAGTTACTCAAGAATGAGTCAAGAGTAGTTTCTCCTTTTTGTAACATCAAGGACTGATTTTTTCCAAGAAACAATCATTTATGGTATAAAGGAATTTTTACTGCCAAACCAGAACTGGATGTGCTGGTAAACCAATTTATTTTGAAGTTGTTAAAGTTCTCCCCCTATTACTGTTCCAGAAGAGTTTGTTACCTCTTTGACCTTTCCCAGCATTTAAATAAGCCTGCCAATGCTACAGCTTTTTGTCCGAGGGCTTGTCTAAATGTACAGCACTGAAGCGGCGCTGCTGTAACACTTAGGCCTCATCTACATGGCCAAGTTTATTTGCCAAAAGGCAGCTTTTGGTGATGAAACTGCAGAGGTGTACGCACTGCAAAGCCACTTTTTGCGAGGAAACTCCTCAGTTGCAGTGCTGTGATAAAACCACCTCCAGGAGAATGATAAGGCCTTTTGCGCAAAGGTTTTATCAGCAGAGTGCCAGTGTAAACACCTCACTTGCTTTTATCGCTGTAATTGGCCTCCGGAGGTGTCCCACAATGCCTGCGGTGACAGCTCTGCTCAGTGTTTTGAACTCTGCAGACATGCACCCCTCCCCTTTCAAAGCTCCGTTCTGACAGCCCCTCTGTGTGTGTGTGTGTGTGTGTGTGTGTGTGTGAGAGAGAGAGAGCGCTCGATGGTTGTGCAGAGCCAGGGAGGGAGGTGAGGGCTGATGTTGGGGTTTTCCCCTTCCTCTTCCTCAGGACATGTTGCTTTTGGTGGCTGTCTGGACATAGAGACAGCATGCCGACCCACTCATGCTCCCCCAACACACACTGTCTGTCTCCCCCACACCCCATACACACATGCTCCCAGTCTCACATGCTCCCCCACCCACTTCAGTTGAAAAGTGGCTGGCAATCTAGTTGCCCATGGAATGGAGGGATTGAGAAACCTGCATCATGTGATGCTGTACCTGCCCCACGAGGCACTGCAAACCCTTCCCAAAACACCCTGCGGCCAATCGCACAATGGGATAGCTACCCACAGTGCACTGCTTTCTGTGTTGATGCAAGAGCTGCTCATGAGGATGCACTCTGCCGACAGAAGGGAGCACAGTGTGGATGTGCAACAGCAGTTTGTTTAAAGCTCTTCATTAAAAGTGGTATAACTTTTGGGGAAAAAACTTGGCAGCGAAGACACTACCTACGCTGGCGGGAGAGTTTCACCCATTGGCATAGGAACTCCACCTCCCTGAGAGGTGGTAGCTACATCGAAGGAAGAAGCCCTCCCATCAACAGCGCTGTCTGTACCCGGAGTTTGGCTGGTATAACTGCATCGCTCAGGGGTATGGATTTTCCACATGCCTGAGCAACATAGTTATATACTGACATATGTCCCAAGTGTAGACTAGGGCACAGACTAAGAATTTTCAGACTCTTTTAGTGATTAGTCGGGAAAACCCCTGGTCTACAAGGGAAATCCTATCTGATTTGTCTGTTCTTTCACATTCACCCACCTCCTGGGAAAAGATAGCCAATCGGAGTTGCTACATTTTGTGATAGACGACCCAGTCCCTGGCCAGGTGTAACAGGCAGAGCTCTACCTGCTACCTGCCAGCCTTGTGTGCAAATGGCTGGAGCCCTGTGTGACTCAGTCTAGCCATTCGGTCTGAGAGCTGGCTGGGGAGCAGTTGCTACCCAGTTCCCTGTTGCTTTCAACAGGAGAGACCTACAGTGTGCTAGTGAGGCCCATGTGGGAGGTGAGGATTCCAGAACCATGTGCCCTCCTTCAGAGGTGACTGCTGCCCAGAGGACCCCCCATTCCACACCTCTCATCCCTCCATTTCCTGACATCTAGCCTCCAGTTCCTGGCTGCCCCTCTTACCTTAGAAGTCCTCATGAGGAGGGGGAGCGCTGATGACCTCCCCTCCAGTCTGTGGCTAGTTCCCCATCTTCAGAGGGCTTGCTAATCAGGAGGCCACAGCCCTTCCACCCACTGAGAGCACTAGAATATTCAGGGGAAGGCACATGACCATCCCTACAGCCTGACTGAGCTTTGCCAGATCCAGCACTTCCAACTCATGGGAAACTCCTTCCCATTGAGTGGATTAGGGTCGCCTGGCCGCATGATGGAGAAACCTGTTGGTTGGGGGAAGATAGAGGTTTGGTTATTGAATAGGGGACAGTTAAGGATGTTGGTACCTGGGGAAGATATGAAAGGCAATTCATTAGATTTCAGAACTGACACCTCACTGAGATGACTGAAGCCAATCACATCTCTCAAGTTGTTCCAGGCTGTGTTCAGGCTCAGGCAGGCAACATTGCATCCATGTATGGTCAGTTTGGGTTTGGAAGTTGCCCTCTGAAAGCATGCGGACTAGAAACACAGGGTGGAACTATGCAGGCTTACACCAACTGAGGCTCTTGTCACTTATAAAATATTAAAGTTCACATTCCTGAGCACAATTTGAAAGCAAAGGGTGGAGTCTGTGGCAAATCCCATGGGAATGGAAGGCTATGTAAGGGTTTCCGTTTTAACCCCCTGTTTTCAGATGCTTATAAACTTACAAAGTTTTTTTTTTTTTTCTTTCTTCACATTTCAGGCTGAAATTTCCTAGGCTTGGACCCTGCCTGAGGGCAAATTTTATTTGGAAGATTTGAACTAAAATGGTTCAGACGTTTGTGCAATGTGGTGGGGAAACTCTTTATTTATATATCTGCTTTTCTGAGCAGCTGTGGAAAGGAATGAGGGTAGCAAGCTGAAATTTGTGGTGGAAACAGTCCTCATGGCGAAATGCGCTTGAGTGTTCTGGTGACCATTGTTTTTTATTTGACTGAGTTACAAACAAGGTTTCATATATGAGTAGTACAAATGATACATCTTTTCTCTTTTTAGAGCTCTTTGAAATAAAGAGAGTCTTACATGCATACACAATAAAGCCTAACTTATCTACATATTGAATAATATGGGTCCTGATCTAAGCCTTATTGAAGTCCATGGGAATCTTTCTATTAACTTCAATGGCCTTTAGTCTGAGCCCATAATAAATATATACAGTGAAATGAGATAGGCCGTGAAGGCAAGGACTCCTCTAGGATCCTATCTTATAAGCTGCACAGTAAAGGAAGCAAGTGTTCTTATTCCCATGGACACCTTCTAAGGCAAAAGCTGGACAGCTCCTAAGATTCATAGGGGGGAGGATGATCTGCCTTGGAACCTGACAAGTTTATGAGAGGCAGTATGTTCCAGCAGTGCCTAGCCAAACAGTTCCAACCCTGAAACGTCCTCTTTGTTTTTTGTTTTTTAATATATAATTTAAGTTTCTAGGAAATCACACTGAAGTATGTGGTTACTTACATATGTTGACCTCCTGTTGACCAGCTGGTAACAAAAACTGGATCTTTGTTATTGCAAAGATGCTTGCTGCCCTCTTGAGCCAGGGCTTGCAAGTCCATTTGTATCAGCAATTGCAAGAATGGAACTTCATCTTTCTAGGCTTTCACCACTTGATGGGTTAATGGTCTCAGGCACCATCCTGACCCCAAGAGAGAGGATTGCCCAAATAACATGCCCCCGAAGCACATTTTTCAGTGCAAAGCTTTTCAAAGGGACACTATCTATTGTCTTATGCTAAAATTCTAGTTTGTGATTTGAGAGAGAGAAACGTGGGGAGATGATAATGTTGACACAAGAGTGGAGTAAGTAGTATAATGGGTCACAGCTCTGGCTCCTATGGCTCTTTTACAGTTAAAGTGCAGCTCGTGGTGCCCCATGGCGCACCCCCCCACCATTCTTCACCTACCAGACTGGGGGAGGGGAAGCTCAGGGCTTCTGCCCTGTGGCAGGGTGGTGGGGCTCGGGGCTTCTGCCCTGCGGGGAGGGGGGTCTTTGGGCAGAAGCCCCGAGCCCCGGCAGACGTGCCCTGCAGGGCGGAAGCCCTGACAGTGGCATCCGGCTCTCAAACTTCTGAAGATTATCGTATGCGACTCGGAGGGTCAGTAAGTTTGGCCACCCCTGCTGTAGAACAACAATTAGCCTGCCAGACAGAATAGAATGTTGCGACACAAGGAATGTGGCTAACCTCCGATTTCTGTGCAATGCCAGGAGATTTACAAAGTATAATACAAATAGAAATATTATCATAATTAAAAATAAAATTCAGTGAAAATTATCTTTGAGGGATTCCCCTGAAATGTTGCGAATTCAGATGAAGCAGCTGTATGCTCTGGGAGCTAGAAACTGATCAATTCCACTTTTATTTTGCTGTCCAAGCCAAGTGACATCTTCAACAAAACTCTGCATACTTGATAAAACAACTCATTTAATAAACATTGCTTGATCTTGGTTACTAATGCAACTTATTTTCAGTCTCTCCCTAACAGTTAGCTTACTGTTTCTTCATTGAGTGAACTGATGCTCTTTCAGTGAGGCTTTTGCTAATACCATGCAGTTAGTTTTATCCTATTTCACTTGCATGACATGCGCTCTGAATGTACAAATCAATAGGCAGGACACGGACAATGTTGCCGACTTAAGAAAGTCTTCCCTCTTTTGTCAATATTGTGTATGCATGTGTGTGCTCAGTTGCACTTGTTCTCTCTCTCTCCCCTGGGGGGCCTCAGGTGAGAAAGCAAAACTTGCCAAGATACTTGCTGCAAGCTCTTCATCTCTTATTACACGAAAGAATTTGAACTCCATTTGCCTGCACCATGGGGTGTTATATCTAGGAAATGTGTTCCCATGCTAAGGGCCAGATTGTGGAGCCCCGATTCATGCTGGTGCAAAGTTACTCACACGAGTTGTCCCATTGAAGCTGTGTGTGAGTAAGAACTCTGCGTGCTGGGTTGAAGTAGCTGTAACACAAGCCAAATATAAAAGGATCAAACTTTATTCATTTTTAGTTAGCTATAACAGACAGCAAATGACCAGCATATCAGAGTGGTCTTAGTGCACATGTGCAACTGATGTGCATTAGCAAATGGATGTTATCCCCATAAATAATGTAGTTTGCCTCATTTTGCCTGCATAGGTTATATTCTATCTTTCATTGTATTGCTAACGTTGATGCATGAAATGGCATGATTCTTGGCTCTGAGAGTTTGCCCTATTTGGGGTTGGGAGGAAATTTCCCCCTGGGTCAGATTGACAGAGACCCTGTGGGTTTTTCACCTTCATCTGCAGCATGAGGCATGGGTCACTTGCAGATTTAAACTAGTCTAAGTGGTGGATTGATTCTCTGTAACATGAGGTCTTTAAATCATGATTTGAGGATTTCAGTAATTCAGCCAGAGGATATGGGTCTGTTACAGAAGTGGGTGGGTGAGATTCTGTGGCCTTGGCCTGCAATGTGCAGGTCAGACTAGATGATCCCTTCCAGTCTCAAAGTCTATGAGTCAGTATATGAAGTCTGATGAAAACACTCTTAATTTCTTGTTTGGGAGTAGAGAATGGATTGTGTAATTCTACAGTTCCATCCAAAACCTATGGTACAGTTTCCTTGTGTTTCAGTCAAATCAACGACAGAATGCCTTGTTTTCTTACCTTATTCAATGTTCCTATTTGTATAATAAATACTTTGATATGGAATCATATTTTAAATTACTTCTTTCTGCCTTTTTTCTTCTCCTCTGCCTAGTTGTCTTTTCCAAAATCTTCCTGGAGTAGGTTTTGTTCAAAGTGTTACATGAACATCTTCTTCCCAAACCCACCCAGAGTGAATACAGACATGGAAAATCTCTTGAATTACGGCAAGCAGGTGATCCTGCAGCCAGTTGCTTCCATGAATTGTAAGATTATTCTTTTTGTTCAGATGGTAGCTCTTTTATTTGTTTTGGAAAGTCTAGTATGGTGTTTGAATCTGACATTATGTCTAAATCCTATTTCAAGCAGTTAAGAGATGCCTAATATATGAAGGATTTTTTAGTTTTCTAACCTAAGGAAACAGAATTCCCTTAAAAGGGCATGGCCAACATAAAATGCATGAATTAACAAAATCTTTAGCATTGTCCCTAAATATCACTCTGTTACTGAAGCTGAAAACTTTGTCTAATTACTCTTCCCCATTTAAATTACTCTTCCTCTGTTTCAACTGTACAGGTGGCTCAGCTTGGCCAATGAAGGCTTGTCATCAGTCCTGCTATTTGCGGCATCATTCTTATTTTTCTGGTGTTCCACAAGCATAATCCTGGGTCCCAAAAGCAGTTTCAAAGTGGGTTAAGTTACACAGAGGCAAGACACTCTCTTGCTTTTGCATAAGTGAATTATGCAAACACATGGAGTTATTCAGAAACAGTGATCACACTTTAAATTCCCAGAGTTCCAGAGTAACTTTCAAGTGTAGACCAACCCTTAGTCACATCTGTAAAGTGAATTATTTTGCCTTCAATTTGTTGCATACCAAAGCGAGACAGTTGGCCCATTGATATTGTTGAGAGCCATTTGCTCTTCATCAGGGAAACCTTTATTAAATGGTTGGTAAGCGTTAGCAATTGTAAACAGGAACTGTAAGGAATGCCTCAAGTTCTCACTGGGTTATGCTGAAATTTTCCATTAAAGATCAAACAAACCTCATCTGCAATCAAAAGGCCAAGAGTAACGGAAATGTTCTGGGCAAATCTACTGCATAACTTAGTGGTAATTTCTATAGTGTTGTTCACCTCCTGTAAACAAACAGCAATGGAGAGCAGGTAATCATGGGGGAAGTTGCAGGTGTTATGATATGTAAATGAATTTCAGACTATGGATTACTCACAGATTTTTTTTGGTGTGATTATTTATTTTCTATTCAGTATTTGTTTTTTTGACTTGTATGACTGGTCAGTGAAGTTCCATTGTATTGTAATTTCCAGTGACAATTCATGTTCTTGCACAAACAAGCCTATTTATGCAAATACAAGCCTCTGACAGCTATTATATGAAAACCTGTACGTGTTTGTGAACAGCGCATAGAAGACTGATGTGAATACCATCACACTGAGGTGGAGGCAAGGTAGATTAGCTAGGCCTATCTATTATCAGGAATATTTCTGCTGCTAAAGACTTCACAGTTGCTGTGGTGGAGGCCAAGACATCTTTCTTCACCTTCTACACAGGCATGGTAGAAAACTTCAAGCACTATTCTGTGTTGTCATGGTCAGACTGGATACAAGATTCCTGCCCTTGGTGCTCATGTCTCCCCTCTTGTTTTTGCTATTGCTGATTGTCCATGAATCATGATGACCTGTTAGATTGAATCTGAGAGAGAGGATATTTGGAGGCTACTTCATCAACTGTTAATTCTAAGGCATCCCAGCTATGATCTAGTAGGAAAGAATCAGTTGTCTGGATCGGGATTTTTGTTGCTGTTTTTTCTTAAACTGTGACGACAGTGACAACTAAAACACACCACTGTAGATGCATTGGTTCCATTAACCTGAGACGGTGGACCATGAAAACAGATCTTGTCCCCACAGGAAAGGTGGGCCCCAATTCTAAACAAGAGAGGGTAGTGAATAGGTCATTGCAAGGTTGGCACTTCCACTTCCAACCCAGCGCTCTGATCCTACCTTCTAATCTAGGATATCCTGAGTGTGGCCCATTGTATTTGTTAAGCTAGAAACCACTTAGGAAAATCTCATGGTTGTCATAACAGCCCTGAAATTTGTAATTGATCCAGAAGCTTTCTTACAGGTTTTCCAAGAAATAATGACTAATCAGTGATTGGTGCTTGTTCATCACATCCTGCCAGCTGTTTTTGAGGTTAAACATACGGCCAAGCACTTGAAACTCTCATAAGAACTACACAGTGCTTCCATTGCCTTCTTAGGCTATGGCTACACTACAGCCTATGTTGGCAAAATTTATGTCACTCGGTGTGAATAAGCCACCCACAGAGCAACATAGGTTTCACCAACATAAGCATTTGTGTGCACAGAGTTATGTTGATGGGAGAGCTTCTTTTGCAGACATAGGTTCTGCTGCTCACGGGGGAGGTTCGCTCTCAGTACAGCTGCTTCGCTGCAGTGTTGGATGTATAGACATACCCTTAATCTCAAACACCATGGGTGGCCAGTGAACCAGCTGTTGGGGGAGACTAGCCCCCAGTCCCTCCCCTTCTGCCTGAGGCCCTACCCCTTGCTCTCTCCTTCTGCTCCCCCTCCCCCAGCAGGAGCCCAGAGCACCCCCCCACACACGGTTCTCCCCCCCAAGCACTCCCAGCCCTGGAGCTCCGGGTGGGCCACCAACCCCAGCCCTGGAGTGCTGGATGAGGTGGTCCCAGCACCACAGGCGGGAGGCGCAGCCCGGCCCCAGTGCCCCGAGTCCATGTGGCATGGGCATGCCAGCGTGCCCCAGTCCTAACCAGCCTGGGTTACGGAAGAGTAGGAACCGGGAAGGAACTGCAGGAAGGGGCCTAGGGGCGGAGCATGGGCGGGGCCACGCCAGACTGTTTAGGGCAGCACAGCCTCCCCCAGCCTATGATACCCGCCGCCCATGTCAAACACACTCTGCTGGAAGAAATTGTTGCCAGACTGAGTGCACTTTCCAACTCTTCCTTTGAGCTATGAATTGCATGCCGGTGAAATTTTTAGCTTCCCAAACTTTGAGCTCCATTCGAATCATTCTTGCTTGATGTGGGGTGTGGGACTGAGAAGATTCCTTGCATTTGTTAGACTAATTATGGGATTGTGAAATTTGTCACGTAACTGATGGGCATGGAAACTAATTCCATGCCACTAAAACAAACCGCTTTCATGGTGCTTGTCAGACTAGTGATTTCAACCACACTTGTGACACTGCAGTTTTTTAAAATAAATCTTAAGTTTCCAGCAAATTGGAAAGCTGATGATGAGTTGCACAGAAAGCTTCAGTCTGTAGCTTCCAGTGAGTGTCTGGGATGGACCATTATACGTCTACTGGATGGGCCAATATTGCACTTCATTAAACCACTATCTTACTTGGGATGAAAGCATTTTTTATTCACGCAAATCGTATGTGGTATATGTTCGATTAATTCCCAGGATGCTATAATAATGAAGTTTATGCATTGAGACTTTAAGGAATCAGAGTGCATTGCTGTGAAATTTCATGTTAAAATGAATCAGCTATGTTTATAAAATGTCTAAATGTGTTGTTATGGTTAGGAGAATACACAAGAAGGCTTTGTTGAAAGGTACATGTTGCATGAGTTATTACCACAGTGCATTGTCTGAGTGGACTCCTGTAATGACACTGACACCAGCAGTCACATTAATGCAATTGTGGCAAAGGGCTATTAGTGTTTTATTTAATTTTATTCCAAGGGATTTCTGTGGCCCTCTCTCTCTCAACCAGTTCCATCCAGTGTTGGAGGCTGGTGGCTGATGCCTTCTGTGTTGGGTGTCATTATGATACAGCTGCTTGGGGAAGTCCTTGTTCAGTGTGGTGTCTTGCAGCACACCCTATGGGTGATTGAGACTGGGGATAAGTCTCCTTTGTAATAATGGGCCTTTTATTGAGAATACCCTTCCCTCTACTGTCCCAGGAGGAAGTGTGAGGTCTCTCAGCACAGCAGTAACAACTGGAATGAAGCAAGGGTGGTAAGGAGCATAGGGAGATGGTTCCTGAGGTACAGCAAATGGGCCCCTGCCCATTCTAGATGTGCAAGATGAGGTTGAGTTGGCCCCAGAATACAACTGACAGCTAATGCGAAGTGTGGAACACCAGTGTGGTGTGTTCATGGCCATTGGCTCTGCTGAAGACAGAGGCAAACTGAGAGATCATGTGATGCAGTACTGCCAATGAGCAGGATATTTGTGAACTCCCATTGGAATCCTTTTAAAACCTTCCTTTTTGGTTGCCTCAGCTGATTAACCCCAGAAATAGCCTGCTAAACTTCTGTGTAATCCTTTGTAAAGCTTTAAGGAGGACAGTTCTTTCCAATTTTGATTTCAAATTTTGCAGCTGTTAGTGGGAGCAGATCAAGAACGCAGCGAAGGTGGTAGAGCAATGAAGATGGCAAAACACAACAATACGGTCACCAAAATCTGACCACAAACTACCTTAAATCTGACTGGGATCAAAATGTCTCTACTGGTCTCCTTAGACTAACTCAGTGGTTCTCAACCAGGGGTACACATACGTCTGGGGGTACACAGAGGTCTTTCAGGGGCTACATCAACTCATCTAGATATTTGCCTAGTTTTACAACAGGCTACATAAAAAGCAGAGGCGAAGTCAGTACAAACTATAATTTCATACAGACAATGACTTGTTTATACTGCTCTATGTATAATATCCTGAAACGTAAGTACAATATTTATATTCCAATTGATTTATTTTATAATTATGTGGTAAAAATGAGAAAATAAGCAATTTTTGCAGTGACACTTTTTTATATTTTTATGTCTGATTTTGTAAGCAAGTAGTTTTTAAGTGAGGTGAAACTTGGGGGTACACAAGACAAATCAGACTCCGTACAGTAGTCTGGAAAGGTTCAGAGCCACTGGACTAACTAACTAAAAGCATGTTTCAGAGTAACAGCTGTGTTAGTCTGGGGTATTCGCAAAAAGAAAAGGAGTACTTGTGGCACCTTAGAGACTAATCAATTTTATTTGAGCATGAGCGAGCTGTAGCTCACGAAAGCTCATGCTCAAATAAAATTGGTTAGTCTCTAAGGTGCCACAAGTACTCCTTAACTAAAAGCATGTAGCTGGATTTCCAGATCATCAATGGAACAAAGATTATCAACACCTGAATAGGCTCACATCAAGTTGCGTACTTAGATGTAGACCTCATAGTACAGATGTGCCAATGTGAAGTTAGAACTTGCCTTAACTTATTGAAAACAACACACAGGAACAGCCCTGCTGAATGAAGCATCCCTAAATGATGCTGTGTATGTTATGTAAACAACCTGGAAATTTACAATACATTAAATCAACTGACAACCTCATTAGACTCTAGGGATAACCAGGGTTGTTTTTGTTGGTTTGAATTTTTACAAAAAATATAAAAGGAGCACCTCTCCTAGGGTCTGTGAAATGTTTTCACTTTTTCTTTGAAACCAGAGTATCATCTGTTCAAATGAATACTTTATAGCCTGTCCACTTTTTTATTAATGGGCTCTTATATATAAAGTGTAAATATATTAAAAATGAGAAAACTTGCCCAATATTTTGTTGTCCATCCTCCTACTATTAAGTGGGCATTGGTTAAATAATTTATTCTGTTAAAATTATACATATTACAGCAAACCAAGGCTTGGCAATAAGCAAATGCTGTAGTAGCACAGATAAACTGCTATGGTTTATGAATTCAGTGCCTTCCAATGAACAGCAGAGGGCACAAATTCTCTAGAAGTTGGCCTTGTCCCTAGTCTTTGTCAGTAGGAATGTGCTAAAAACGTTTAGACAAATCTAAATGAATCAAGCTTTGAAGAGTGAAAAATAAAGCTTAAATGGAAAAGTAAGGGGAAATTGAGGATGGTGACGTGTTTCATATCTATACACACACTTTTATATTATAGATATTACATGCATAGACACACAGGTTTATGTATGTGTATATTACTAATGTGTGTACATTTTGTTTTATACATACATACATACATCATGATGTGGTGTAAATGTCTTAGTGAGAATTTCATGACTGCGTTACTCATGAGTGATGAAGCCACAAGTGAATTATTTAGGTCATTCTAAGTGAGTGCCAATCAAAGCTTTATACCACAACATCCTGTGTTTTGTATATAACACGTGTTTCAGAAGGTGATTTAGAAATACATTGGAGAGTTTTAAATACGTTTATTTGGACTATTTCTTGTATCTCTTCAAGTGTGGAACTAGATGGCTTTGCTACCACAAGTCTGTGCTCAAGTCCCATTGACTTCAGCGGGTCTTAAACACATTCTTAAAATTAAGCATGAGCGGAAATGCTTTGCCAAGCTAGGTACTTAAAGTCAGTATCCTGGGGACCCTCCAGATCTAGAAGCAATTGATGTGTGCTCCTCTGCAGAGCTAGAAACCTCTCCTCTCTGATGGCATAAAGCTCTGGTTCAAGCTGTGCAGGGCTGTGAATCTTGGAATGGGAATAATCAGGAAAGCACTATCTCACTGAGGTATTGTGACAATGAGTGTATTAGCTAAGGTGCTCAGATACCATGGTAATGAGGGCGATATATGTATCTAAGTGATAGACACCATCTATAGTCTCATTGTTCCCAAATGTGCAAGAGATTGACCTTCAGGGCCCATAGACTGTAAGCTCTTTAGGGCAAGAACAGTCTTAAACTAGGTGTTTGTACAGTGTCTAGCACAATATTTATGACCTTGATTAGGCCCTTTAGGTGCTATTGTAATATTAATAATTCAAGGTATTTTGGACCAAAGAGGTTATGGATTCCATGGTAGAGCCACTTAGTGAAAGAGCTTTGCTGGCAGTTTTCTCCTGTATGTACCAAGGGAGCTCCAGCACAATCGTCTTTGCTGATCTCAACTGTAATGGGATGGTGGGAGGAAAAATGTAGTCTTTTCTGGCAGGCAGAGTTGTGGGTGGCTATTTAGGACTTTATAGGTCAGAACCACCACATTGAACTTTTCCCAGAAGCTAGCTAACAAGCAGTACAGCTCATGGGAGGCTGATGTCACCTACTCCTGGCAAGGCACTCCACTCTGGAAGTGGGCAGCTACATTCTGCCCCAGTTTCAGCTTCCCAAATGATTTAAGGTGTAGCTTCATGTAGAAGGCATTGCAACAATTGAACGACAAAGGAATGGATGAAGATTGCAAAGAAAGCTGTTCTGACCATAGCTGCTGGTCCTCTAAACCAACAGTTGCTTCTGACCGGACCTCAGACTCTGAATGGCAGGTGCACATCTTCAGTCATGGAGGTAAATACAATCTCCAACATAACTTCAGGTTGTTTCTCCGTACCTATCAACATCAGTTGTATTCTGATTAGTATGTACCCCCCTGAAAATCTGAGATCAAAATCCTTAAATCACAAATCCTCCTAGTCCAACTCTCCTGCTGACCTAGCGCTGTCTATGCCGGCACTTAGGTCAGTGTAACTTCCTTTGCTGAGGGGGGTGGTTTTTTCACACCCCTGAGCAACATAATGTTTGCCACAGTAAGTGCTAATGTAGACACAGCCTCAGGGATGTGCTTCTACAAGGAGTAACAAAGTTTCTCCTCAATATCTTTTGCCTTGTGAATTCACACATGCAGTTCTAACCTACATATGTTAAATAATAGTAATAAAATCGGTGCTTCAATCTTTGAAAGACATATTTTTCACCAGAGTGTTAGGAAGTTAACTTTGGTAAAGGAAGACTTCTTCTATTATTGGTGTCTGTGTATTTATCCCTAGGTGTCTGAGAGTAGACTGCATTATTCTATCTATAGACTGACTAGCACTGAATTATTATTATTATTCATTGTACAATGCCTTAGATGGGCCTGGCACTTCACAAAACTATGAGCATCCCTGCCCTGGAGAATTTTGATTGTAAGTTATGACCTCAAATTATGATTCAGGCTTTTATGTGGATGTTGATTAGAGATACATGTGTATAAACACTTCAGTCTATCCCTGTTGGTGCAACAGCTGTATTTTGATATATTGTGCTAGGACAACTGTCCTGTAAAAAGATGCATCGGTGGGAATGGTGGTGTGCTGGCAAATTGTCATTACTGGCACTGTGATGTCTGTAACTTGGAAATGCCCTCTTGCCTTTCTGCCCCAAAGTCATGTACAGATATTAAAAATAGAGCTGTGTTCACAGCTCCTGCATTGGCAGTTGGCTTTTAAACGACTGAGAATAGCTAGGACAGGGCTAACACTTCTGCTTTCCCTCAGGGCCAGAGTCTTCCCGAAGATGCATGTGAAATGCTTGTTGAATTCTGCTTCACAGGAAGTTGTGTGCAAATATCTCAGGATGAAATTTTCCCTTAAAGTTTGACCTGAACTGTTGCAGGGACTGGAGGAATAAAGGAGGACAGAAATGGAAAAACTTGAGTTAGATTATATAAACTCCATCCCATTGCAAGGATGGGACATATTATTCCATGATGTGGGCTGCATCAGATATTGAAGTGATACTACACTTGGCATCCTAATTAAGCCTACTCTTGATTTTAGCCAATAGTGCTCAGGGAATAAAGGCAGGAGACCAGGAAGCAAAATATAATTTGTTTTGGATAATTCATCCATGTCTGAGAGTTCATGGGCCAAATGTTGCTCTTTGATTCACACACACACACAATTTCCATTGAAGTCAGTGGGGGCGGCACACAGTTTGGCCTCAGACATGTAGTTTCTTATCCCTGGCGGTTTCACTTATTTTCTCATTTGGTAATTGCAGATGCTTCCGGTAATTGCAGATACTCCTCTTTATTCCCCCATTGAAAAGGCTAAATCTCTACTTTCCATGGCATCCTAATTAAGCCTCTGTCTGCCTGTCTCTTTTTCTCCCCTAAAACAGTAGAAATCAATTTTACCATGACGCTGAAGCTTGACTATTCATGTAAATGAACAGCAATACATTGGGGGTGGGAGGGATAATGGGATTTCCCTGACCTGGTGCAAACAGGATTTCACCGTACCCAGATTTTCCATTTTATTGTCAGTGTACATGATTGTTGCCAGGTGATACGATAACGTTATAGCATTTAATCAAAGGTTTCCAGCATATGCGAACTTATTAGGTTTTGTGCATTTTTAAGAGAGAGCTCTCTGAATGCCAAAATAAATGTCTGATTTCATTATCCTTTGGGAGGAGAGCCTGACACGTTCTCCCTCAGGGGCACGGAGGGTCTTTGCACTGTGCTATAATCTTTGTTGACTCTGAGTCCAGCAGCAGGGTTTTGGAGAGTGATAATATGCAGCACTGTACCTTGCTCTGGTAACTGCCAAGAGAAGCACAAGGACTCTGTCCTATAAACAAGACCTGAGATGCAATTTCTCTCTTTCTCTCAGCTAGTTCTACAGCTTGGGGGCTATTTCTTCCCTCAGGCAACAGCGATGGGGAAATATTTTTGTATCTTGTGCAGTTGGTATTAAAAAAGCTTGAAAATACCAGTTTTCTTCATATTCAATTGTTTCTGTTTGTTAAATCATGATGTCTTCATAGTAAGCAAACCTTACGAAAATGCCATAAATTCTTTACATATTTAGCAGTTGTTGGCGGATTTATTCTCTGTAGGAAGTTATATAACATATGGTACAATTTAGTGCCTGTCTTGTGTGCTCATTGAACCCCAGACATGTTTAATATTTCTCTCTCTGAGGTTTAGCAGCATATAAATAACATTTAATAAACAGCCTTGAACTTTAAACAAGCATAGTCAGGCTTACCATGTCTGCCCAAATTTCATGTTTTAAGTACATTAATAAAACCCTGGCAGGATTGATTAAATCTAGCAGTATTTCCTATTATAAATAAGTTAAATGTCTCTCCTAGCAGCACCATTTGCACTGCCACAGTTACGTTGTGTCACTTGCATTATAGACCCTTGCTTTCAAGGATGGACAATTCTGCCATCATACTTCCCTGTGTGTTTAAACTTGGTGCCTAAAGTGTCTGCCCAAGACCTAATTTTTTTTCCAAAAGTGTTTTGAAAAATGGTTTGTCCTTAAAGTTATTAAAGTGGAAACAGAGTCGGAAAAAGAGGGACTCAATGCTTTTATTTTTCTGTGGTCTGACAACTATGAAAGCCAGCATAGGTTGTTTTATTTTAAAACAGGAATGTGCAAGCCATATTCTAAAATCCCTTCGTTTTTTGCGAATAGAACTCTTTAAAAAAAACCCTAGTTACTGTGTTCTTTGGGCTAGAAAATGTTACTGGATGCATGCAGCACCTTTTAATTGTCTTAAATTTCAGAACATTTTTTTTCTCTACTGTGGAGAAGTAGTGGGGTGGTGTCAGGCACAGGAAGAAGCAAGAATCAGGAGGACAAATGCTCTTGCTAGGGATAGGCAAGAAAAATCAATTGTTAATGATAAAAGCTCAGTGAATTGAAGAAGAGGCAATGGTCAGTAGGTTGATGGTGGAATCTGTAGTCTTGGAGTGTCTGGTGTTGGTGTGATAAAGCTGGTGACTTCGCTACCTCCCACAGTAGCTCATATTCCTGCACAGAAGTAGTAGGTAGTTTTGCCTTTAGGCCCAGGAGGCTGCTATCAGGGAGGTGGGATGTCTTGGCGAAGTAGCTTCATCCCCCTTAGGGTGGTTTCTTTTGCTGTGTTTTCTAATGGTCCATCGGTATAGTCTGAAATATCTTGAGGAATGGGGCTTGCACTACTTACCTTGGTAAGACCATTCACAGTATGTGCAGGGGTCTTGTAGTGGGACAGTGCACACCAGTGTGGTGCCTCCTGCTGGTCGTCCAGGGAATTAGCTCTTCACCAGCACTGGAGCACCCTCTGTGGGCCTGTGTCTTGCCTGCCGCTGGCCCCATGTCCCTCCTGGACCCCAGTGCCTTTTTCCCTGAGGTTCTGCCCCAGCAGGACCCCCACTCTGGGTCTCCCCTCCCAGGGAACCCCAAACCCTCCAGACCACCTTGCCTCAGGGGCTACTGCCAGTCATCAGCTAGCCCCCATTCACTGAGACAGACTACAGTGTAATGGCCACTCATCATTGGCAAGGGGGTAGGACCTGCTGCCTTTGCCTATCCTCAGGCTGCCCTTCTACAGCCCCAGTACCTTTCTGGACCTTTATCAAGGCCTGCAGCCTGGGGGTTTACCAGGCTGGAGCTCCCCAGCTCCCTTTGCCCTTCCCCAGCACTGTTCCACTTCAGGTACCTTCTCTCAGGCAGCTAGCCCTTCTCACTCTAGGGCTAGAGTGAGACTCTTCAGCTTCTGGCCCACAGCCCTCTTATAAGGGCCAGCTAGGCCCTAACTGAGCTGGCCACAGCTGTGGCTGCTTCCTCACAGCTTCCCCCAGCTATTCTCACTCCATTTCCCAGCCGCAGCCCTCTCCAGGGCTGCTTTTAACCCACTTTCTGTGGGAGTGGGGCAGCTGCCCCACTACAGGTCTCAAATTGCTTTGAGTAAAATCATGCAAGCTGCTGTTACCAAACATAATCACCCCCAGATTTCTGACCTGTTCTGCAATGCAACATGCTGTACCTTATAGCTCTTTTCAGAGTAGCAGCCGTGTTAGTCTGTATCCGCAAAAAGAACAGGAGTACTTGTGGCACCTTAGAGACTAACAAATTTATTTGAGCATAAGCTTTCGTGAGCTACAGCTCACTTCATTGGATGCATTCAGTGGAAAATACAGTGGGGAGATTTATTTACATAGAGAACATGAAACAATGGGTGTTACCATACACGCTGTAACGAGAGTGATCACTTAAGGTGAGCTATTACCAGCAGGAGAGCGGGGAGGGTGGTGGGAAGGAACCTTTTGTAGTGATAATCAAGGTGGGCCATTTCCAGCAGTTGACAAGAACGTCTGAGGAACGGTCGGGGGAGGGAATAAACATGGGGAAATAGTTTTACTTTGTGTAGTGACCCATCCACTCCCAGTCTCTATTCAAGCCTAAGTTAATTGTATCCAGTTTGCAAATTAATTCCAATTCAGCAGTCTCTCGTTGGAGTCTGTTTTTGAAGTTTTTTTGTTGAAGTATTGCTACTTTTAAGTCTGTAATCGAGTGACCCGAGAGATTGAAGTCTCTCGTCCCCTAATGCCCCTACTCTACTTGCGCTACATTGATGAGATCATCATCTGGCCTAAGTTACATCTAGTAACTGATTAGTCTCCTGCTGGTTAAGGGGTCCCCTCCTCCTTTAGGTCATTAAAGTTCCAACAAAAATAAAACTCTGAGAGGAAAACTGAAATAGAGCATAAATCTTGGCTGGGTCTGTCTCTGTTGACATGGCGGGTGGATGTGAGGTGAGATCTGCCACTGGGATGGACACGGAGATGGAGGGAGTAAAGGAGTGTAGCTGCTCCCCATTCTGCATGCAGTTAGTAGTCAGCAAACTGCAGACTGTTCCTAAGCCTCATAGTGCAATGCTGCTGGCCAGCTGACAGCTGGCAGGGCTAGAGTTAGCAGAAGCGGGGAGAATGAGGAAGAGCCTGGGAACAACAGTGCAATGGCACTCCTGGCTGCCTGCCCTTCTAATGCTTCCTAGTCCCCACGGCAGAAGTCCGCTCTTTCTGGCTATGGGACTCACCATGAATCTTTGGAACCATACATTGTGGGTCCACGGGCTTCCTTTTATTCCAGGATATGGATCCATGGATCCGATTGTAATCCATCTCTGTGCAGGTTGGTTTTTCTCCCCTGGCTGCTGATGCTATTCGTATAATTCAATCAACTTAATTAACAGAACTCTATATAGGTAAATTAACATAGGTGAGGTTCCCGATTGGGTTCATCCCATTAAGGAGCAGGATGGACTAGCGAACTGAATAAATGATGAAGAACCAGGAATTCTTTTGTTTTAATCTTGGCTCTGCATGATTTACTGTGTGACATTCGGCTGTTCACTTAGGCCAATATTTTCAAACTTGGGTGCTTAAAACTAGACACCTAGATCCACATTCAGGGTACGTCTGTTCCACAGCTGACAGAGTCATTGCAGCGAGCGCAGGCATACTTGCAGTGGCTTTAATCTAGATAGCTCAGGTAACAATAATAGCGAAGACATGGTGGCATGGAGATCATCACAAGCTAGGCACCCCAGTACAAGCCCCCTGGGGACCCTGGGGTTGTACTTGGTTTGCTAACTTGCACTGAAGTCCATGCTGCCATAACTTCTTCACTACTATTGTTACTCCCTATTGTTACTAGCTAGACAAAGCTAGCACAGGTATGCCTACCAGTGCTGCAATCAGACCTTAATTTGTGGTATAGATATACCTCTAGGCTCCTAAACAAATGATATGCCTTGCAGAGGTGCTGAGCATCTACACCTCCCATGGACAGCAACAGGACTTGCGGGTGCTCAGCACCTCTGAAAATCACACCACATCTACTTCAGGCACCCAAGTTGAAAAATGTGGCCTTACCCTCTTTGACCCTCAGTCTCCTGTCTTCAGAAATGGGGATAAATACTTGGGAAACTGCAAAGCGCTAAGTGCGTATGTGCATGATGGAGGAGTTTGGGGGAGATGGGGCAGGAATGAATTGGGAAGGTGAGGGCAGGGAAAAACCTCAGAATTCCCTTAATTGTGGGTTTAAATCTCTCAGTCTTAATTTGCATCTGTATCTCAGTCATAATGTTCCATTAACAAAGCTTTTTTTCATTGAAGATAGAGAATAATGAATGGGCTAGAAGGATTAATAAGGGGAAAGAAATCCACCAAGGGTGTTGCTGAGAATCTGAATTGAGTGGCGCTACTGCAGAGTGGTTTACAATGTCATTTGAACCCCATGATTAAGCTGGCTTAAAAATTACAGAAATTCTTTCAATGCTGTGGTTACTCTACAATTAAAGTGACTTTCAGATGCCTCGGTCAGTGAGTTTGGGGGGAAAAAGAGAGGTCTCGAAATGGGCCCACAAGATCTGAATTGGGTGTGGGGGTGGGGTGAGGGCTCCGGCTGGGGGTATGGGGTGGGGCTGGGGATGAGGGGTTGGGGTGCAGGAGGGTACTCTAGGCTGGGACTGAAGGGTTTGGAGGGCAGAGAGGGTTCTGGGCTGGGGCAGGGGGTTGGGAAGTGGGGGAGGGGGGTTGGGGCTCCAGCTGGGGGGTTGGGCTCTGGGGTGGGGATGAGGATGATGAGCTTGGGGTGCAGGAGGGTGCTCCAGGCTGGGACCAAGGGGTTCGGAGGGTGGGAGGGGGATCAGGGCTGGGGCAGGGGGTTGGGGTGCGGGACAGAGTCAGGGGTGCATGCTCTGGGTGGTGCTTATCTCAAGCAGCTCCTGGAAGCAGTGGCATGTCCCCCTCCAGCTCCTATGCAAGGTGCAGCCGGGTGGCTCTGCACGCTATCCCATCTACAGGTGCTATCTCTGCAGCCCCCATTGGCTGCAGTTCCTGGCCAGTGGGAGCTGCAGAACTGGTGCTTGGGGCAGGGACAGCGCGCGGAGCAGGGGATATGTTGCAGCTTCTGGGAGCCTGCCTTAGCCACATGGCGTTGCCGACTGGACTTTTAACAGCCTGGTCAGCAGTGCTGACCGGAGCTGCCAGGTCCTTTTTTGACTGGGCATTCCTTTCGAAAACTGGACACCTGGCAACCTGACACCTGAAACAGGGATACTCAGCACCTCTGGCAACCAGGCCATTTTTGTTTATTTAATTTCCTAAATATTCATTTGGAGCCTAACTTTAGGCACTCAGGGTGAAATCCTGACCCCCAAATGCAGTGGCAAAATTCTCATTGACTTCAGTGGGGCCAAGATTTCACCCTCAGGTGTGAAAGTGTTGCCCAGTGATCTGTATCCAGGGCATTTTATCTACTTTTTTAATGAGCAGAGACTAGTTGATTTATTGTCTCTGTATCACGTCAGACCTTTAGCATGTTGAGGGACAGCTGCATCTCTGTCCCCTTTCTAGTCTCTGAGTGCATCCCCTCAGGTGTGGGGCCTCATGCTCCTTCCTCCCCTGCGGTAGACTTCTGCAGTTCTGCCACTCATAGACTGGGCCCTCGAGAGCCCTGTGTATCAACTGTGCTTACCCAGCAGGACTGACAGAGTATGCGTACCTGCCGTTCTGCCCTACGGGAGTCTATGACCAGTGGTGTACAGTGATCAGACAGCCTTTTTAAACCAAAGTATTTATTATTTATTTTGCAATAGGAACAAAGCATTAGAGAAAAAGGATTTTAAAACAGTCTACGCACATCTATTTTATCTAAAGCCCTACCATCCTGTGAGGATAGCTGTTATGGGTGGAGATGATTTTCCTAGATGCGATAGCTGATGGATTCCTTCAGCAAGTAGTTGCTGAACCGACTAGAGGGGATGCCATTTTAGATTTGGTCTTGGTGAGTAATGAGGACCTCATAGAGGAAATGGTTGTAGGGGATAATCTTGGCTCAAGTGATCATGAGCTAATTCAGTTCAAACTGAATGGAAGGATTAACAAAAATAAATCTGCGACTAGGGTTTTTGATTTCAAAAGGGCTGACTTTCAAAAATTAAGGAAATTAGTTAGGGAAGTGGATTGGACTGAAGAATTTATGGGTTTAAAGGTAGAGCAGGCCTGGGATTATTTTAAATTAAAGCTGCAGAAGCTATCGGAAGCCTGCATCCCAAGAAAGGGGAAAAAATTCATAGGCAGGAGTTGTAGACCAAGCTGGATGAGCAAGCATCTTAGAGAGGTAATTAAGAAAAAGCAGAAAGCATATAGGGAGTGGAAGAAGGGAGGGATCAGTAAGGCAAGCTACCTTATTGAGGTCAGAATATGTAGGGATAAAGTGAGACAGGCTAAAAGTCAAGTAGAGTTGGACCTTGCAAAGGGAATTAAAACCAATAGTAAAAGGTTCTATAGTCATATAAATAGGAAGAAAACAAAGAAAGAGGAAGTGGGACCGCTAAAAACTGAGGATGGAGTGGAGGTCAAGGATAATCTAGGCATGGCCCAATATCTAAACAAATACTTTGCCTCAGTCTTTAATAAGACTAAAGAGGATCTCAGGGATAATGGTAGCATGATAAATGGGAATGAGGATATGGAGGTAGACATCACCATATCTGAGGTAGAAGCGAAACTCAAACAGCTTAATGGGACTAAATCGGGGGGCCCAGATAATCTTCATCCAAGAATATTAAAGGAATTGGCACAAGAAATTGCAAGCCCATTAGCAAGAATTTTTAATGAATCTGTAAACTCAGGGGTTGTACCGTATGATTGGAGAATTGCTAACATAGTTCCTATTTTTAAGAAAGGGAAAAAAAGTGATCCAAGTAATTATAGGCCTGTTAGTTTGACATCTGTAGTATGCAAGGTCTTGGAAAAAATTTTGAAGGAGAAGGTAGTTAAGGACATTGAAGTCAATGGTAAATGGGACAAAATACAACATGGTTTTACAAAAGGTAGATCGTGCCAAACCAACCTGATCTCCTTCTTTGAGAAAGTAACAGATTTTTTAGATAAAGGAAACGCAGTGGATCTAATTTACTTAGATTTTAGTAAGGCGTTTGATACGGTGCCACATGGGGAATTATTAGTTAAATTGGATAAGATGGGCATCAATAGGAAAATTGAAAGGTGGATAGGGAATTGGTTAAAGGGGAGACTACAACGGGTCCTACTGAAAGGTGAACTGTCAAGTTGGAGGGAGGTTACCAGTGGAGTTCCTCAGGGATCGGTTTTGGGACCAATCTTATTTAATCTTTTTATTACTGACCTGGGCACAAAAAGTGGGAGTGTGCTAATAAAGTTTGCAGATGATACAAAGCTGGGAGGTATTGCTAATTTAGAGAAGGATAGGGATATCATACAGGAGGATCTGGATGACCTTGTAAACTGGAGTAATAGGAATAGGATGAAATTTAATAGTGAGAAGTGTAAGGTCATGCATTTAGGGATTAATAACAAGAATTTTAGTTATAAGCTAGGGACGCATCAACTAGAAGTAACGGAGGAGGAAAAGGACCTTGGAGTATTGGTTGATCATAGGATGACTATGAGCTGCCAATGTGATATGGCTGTGAAAAAAGCTAATGTCGTCTTGGGATGCATCAGGAGAGGTATTTCCAGTAGGGATAAGGAGGTCTTAGTACCGTTATATAAGGCACTGGTGAGACCTCACCTGGAGTACTGTGTGCAGTTCTGGTCTCCCATGTTTAAGAAGGATGAATTCAAACTGGAACAGGTACAGAGAAGGGCTACTAGGATGATCCGAGGAATGGAAAACTTGTCTTATGAAAGGAGACTCAGGGAGCTTGGCTTGTTTAGCCTAACTAAAAGAAGGTTGAGGGGAGATATGATTGCTCTCTATAAATATATCAGAGGGATAAATACCAGAGAGGGAGAGGAATTATTTAAACTCAGTACCAATGTGGACACAAGAACAAATGGATATAAACTGGCCACTAGGAAATTTAGATTAGAAATTAGACGAAGGTTTCTAACCATCAGAGGAGTGAAGTTTTGGAATAGCCTTCCGAGGGAAGTAGTGGGGGCAAAAGATCTATCTTGCTTTAAGATTAAACTCGATAAGTTTATGGAGGAGATGGTATGATGGGATAACATGGCTTTGGTAATTAAATATTCATGGTAAATAGGCCCAATGGCCTGTGATGGGTTTTAGATGGGGTAAGATCCAAGTTACCCGGGAAAGAATTTTCTGTAGTATCTGGCTGATGAATCTTGCCCATATGCTCAGGGTTTAGCTGATCGCCATATTTGGGGTCGGGAAGGAATTTTCCTCCTGGGCAGATTGGAAGGCCCTGGAGGTTTTTCGCCTTCCTCTGTAGCATGGGGCACGGATCACTTGCTGGAGGATTCTCTGCTCCTTGAGGTATTTAAACTACAATTTGAGTACTTCAATAGCACAGATATAGGTGTGAGGTTTTTTTGTGGGAGTGGTGGGTGAAATTCTGTGGCCTGCGTTGTGCAGGAGGTCAGACTAGATGATCATAATGGTCCCTTCTGACCTAAATATCTATGAATCTATGAATCTATGTAGACAAGGGGTGGGCAAACTATGGCCTGCGGGCCGGATCCGGCTCACTAGCCATTTTAAATCTGGTCCTCAAGCTTCTGCTGGGGCGCAGGGTATGGGGCTTGCCCCCCTCCTGTGCTCCAGCTGGGGAGCAGAGTCGGGGGCTGCTCCATGCGGCTCCCAGAAGCAGCAGCATGGCCCCTCTCCAGCCCCTACGTGAAGGGGCAGCCAGGGGGCTCTACTCTGTACACTGACCCCACCCCCAGTGCTGCTCCCACAGCTCCCATTGGCTGATAACTGCGGCCAATGGGAGCTACAGGGGCGGTGTCTGCAGATGGGGCAATATGCAGAGCCGCCTGGCTGTGCCTCCGCATAGGAACTGGAGAAGGGATTTGCTGCTACTTTCAGGAGCTGCTTGAAGTAAGCGCTGCCTGGAGCCTACATCCCTGAGCCTCCCCCCATGCCCCAACCCCCTGTCCTAGTCCTGATCCCCTTCATGCACCCCAAACCTCTCATCCTCAGCCCCAGCCTAGAGCCCACACCCCCTGCCAGAGCCCTCACCCACCGATGCCCCAACCCCCTGCCCCAGCCCTGATCCCCCTCCTGCTCTCCGAATCCCTCGGACCCAGCCTGGAGCACCCTCCTGCACCCCAAACTCCTCATCCCCAGCCCCACCCCAGAGCCTGCACCCTCAGCTGGACCCCTCACCCTTCCCCCTGCACCCCACCCCGCCTCATCCCGGAGCCCCCTCCCGCACCCTGAACTCCTCATTTCTGGCCCCACCCTGGGGCCCACACTCCCAACCAGAGCCCTCACCCCCTCCCACACCCCAACCCCAATTTTGTGAGTATTCATGGCCCGCCATACAATTTCTGTTCCCAGATGTGGCCCTCGGGCCAAAAAGTTTGTCCACCTCTGATGTAGACGGTCTGGCCTAGTAACGAGAGCAGGAGTCAGGTCTAGTGGGTGAAGGAGGCGTCCAGGTTGAGGAACGAAGCCAAGTGTCAGCACCAGAGTTGACTGCCAGTTACAAGAGCCAGGGGTCAAGCCAGAGTCAGAACCAGGAATCGAAGCTGAGGGTCAGAGCCGAGGATCAAGGTCACTGGTCACTGAGGATTGGAGGTGAAGCATAAGGGCAGGAGGAGAGGCAAGGATCAAGCATGGTTCAGGTGCACGGTGGGAATAGGAGTGGAGGCAGGAGCAGTGCACAAGCAGGGTCCAATGTAGCCACAACAGGAAGCCACCTTGTTGCTCAGGCAAACTTCCTGTTTCTCCTCATGGCTTAAATAGCATAGTTGGACCAATCGGTGAAGCTGGGTGATCCTCCCATCAAAGCTCCCAGCGAAAATGTGGGGGTGTGGTACGTGGGGGTCATGTACTCCACCCCACCCCCCGATTTCTGCCAGGGTTTGCTGGCCGAGCCCCCTCCCTGTGCAGCAACTCCTGGATCTGGCAAGCTGCAGCTGTGGGGAGAGGCAGCAGCAAACAGCCGGGAGCTGCAGGGAGGAACCACTGAGGGTAAGAGGCAGGAGTGTGCCGGGGGGCATGACTCTGAGCAGAGTCTCTGTGTCTCTGGCTTGTTCCCCTGAACAACCCACCCTTCTCTTGAGAGAGAGAGAGAGTGTCCCTTTTCAAACTGCTCTAGTCCTTTTGATCTCTGGTGTCTGTGGGCTTTTGCCTGTCCTGGCAATGTCTCTTAACAATCTTGTGTGTTTGTGGAGAGGGGGATTATCTTGAGCCATTCTCCTTCCTTCATGCTTGTTTACTTCCAGTCCCTTTTTAACGAAACTGAACATCCCTGTAACCAGGTCAGCGTGCAGTATTCATAAACTAGTACAAAGCGGCTCCAAATCCATCACACAAGTCACTTAACTTATGTGTCTTGCGTTTTCCTTCCTCAAAATCAGGATAATATTTACTGATTTTTGTGGAATGCTTTGAGATCCTTGGATGAAAGGCCCTAGTTAAGTGCTAGATACTTTAATATTAATATTGCTATTAGGGCTATCAGGCGATTAAAAATAATCGTGATTAATCCCACGATTAAAAAAATAAATTGTGCGATGAATTGCACTGTTAATAATAAAATACCATTTATTTAGATATTTTTTGATGTTTTCTATATTTTCAAATATGTTGGTTTCAATTACAACACAGAATACAAAATGTACGGTACTCACTTTACATTTATTTTTATTACAAGTATTTGCACTGTAAAAAAACAAAAGAAATAGTATTTTTCAGTTCACCTAATACAAGTACTGTAGTGCAATCTCTTTATCATGAAAGTTGAACTTACAAATGTAGAATTATGTACAAAAAGCTGCATTCAAAAATAAAACAATGTAAAATTTTAGTACCTGCAAGTCCATTCAGTCCTACTTCTTGTTCAGCCAATCACTCAGATAAACAAATTTGTTTGCATTTGCAGGAGATAATGCTGCCCACTTCTTGTTTACAATATCATCTGAAAGTGAGAACAGGCATTCTCATGGCACTCTTGTAGCTGGTGTCACAAGATATTTATGTGCCAGATGCAATAAAGTTTTATATGCCCCTTCATGCTTCAACCACCATTCTAGGGGACATGTATCCATTCTGATGATGCATTCTGCTCGATAACAATCCAAAGCAGTGCAGTCCGATGCATGTTCATTTTCATTATCTGAGTCAGATGCCACCAGCAGAAGGTTGATTCTCTTTTTTGGTGGTTCCTGGTTTTATAGTTTCCGCATCAGAGTGTTTCTCTTTTAAGATTTCTGAAAGTATGCTCCATACCTTGTCCCTCTCAGATTTTGGAAGGCACTTCAGATTCTTAAACCTTGGGTCAAGGGATGTAGCTATCTTTAGAAATCTCACATTGGTACCTTCTTTGCATTTTGTCAAATTTGTAGTGGAAATGTTCTTAAAATGAACAACATGTGCTGGGTCATCATCCGAGACTGCTATAACATGAAATATATGGCAGATTGGGGGTAAAACAGAGCAGGGGACATACAATTTTCCTCCAAGAAGTTCAGTCACAAATTTAATTAATACATTATTTTTTTAACGAGAATCATCAGCATGGAAGCATGTCCTCTATAATGGTGGCGGAAGCATGAAAGGACATACGAATATTTAGCATATCTGGCATGTAAATACCTTGCAATGCCGGCTACAAAAGTGCCATGCGAATGCGTGTTCTCACTTTCTGGTGACACTGTAAATAAGAAAAGGGCACCATTATCTCCTGTAAATGTAAACAAACTTGTTTGTCTTACTGATTGGCTGACCAAAAAGTAGGACTGAGTGGACTTGTAGGCTCTGAAGTTTTAGATTGTTTTGTTTTTGAGTGTAGTTATGTAACAAATAAAAATCTACATTTGTAAGTTGCACTTTCATGACAAAGAAATTGCACTACAGTACTTGTATGAGGTGAATTGAAAAATACTAGTTCTTTTACAGTGCAAATATTTGTAATAAAAAATAATATACACTTTGATTTCAATTACAACACGGAATATAATATATATAAAAATGTAGAAAAACATCCAAAATATTTAATAAATTTCAATTGGTATTCTATTGTTTAATAGTGCATTTAAAACTGTGATTAATCGCTATTAACTTTTTTAATTGTGGTAATTTTTTTTGTGTTAATCACGTGAGTTAACTGCGATTAACTGACAGCCCTAATTACTATTAATTCATTTTAAATTTCATCCTGCCTTTTGCCATTGTTTGTGTAATTAGCCCTGCTGCATTGGTCAGCAAGGTGACCATTTCTGTTGGTACCAACCCTTCCCCCACCCCCCAACCCTCCGCCCCTTGAAAAAATACTAATTACAAGATTCACTCCAAGCCCGTTTGCTCTACATCATGTGTGTCAGTTCTGCAGGGCACAGAGGCTTTTAATACTTCTCCTCCTGCCAGTTTCATCGTCTCCCCTCCAGAAGTAGCTACAGTAGTTGGATGCTGGGACAGAAATCCTGGACTGGGAGCATGGAGAGCCAATCTTTTGCAGACATTTGGTTTGATCCTAGCCCTCGTGGAATAACCAAGGAATCTCTCGAACGTGAAGAATTGCATAATGGCTCTAGCGCGTGGAGTTGTACATCATTTAACTCACTGCCTAGCCCTTGGAGTACGCCACGATCTAAGAGACTGGCCAAAAATAACTCGGGGTTGTAAGTGTAAAAACCTTCTGTTTGTTTTTAGTCATATGCACACATCAAATAACTCTTCCAGGCATGCATTATAGAGGAAAGTAGTTTTGTTGTTGTTGGTTTTTTTAATGAGACTTAGAATATTTTTTACACCTAGATTCTGAGCTGTTTAAATCCTTTTCAAACGAAAAAATACTGAATCTCCCACCCTGTAAGATTTGGGCTTTCAGTTGCCCTAGTGGGATTTTCACAGACTTCTGTGCAGGTGTCATAGTAAATCATTCGTGATGTTTTTGGCTTTGTTTTCCAGCGTAGCCAACTCTTTTTATTATGCCATTCAGCATTTTGCATGGTGAAAGGTTGCAAAATTGCCTTTCGGGGCTCAGTTTCTATTGCTAGTCAGTTTTTGCTCTGATTTGTACACATGAAAAGGGAGACTTGGCATCGATCCTCTTAACTCTCTCAAGGAGCCAGTGAAAGCCCACCCTCCCAATTCCCCCTGCCCATCAAAGCCATGTTCAGATAGTTAGTACAAGCAGTCTTTGAATGCTGAATGACAAGCCTGGCAAGTGGTTGTGCCAATGTAAACATCAGCTGTTACATACTACAGTGACAACAGGGCTCTGCAGAGGTAAGGCCCTCACGAATCCATTCCACTGCTCTGACATGCTTTTTCCACAAGGCCTCTGAGCTAAGGAGTGGCACATACAGTATTTCATATTCAGGTATGAGAGCCTAAGAAAAGGAGTGGTGTGAGGGACGGAAAAGAGAGACACAATAAAACAGCATTGGATACTGTTCTGACAGAAGTCATGTCTTGCTTTCCCCCTCCTGCTTCATTTCATTACAATGATGTAGTTTGATTCATGAGCTTATTCTTATCTTGCTGCTGAGCTGGGTGACTCAGAGGATGGGCTTGATAAAGGTCTCATTAGCTGAGGTTAACGTCAGCACGTATCTTGCATGTGTGTGTTGTCCCCCACCGCACATTCAATACCTTGCAGTTATTTGAGTAGCAAGCGTCATTTAAGAGATACACGGTTGTGCCCCTGCCCCTGCCGTTGTTACTGTAAATGTGGGCTGATTTCCACAGATGCAGTTCAGAGTCACTGCACACTTCTGATTAAATCCCAAATAAGTGCTGGCTTAGACGTAAACTGAAACCTCCTCTACCATGAGAGGTGCTGTTGCTAACGTCATGACTCTTACCTTAGTACTACGATTAGCAGTTGCATGAGTAGGAGCATTGCCAGCAGATGGAGGGAAGTGATTATTCTCCTCTATTTGGCACTGGTGAGGCCACATCTGGAATATTGCATCCTGTTTTGGACCCTCCCACTACAGAAAGGGTGTGGACAAATTGGAGAGAGTCCAGCAGAGGGCAATGAAAATGATCAGGGGTCTGAGGCACATGACTTAAGAGGAGAGGCTGAGGGAACTGGGATTATTTAGTCTCCAGAAGAGAAGAGTGAGGGGGGATTTGATAACAGCCTTCAACTACTTGAAGGGGGGGTTCCAAAGAGGATGGAGCTAGGCTGTTCTTGGTGGTGGCAGATGACAGAGCAAGCAGCAATGGTCTGAAGTGGCAGTGGGGGAGGTCTAGGTTGGATATTAGGAAAATTTTTTTCACTAGGAGGGTGGTGAAACACTGGAATGCGTTACCTAGGGAGGTGATGGTTCCTTCCCTAGAAGTTCCTAGGTTCCTTCCCTAGAAGTTTTTAAGGTCAGGCTTAACAAAGCCCTGGCTGGGATGATTTAGTCGGGGATCGGTCCTGCTTTGAGCAGGGGGTTGGACTAGATGACCTCCTGAGGTCCCTTCCAACCCTGATATTCTATGATTCTAACACACTAGTTTAGTTAAGATAAAACAATAAGATAAGTTTATTAACTACAGAAAGATAGATTTGAAGTGATTACAAGTGATGAAGCATAAAAGTCTGGATTGGTTACAAAAGAAAATAAAAGGGTAAAACTCAAGCTAATATCTAACTTAACAAGCTAAGTGAACTTGAAAGCAAAAAGTTTTGTCTCCCCGTATGCTGCAGTAAATTTCACAGGCTGGGTCTCCTTTCAGCTTGGGACTCCTTCCACTTGCTTCAGCTCTTTTACTGTACATCTCTGCTCATGACATCAAGGAAGAGAGAGGTGAAGTGGAGACCACTGTCTCTCATATTTCTACCACTCTCCCCTCTTTGAGGGTTACCCCCAGCTGGGGTGCAGGTGACAAGTAGTCTCTTGTGGACGTGAGGATTGAACTGTCCCTGGGATGAAATGTAAATTCCTTGTTTACGCCTTCCCGTTGCTGGAGAATGGCTCCTTAAGCCAGTTTAACTCTTTAATGCCTGGTTGTGGTGCCAGTGAATCTTTATCTCTGAAAAACTGGTTTGGGCCTGCTTTTCTTAACCTTGGGGCATGTTATAACAATGTTATACAGTAGAATCTTGTAACTTTACATACAATACTGATACACATGTTTTAACAAAACAATAATATTCAGCAGATTATGATATTTCAAATGATAACTCACAAGGTATACGTTGTACAAAATTTATTTACAAAAATAAGTCTTGTAAAAGTGGTGACCATAATAATAAAAGGCTGCTTACCCAGGCATGTCACACAGTTCATTGAGAGACTGTGGCAAATGTCTTGAAATTACAGTGCATGTTTATCTGAAAAAGGAAAGATGAAAATATTTTTAATCTTACAAAAATAAAGTTTAAATAAATATTTCATTATGACCCTGCCCTCAATTTTCTGCAGATTCTGCCCCCACTTGCCCCAAACCAAACAAAAAAATATAATTTGCCTCGGGGATGGGGCGAGAATGTATGGAACTGTGCTCTTCTCAGCTGAAGAGGCATTTATTCCTCTTTTGACCATATAGTACAGAAGCTCTTTATTGTGAGAAAGCATCATACACTATATACAGTGGGCTCAATGTTTTTCTTTTACCTTTTTTATTTTAACCAACAGGAGAAGCTATGACTGGTTTGAACTTATAGGGAATACCAATAGGGTCAGTAATAATATCCATTTTGTAGGGTTTTTTAGAAAACCTTTTAAACCATACCCACTCTCCATCCTTGGAGGTTTTTAAGGCCCGGCTTTACGAAGCCCTGGCTGGGATGATTTAGTCGGTGTTGGTCCTGCTTTGAGCAGGGGATTGGACTAGATGACCTCCTGAGGTCTCTTCCAATCCTAATTTTCTATGATTCTGTGATACGGTAACAGTTCATTTTCAAGGGGAAATGGAAATATGGTGGGCTGGGAAGGACTGTTTTTTAATACACGTTGAAATGATATCGAGAGCAGCTAAAGAATGAGGGCAGTGATTAGTAGCACCTATCCACTAAAGACACCATTTCATACTTTCAGTGTCACAGCACGAGCTTCAAGGGGAACAAACATTTTGTTTGTAGAGAAAAGGATATTAGAGTGGAGCACAACAAAGGTTTAAATCTTCTAGTGGAAGAGAGAATTTTAGATAGTGTTTTAATTCTATTTCAAGTCTCTAAAGTTTGCTGATGCCGGCTCCTAGAGCTGGGAAGGAAAAAAGTAATGGTTGGTCATTCAGAAAGTTTTTTAAAAAAGGGGTGGGGGAGGAAGGGGAGCTGGAGTGGGAACAGCTGGATAGCCCTGGGAATTGGTGATGGAATAAGGATTCAGTTGCCCCTGGGTAGCAAAGTATTATTATTATTATTTTTAATATGGCCTAAATCAGCATTGGCTGAAAGTCAGTGTCATTCCAAAGCTGTTTGGTGGCCTGTATGAAATGTAGACAGTGGACACTGGGACCACTTTCCGGTCTCTTAAAGATGCTCCTTCCAGGCCAGCAGTGAGCATTTTAGAGGAATAGTGACAGGGGAAACTTGTACCTGGTTTGTGAATAAAGTCAAGTCTTCACTGCCCATGACTGACAATCCAACATTTCTTCCTAGGAGTAGGAAAAGGCTTGCAGGGAATATATGTTTGTACAAGACCCGGGTCTGTGCAGGAACTAGATGAGAAATGGGCCAGGCAGTAAAGGGTAACCTGTTTTAACAGTACATTGAGAGAAATAATATCACAGAGCGATCCAAAAAGAAGCAGGGCAAGAATACTGCAACGGTGATACAGAGCATGATTCAGCAACGCAGCAAGAAAGGCGACCTTTCCACTGTATATCATGAAGGCAAACAATACAGCAGTAAATAGGACTATGCAAAGATAAAGAGCAATGTCCAATTGACACTGCAGAAAAAATTTAATTTGGGCAGCAATGCAAGGAATGGGTAATTTCAGGCAGAGTATTAATCATTGGAGCTATGCAGCAGGGCATGAGTTCAGCAAGCCATTGTCCAAACAGCAGTCCAAATAAGCAGATATGTTAGTAATATAGTAAGTACAGCCAGAAATAAGTAAGAAAAGTAGGCCTATAGAGTAATTTATAATGAAATGAGATCACTGGGGTACCATACAAGAGGAGCACAGGTAAAGCTTCTGTAGCCAAGTATCAAAAACAAATATGGGCGATTTGTGAAGTATAAACAATATCATCACTAGTAGAACATCATAAAATGGAAACGGGAGGCAAATCCCGCCAAATGACATAGGATGGCAATGTGAGCAAGCATACAAACACAGCAGTATAGTTGTGTGCTAAAATCTGGGCCTCTACAATAGTTGACAGATCGATCAGGACAGAAATGATTCATTTGCTACTTGATGAGCAAACAGAACACTACTTGAATATTCTTCAACTGCATGGTGAGCCTATTAAAATATGAGGGATTCTGATGATTGTTTCCTTTGCTGTGATGCTGTGCTTCAGTCTTTCCTCTTGGATGTTTTCTCATCATCAGTAAGAACCGTATCAAATTCCGTGCTATCTAAAACTCACTCCTACAGTTTAAAAAAATGGAGGTAAGGGAAAATTGTCAGAGAATAACATACAAAAGATTTTTACTCCAGTTTGCTCCTGGGTAACAAGTAGAGCTGGTCAAAAAATGCTGAAATTTTCAGTGGAGGAAAATCCAACTTCTTGTTTAAAACAAAAAAAAAAGAAAATTGTTTTTGAGGAAAGCAACAAACGTTTTTCATAGAAATGTTTTGTTTTGTCAAAACCCCAATTTTCCTTCAAAGATTGTCAATCAGCCCTGGTAATGAACAGGTTTTAATCAGTATGGGGGGACATTTCCCCAACCGATGTTGCCACCTCTTGTGATTTTTATTGTGAGACTTGCATTATTTTTCTTAAAGCCCCACTGGAAACAAGAGCTTGCATGACAATGTCTTTCATTTTTTTTGAAATTACATTTCTCGTCCTCATGGTTGCCGAGAAAAGCTAGAAAATGTGAAGCAAGTGCATCTTAAAGGCTCAGACACCAGACGGCAAATTAATTTTTTTTCTTGTTTGAGTATGAATTGTATGTCAAGAACTCTGAAAAATGTTGTATAGGAATCATTGAATCTTTTCTTTCTGATAATGTGGAAACACTATAGTATATATCTATATCTACGTCTACATCTATATATTCTTCAAGTTGAAACAAAATGAATCAAAATGATAAAGTCCAAACTGAAACGTCTGGACCTTATTGGAACATTTCAGTTTTTCCCATCAAAAGTTTGTTGAACTGACATGTTTCAGAAGCAGAAAACTATTCCATCAAAAAAAAAAAAAGTGGCTAGCTCTCTGGTGGATTATATAGGAGGGAGGAGGTAATAGAAGTTAGATGTAGGAATAAGAGAAAGGACTGAAGTGTCAAAAGATTTCATTTCTTTTTTAAATTTAAGTAAAATCCATTTATCTGATTTCACAGCCCTGTTTTCTTTGCTTTTTGCTGTACATAATTTCCTTTCAGATACTACTTGCAATTTTTTGTGCTTCAGCTGAAGGAAGCAAGAACAAGAGATGGCTTCTTTGTTGTTAGTAAAAAGCCTGAAAATTCCTGTTCTCTGATTGCTTAATAGTGGCTGTCAGGCAAAGTATAGGGATTTGCGTGCTATGTGGTTATTGAGGAATATCATGAGCGATTATGCAAATCGAACACCCACAACCAATTGTAAGGCAGGGTATTGCATATCTGGAGAAAAACGAAGAAGTTGTGCATCAGTAACTCTACTGCCTCCCTGCAGTCTCATTGACCGAGACAATTGCATTTGTCCAATAATAAACTTGTAGTTATACTTTCTACTGGGTTTTGTTCTTTTGCGGCATATACTCTGATAACAAAACGGCTCTTTGACTGTTAAAAGTGAAACAGTTTTGGCTTAGTTCATAGGTTCAAATTCACACCAAGTTGTCAGTCACTAAACATTGGCTCTGCACGATGCAATTCTGGTCTGGATCCAAATTTCAAAAGCTGAAAGTTGTTTGAATCCAGGATTATGGCACAACCCATTGTAGGGACAGGTACTAGCTGCAAAGTTTGGATCAAGGTTCAGATTTCACAAAGGTCTTTCTTTCCACAAAGTTCAGAAATATTCAGCCCTGGTGGGTTTGGTTCAGATCCAGGTCTAGCAAGGAGCAGAAGTTATAGGCATCTGGTGCCTGTTTTGATGCCTTCTGTGAAATGAGTATACATTGGTGCAGCTCCTTGAGAGGTGTGCCCATCCCCAAAACCATCTCCCCCAGCTGGCATCCTTACTGGCAATTGCAGCAGAGAGGCAAGAGACTTGATGGGCATTGAGCCTGAACTACTGTCGTCATCATCATTATAAGTGGTCCCTGGAGGATCAGGATTGAGGCACTTGATACCAGACTAAGTGTTGTTTTTTTTTTAAATGTAGAGCTGCAGTTCTGTTACCCGGGCTATGGTACAAAAGAGAACTTCAGTCTTCAGAGCTGTCACCCACCACCTTCTACCGGTACTAAAAAACAAACAAACAAAAAAAGTTTTAAAAAGACATCCTGAGATACCCTTTCCCTAGCTGCATGGTGTGGATTTTGCAGTGAAAAGCACATATCTTTCCGAGCTGCCAGCCCATAATCCAAGTCTGGTACATTACACTCCTTTGAAAATCCATTAGATCGTCAGCCTGGGTAAAATTTTCTAATACATCTAAGTGACTTAGGAGCCTAAGTCCCATAGAAAGTTGTGACCTAGCCTCTTATGTGATTTATGTGCTTTGGAAAATGACTTGCACCTTTTTTCTGAGAATGTATTTTAATGCGTCATTACTAGTTACAGGAGTGTTTGTGTTTTTTGTACTTGGTCTTTGTGTGCGTTTCCTTTCTTATATCTGGTAAATATGCTAAAAATTCAGATTTTTCTTGGAAATAAACTTTTTGGTATAGTATCTGGATCTTTTTATCTCTTGCATAAGTGCTTCTGAAAGAGAAACCCCAATGAAAATCTGTGTCACTGGCTGCACTAATGCTTTTTTTGCCCTAATTCTCCCATCCACTTGCTTAGCCTTTTAACATTTGTCTAAGACTGGAGTTATCTGTGCTAGAGTGAAGGGCACTCCAATACAGAATATTGACTTTATCCCCACTTTTACCCACCAGTCCACAAGTCCTTCCATAGGTTCCTCACATATAGCTCTGTGGGCTGGGAGGAGGCTGGGCCCAGGGGTAGGAGGGCTGGGTTGAGGTTATGACCACTATCAGGGCTGGATTACCCAACAGGCAGACTAAGCACGTACTTAGGGCACCAGCAAAGCAGGGGGCACAAAAAAAATGAGATTTTTTTTTGAAAAAATTTGATATTTGATATTTTTAAAAAAGCATCAAAGTAGTCGTCATGGGAAAAATCAGAACTTTGTTAGACTTCCTTACACTCCACTACACACACTTCCCCATTTTTCTGTTCTCTGTTTATTACTTATCCCCACCTAAACCAGGGGGGTTTCCTACTAACGTAGATCGAAATAATGTGAGGAAATCAGATCCTGTCATGTATTGCAATAAATTTATGTTTTATTATTGATATATTCTTCTGAGTTATACGTGCTTGATTTTTTTTATATATATAGATATAAAATACACACACATAAAATAGTGTACACTGTGTAATTTGTTGTTTTTTTTAAGGTCAGATAACTGAGATAAGGGGCAGGATGAAACATAACCAACTGAGTGGAGCACAGAAACGTAAACTGGTGGAAGAAAAGAAAACTAGTGAAATTTTGCAAAATCTTCCAAAGCTGACATCATTTTTCAAAGCAAATCCATCAGAAGCAATGTCTTCTCTCAGTGGCACAGACATCGTTCCAAAACCTGTAGGTGTTTCAGAGACTGACCCTTCTGGAATGGTGTTTGTTTCATCAATAGAAGAACATGTGGATGTGTCAGAGACTGTAACTGATCATCCTACTCCTGCTGGTAAAACAGGCACGAAAACAAATGGTGAGAAATACACTTGAGAATGGCTACTGTATTCACCATCAACAGGTTCTGGGTACTGTTTTGTTTGCAAACTTTTTGCATATAAACCTTCAATGTCCCGGTTTGCTGCAGATGGATTTAGTGACTGGCGGAATACTGTTTTAACTGAACAACATGAAAATAGCACTACTCACAGAGATTCAATGTTGACATATTTAAATCGAAGACAGGGCTTTGGATTGACACAAAAATTGGAAGAACAAATTAAAGGGGAGCATGAATACTGGCAACATGTCTTGCAGCGTGTTATAGCTGTTGTTCAAACATTACCTGAACGTGGTCTGCCTTTCAAATGACACATTTGGATCATTGCAGAATGGAAATTTCTTGGGACTGTTGGAGCTTGTGGCTCAGTTTGACCCATTTTTAGCAGGCCATATCTCAAAATATGGGAATGCTGGCAAAGGTAACCCATCATACTTATCCAAGACAATATGTGATGAATTCATTGGTCTGAGTGACAAAGTTCGTTCAGCTATTATGGATGAAATAAGTACTGCTGGCTACTTCAGTTTATCTGTCGACTCTACACCTGATCTTTCACATATTGATCAATTGAGTATTGTACTAAGATGTGTGTCTCCCACCGATGGAAAACCAGATGAATGATTTATAACATTCCTCAATTTGAAAAGCCACACTGGTGAAGAAATGGCAAATCAAGTACTGCATTATCTGTGCCAAGTTTGCAAAGTAGATTTCTCAAAGCGCAGGGGTCAATCTTATGACAACGCTGCCAACATGTCAGGGCGTTATCAAGGAATGCAGAAGAAGCTTTTAGAACAGAACAAATATGCCATATTCATACCATGTGCTGCACACTCTCTCTCAATCTTGTTGGCCGCAGTGCTGTTGATTGTTGTCCGGTGGCAGTAAGTTTTTTCTCAACAGTCCAGTTACTTTATACATTTTTCTCTGCCTCAACACACCGATGGGCAGTTCTTAAAACATATTTGGGCAATGATCATGTGTTGAAATATCTTTCTAATACTCGCACATCAGTAGCAACAAGTGCAATTCTGGAGTCCAACTCAAAGACTGTGGATGCATTAGAAAGTATAGCTGAAGACTAATCACAAAAGGGAGAAACTATACGAGAGGCAGAAAACATTGCAAACAAGATGCAAGAACTAGGGTTTGTATTCATGTTGACCATGTGGAATGAAATTTTACAACACTTTTACCACACAAGTCAAGCTCTCCAAGAAAAAGAATTGGATTTGAAAACATGTGCAGACCTCTGTCAATCATTAGCAGACCACTTACACACTTTGAGGAATGATTTTGAAAGATTTGAAGACGTATCAAAAGATATCGTGCCTGATACTAACTACAAAGAAGCCCAGTCCCGCAAGCGAATCAGGAAAAAACAAGCAAATGAGATAGCAGTGCAACAGAAACAGCATTGAATCCTGGAGACAAATTTTGCGTATCTACTTACTACGCTATAATTGATACACTTGAAGCTCATATGAAGAGGAGAGGTGAAGTGTACAAAGAAGTATCAAGTAGATTTTCTTTTCTAAACGATATGGACTTATCTGACGAACAATATTCACAAGGTTCCCAAAAGCAAGTTGACTCATACCCTGTTGACTTGAACATGAATCTCTGTGGAGAAGTACGGCAGTTCCACTGTTATAGGCACGCAAAGTTTAATGGAACAGGAAAAATGAAATTCAGTCACATTGATCTTCATGACACAATATTGAAAGATGGAATACAACGTGTATTTCCAAATGTAGAGATTGCACTATGTATTTTTCTAACATTGATGATTACTAACTGCTCTGCAGAATGCGCTTTTTCTCCGCTGAAAAGAATAAAAAACCCTCAGAGAACAACAGTGTGTCAGGACAGACTTGATTCACTTTCCCTATTGTGTATGGAAGCGGACATGCTTTGTCTAGTCAGCTTCGATGAACTTATCCAGAATTTTGCAATCAGAAAATCTAGAAAGAAGCTATTTTAATTTCAGCATACAAGTAAGTTTTGTGTCATTTCGAAAAATAAAATTTTATTTTACGGTATAGTATTGTTTTTATTTTGAATTACATATCGGGGGGGACCATAATCTTTTCAGTGCTTAGGACCTCTAAAGGTCTTAATCTGGCCCTGACCACTATTCAAGACAGTTTACTCCCTGTGTAAGCTAATGTGGATCCGGACGGCCTTATCTTTTATCCATTCCCCATCCATTGAATAAACCTCTTGGGGATTACGGGCAGCAACCAGCAGAAAGTGATTGGAATCCTATACAGGAAGCAGTGCAGAGGGACAGGATCTCTACAGTTGTCCTGAGGCCTTTGTGGATCTTCGGATGTCCATGATTTGGAGGTGAACAACAAACTTCTCCATCCTCCCCAATGGAATAAGTAGGAGAAAATGCTGTAAGTCAAAAGGAGAGTTTCCTGACACCAGCCAGTTTTCCCCAGATGGGGACAATGTAACCCCTAATTAGGTAACTGTTTGTTTGTTATCTTTATAGGAACAAAATCAAAAAGGACATTTGTGGTACAGAAATGCCCGATGCAACACAATCTGCTGCAATTAACTGGTACAGTATATAACCATTTAATACCCAAAGTTCATTAATGTGTAAACCGTTAATATGTAATAACATGCCAAAATACTTTTGAATTTCAATTCTAAACCATGGTAGGTAGCCACCTTCATACTAACCTGTCAGAATGCAGTCTCCGAGCATTTGTAAACCGTGTTCCTCAATGAAAGCTTGCTAATCATTTTTAAATGTAATTATATTCTGAAAACATGCTTTCCAATGGGATCTGTTTGAATAGTACTCACTCAATACAAAATTGGGCCAATTTTGGACTGATGTCTTTACAAATCATTTGTGAACTACTTCTGGTATCTGCAGATATACTTGGCTTTCAAAATACTTGATGACTGTTGCAAGCAAATAAATAAATAAAAAACGAGTAGCCTTGAGATAATGAGTGAAATAGACTGTGTTGATATTTTGTATTGGTCCCTGTAATTTTTCTATCCCCTTACCCCTTACTTTCCTGCACTGTTGCTAAGAGCGACACTCACGCTCTCCCTCTGAGAGAGAGAACAGTGAACACTCAATACAGTAACATTCAAGAGTCACAGGCTCCCTCTCTAGCTCCCCTACTCCCACGCTGGTATGTGACACACAGCAAGTATATATAAAGACAAGAGGTGGGGCAAATCTATGTACGAGGCATCAAATACATGTATTCAAGCAAGTTAATCTAGAACACCTCTAAAGCTTTGCACATTTGTGAATTCTCACAGACTTGAATATATTTGAACTCAGTCAGAGGCTTAGTATTAGCAAAAGATGCTTCATTCCCCTTCCCCCTGCATCTGAAAACCAGGCTTGTGTATTTTCTGCATCTTACATAGTTGCCTATAATGAGATTTTGTAATTATCTGACAATTTTGTTGCTGCCTGAAGAATAAATTTGCCTTTTCAGGGCTAACAATAGTAAAAACTTGCTTGTCAACACAACGAGGTATGACTTTGAATATGAATATACACAGGGAGCAAGTATGGTACATTTAATATTTTTACATAGCCACCTTTTGGACCATAACTTAACTATAAAATCTACAAAGAACTAGTTTGAATCTGTGTGATCAAGTGGTTGGGTTGACAGAAGTTAGTAAAGGTAATGTATATCATTTGTAGTAGTCTGATGCATGGAGCTTCAAAAATGCTGCTTTCAGTGGCGAAGTGTAAATGCCTTAAATTAGGTTTTCTGAATTTTCAACAAATGTAAGCTAAGTGTAATAGATGTGAACACTTTCTTCCTGTTCAAGACCACATACTGCATGAGAATCCACTTTAAATGTGTGATCGTGATTCATACATCCTGTTAGGATATAGATATTCAGGTCTGTCTGTAAAGGCCTATACTCTAAGAATTTAGGTGTATTCTTACCACTTAGCTAGTTATAGAGGTATAAAAGAAAGAATCAATATCACTGTCTGCCGGTGTAAGGTCCTTCTCTTACTGTGACAGTCTGAGGCCCTGTGCTTAGGCTACGGCCTTTGGCTAAGCAGCAGAGGCAGCCATAAGCTGGGAAGCGAATGGTCAGATCCTCACATTCCAAACTAGTCACATTGAAATAAGATGCTATTGGGCAGTTAGGAATATAGTCCTGTCCTGACAATGCCTATTGCCTCCAGAGAAAGGGAAGTGCCTAGAAGATGTAAAAGGAAACTTAGTTTGATAGCATCCTGTCTGGCAAGAACTCACTTATCAATAGCTAGGATGTGAAATCCTCATTTCTTTGTTGTTCTATCACTGTAGTCCCCATTTCCCTATTGTTTGTCTGTATAATCTCTGTCTGGTTCTGTGATTATTTCTGTCCGCTGTATAATTAATTTTGCTGGGTGTAAACTAATTAAGGTGGTGGGATATAATTGGTTAAATATTAATGTTACAATATGTTAGGATTGGTTAGTTACATTTCAGTAAAATGATTGGTTAAAGTATAGCTAAGCAGAACTCAAGTTTTACTATATAGTCTGCAGTCAATCAGGAAGTGTGTGGGTGGGGGAAATGGGAACAGGGAATGGGGGTGGGGAAATTGGAATCATGTTTTGCTAAGGGGGGAAATGGGAACAGGGACACAGGTAAGGCTCTGTGGTGTCAGAGCTGGGAAAGGGGACACTAAGGAAGGAAACTGGAATCATACTTGCTGGAAGTTCACCCCAATAAACATTGAATTGTTTGCACCTTTGGACTTCGGGTATTGTTGCTCTCTATTCATGCGAGTAGGACCAGGGAAGTAAGGGTATGTCTACACTATGAAATTAGGTCGAATTTATAGAAGTCGGTTTTGTAGAAAGCGGTTTTATACAGTTGATTGTGTGTGTCCCCACACAAATGCTCTAAGTGCATGTAGTCGGTGGAGTGTGTCCACAGTACTGAGGCAACCATCGACTTCTGGAGCATTGCACTGTGGGTAGCTATCCCACAGTTCCCGCAATCTCCGCCGCCCATTTGAATTCTGGGTAGAAATCCCAGTGCCTGATGGGGCTAAAACATTGTTGCGGGTAGTTCTGGGTACATATCATCAGACCCGCCCCCTTCCCTCCCTCCTTCTGTGAAAGCAAGGGTAGACAATCATTTTGCGCCTTTTTTCTTGAGTTACCTGTGCAGATGCCATACCACGGCAAGCATGGAGCCCACTCAGCTAACCGTCACTGTATGTCTCCTGGGTGCTGGCAGACGTGGTACTGCATTGCTACACAGCAGCAGTTTATTGCCTTTTGGCAGCAGACAGTGCAGTATGACCGGTAGCCGTCATTGGCATAGTCCTGGGTGCTCCTTTAACCGATCTCGATGAGGTCAGGGGCGCCTAGGCAAACATGGGAGTGACTCAGCCAGGTCATTTCCCTTTTAAGTTTCGTCTCATGGCGATTGAGTTCTACCGGCAGTGCACTGTCTTTTAATCAGCAGCCACCAGAAGATGATGGCCAGCAGTCATACTGCACCGTCTTCTGCCGAGCACCCAGGAGATGACGATGGCTAGCGGTCTTACTGCACAGTCTGCTGCCAGCAAGATATATAAAGATAGATGAAGTGGCTCAAAACAAGAAATAGACCAGATTTGTTTTGTATTCATTTTCTCCTCCCTCCCTTCGTGAAATCAACGGCCTGCTAAACCCAGTTTTGAGTTCTGTCCTTGAGGTTTTGAGTTCTATCTTTGAGGGGGCCATTCAGTTTCTCGCAAAGCCACCCCCTTTGTTGATTTTATTTCCCTGTAAGCCAACCCTGTAAGCCATGTCATCAGTCGCCCCTCCTCTGTCAGGGCAATGGCAGACAATCGTTCCATGCCTTTTTTCTGTGCAGACACCATACCACGGCAAGCATGGAGCCCGCTCAGATCACTTTGGCAATTAGGAGCACATTAAACACCAGGGAAGTAAGGGTATGCATTACCACACGCATTGTCCAGCAGTATATGCAGCACCAGAACCTGGCAAAGCGAAACCGGGCGAGTAGGCAACGTCAGCGTGGTGATAAGAGTGATGAGGACATGGACACAGACTTCTCTCAAAGCACGGGCCCTGGCAATATGGGCATCATGGTGCTAATGGGGCAGGTTCATGAGGTGGAACGCCGATTCTGGGCTCGGGAAACAAGCACAGACTGGTGGGACCGCATAGTGTTGCAGGTCTGGGACGATTCCCAGTGGCTGCGAAACTTTCGCATGCGTAAGGGCACTTTCATGGAACTTTGTGACTTGCTTTCCCCTGCCCTGAGGCGCAATAATACCAAGATGAGAGCAGCCCTCACAGTTGAGAAGCGAGTGGCAATAGCTCTGTGGAAGCTTGCAACGCCAGACAGCTACCGGTCAGTCGGGAATCAATTTGGAGTGGGCAAATCTACTGTGGGGGCTGCTGTGATGCAAGTAGCCAACGCAATCAAAGATCTGCTGATATCAAGGGTAGTGACCCTGGGAAATGTGCAGGTCATAGTGGATGGCTTTGCTGCAATGGGATTCCCTAACTATGATGGGGCCATAGACGGAACCCATATCCCTATCTTGGCACCGGAGCACCAAGCCGGCGAGTACATAAACCGCAAGGGGTACTTTTCAATAGTGCTGCAAGCACTGATGGATCACAAGGGACGTTTCACCAACGTCAAAGTGGGATGGCCGGGAAAGGTACATGACGCTCGCATCTTCGGGAACTTTGGTCTGTTTCAAAAGCTGCAGGAAGGGACTTTATTCCCAGACCAGAAAATAACTGTTGGGGATGTTGAAATGCCTATATGTATCCTTGGGGACCCAGCCTACCCCTTAATGCCATGGCTCATGAAGCCATACACAGGCAGTCTGGACAGTAGTCAAGAGCTGTTCAGCTACAGGCTGAGCAAGTGCAGAATGGTGGTAGAATGTGTGTTTGGATGTTTAAAAGCGCGCTGGTGCAGTTTACTGACTCAGTTAGACCTCAGCAAAACCAATATTCCCACTGTTATTACTGCTTGCTGTGCACTCCATAATATCTGTGAGAGTAAGGGGGAGACGTTTATGGTGGGCTGGGAGGTTGAGGCAGATTGCCTGGCTGCTGGTTACGCACAGCCAGACACCAGAGCGGTTAGAAGAGCACAGGAGGGCGCAGTGCGCATTAGAGAAGTTTTGAAAACCAGTTTCATGACTGGCCAGGCTATGGTGTGAAAGTTCTCTTTGTTTCTCCTTGATGAAACCCCCCGCCCCTTGGTTCACTCTACTTCCTTGTAAGCTAACCACCCTCCCCTCCTCCCTTTGATCACTGCTTGCAGAGGCAATAAAGTCATTGTTGCTTCACATTCATGCATTCTTTATTAATTCATCACACAAATAGGGGGATAACTACCAAGGTAGCCCAGGAGGAGTGGTGGAGGAAAGAAGCACCAGGAGGGGTGGTGGAGGAGGGAAGGACAAGGCCACACAGCACTTTAAAAGTTTAAAACTTTAAAACTTATTGAATGCCAGCCTTCTGTTGCTTAGGCAATCCTCGGGTGGAGTGGCTGGGTGGCCGGAGGCCCCCCACTGCGTTCTTGGGTGTCTGGGTGAGGAGGCTATGGAACTTGGGGAGGAGGGCGGTTGGTTACACAGGGGCTGTAGCGGCGGTCTGTGCTCCTGCTGCCTTTCCTTCAGCTCAACCATACACTGGAACATGTTAGTTTGATCCTCCAGCAGCCTCAGCATTGAATCCTGCCTCCTCTCATCATGCTGCCGCCACCTTTCAGCTTCAGCCCTCTCTTCAGCCCGCCACTTACTCTCTTCAGCCTGCCACCTCTCCTCCTGGTCATTTTGTGCTTTCCTTCACTCTGACATTGTCTACCTCCATGCATTCGTCTGTGCTCTGTCAGTGTGGGAGGACAGCATGAGCTCAGAGAACATTTCATCGCGAGTGCGTTTTTTTCGCCTTCTTATCTTCGCTAGCCTCTGGGAAGGAGAAGATCCTGTGATCCTTGAAACACATGCAGCTGGTGGAGGAAAAAAAAAGGGACAGTGGTATTTAAAAAGACACATTTTATAGAACAATGGGTACACTCTTTCACGGTAAACCTTGCTCTTAACATTACATACATAGCACATGTGCTTTCATTCCAAGGTTGCATTTTGCCTCCCCCCACCACGTGGCTAGCCCCTCCCACCTCCCCGTGGCTAACATCGGGGAACATTTCTGTTCAGCCACAGGCAAACAACCCAGCAGGAACAACCACCTCTGAATGTCCCCTTAAGAAAAGCCCCCTATTTCAACCAGGTAACCATGAATGATAGCACTCTCCTGAGGATAACACAGAGAGATAAAGAACGGATGTTGTTTGAACGCCAGCAAACATATACTGCAATGCTTTGTTCTACAACGATTCCTGAGTACGTGCTACTGGCCTGAAGTGGTAAAGTGTTCTACCATGGTGGACAGAATAAGGCTGCCCTCCTCAGAAACCTTTTGCAAGGTTTGCTCCAGGAGAGCCGTGAATGCCAGGGCAAATTAATCATTAAACATGCTTGCTTTTAAACCATGTATAGTATTTTAAAAGGTACACTCACCAGAGGTCCCTTCTCCGCCTGGCGGGTCCAGGAGACAGCCTTGGGTGGGTTCGGGGGGTACTGGCTCCAGGTCCAGGGTGAGAAACAGTTCCTGGCTGTTGGGAAAACCAGTTTCTCTGCTTGCATGCTGTGAGCTATCTACAATCTCATCATCATCATCTTCCTCGTCCCCAAAACCTGCTTCCGTGTTGCCTCCATCTCCACTGAAGGAGTCAAACAACACGGCTAGGGTAGTGGTGGCTGAACCCCTTAAAATGGCATGCAGCTCATCATAGAAGTGGCATGTTTTGGGCTCTGACCCAGAGCAGCCGTTCGCCTCTCTGGTTTTCTGGTAGGCTTGCCTCAGCTCCTTAAGTTTCACGCGGCACTGCTCGGGTCCCTGTTATGGCCTCTGTCCTTCATGCCCTGGGAGATTTTGACAAAGGTTTTGGCATTTCGAAAACTGGAACGTAGTTCTGATAGCACGGATTCCTCTCCCCATACAGCGATCAAATTCCGTACCTCCCGTTTGGTCCATGCTGGAGCTCTTTTGCGATTCTGGGACTCCATCATGGTCACCTCTGCTGATGAGCTCTGCGCTCACCTGCAGCTTGCCACGCTGGCCAAACAGGAAATTGAAATTCAAAAGTTCGTGGGCCTTTTCCTGTCTACCTGGCCAGTGCATCTGAGTTGAGAGTGTTGTCCAGAGCGGTCACAATGGAGCAGGGTGCAGGGTTAAATTGATTTAATGCTGCTAAATTCGACCTCAACTCCTAGTGTAGACCAGGGCTAAGTGGGTGAAGGAATAAGGGCCCTAACGCATCCTTTCAATCCCAAGGACTTTCTGCAGGAAAAAGCCGGATATACTTACTAGTTTGATTTCTCCATTTCCACATCATGCCAGCTTTTGGGATCTAGAGAATCAAAATCCTCTCTTCTCCAGTTTCTAATTCTTACATCTGAATTAGTCATTCCAACTTCAGCTATCTCCCAAACAGTTTCATCATCTTTTCTTTTTCACCTAGCAGTAACAATACTGGCATTATTAATTTTAAACTGTAATTCCAAAAGAAAAGATCCAAGTGTCCTTCTAGTGGACATGTTTTATCACCACTACAGTTTCTCTATTGTCTTCCAGTAAAAGTAGTTGATTATATTGCTTACATTCAAAGCTCTTCATGGTCTTTTTGCAGCTTCTCTCGTGTAGCCTAATGCATGATATTGGTTGTCGTTTTCAGTCTTCTGTTAATAATATAGCTTTTCTGAGATCTCACTGATAGGACCTGAGGTAGCTAGGCTCTTCCTTTGAAATTGTTTCTCTGAGGATGCTAGATTTAGGAATACATAGACATTTCATTGGTCGTTGAGGAAAGTGTACATTTTATTTTAAAGTGTGCTGTTGCTTAGCGCCTGTATTTTACTGTTTTGGAATGGAGTGCTTTGACCCTCTAGGGAGGGCTCTCCTTCACTCTGTTCTTACACTGCCGTATGTTAAGCATCATTTAGGAATTATTGCCATTTTAAAAAGATTTAAATGGATCATGTGGCAATAGACTATCTTCTTTTATAAATGCAGAAACTCCTGTTGCAGAATTTGACCATCACCCAACCAGTACCAGTGCTGACTATTCCATATCCACATCAGAGTGGGCTTGAATGTATTTAATCCTAGCCTAACCATTTCATGAGCACTGTTGATTTTTAGTAGTCTCCTCACTGGTACCATGGCCTCTTTGGTCTCCTCTTCCAAACAGGATGTCAGTCTTTTCATTGGTAGCTATTGGAGGGGCCTCTGGACTTTGACTTGTATTTTGGTAGTCTCTGGAGCTTGAAGGATGCTATGTGATTTTAAACATGAGTTGCAGGAGGTGAAATGGATGAGCTGGAAACTGAGGAGAAGATGGCTCATGAGTTACCCGGAGTGTGAATATTTTTGTACAGGGAGCTTATTCAAATATGCACAAGTGTTGTGAATGAAGCCCAGAATTACTTGTCCTCAGCTGTAGACCCCCACAGGAAGCAGATGAGCTTGTGGTTTGGATGCTAATATTTCTGTAACAAATAATTGCACTGATGACACTTGAACAGTTTTACCTGTAAATTTAATCTAAAAAATCATAAATCCCTGTCTTTTTCTAATAATACCTCATGATTAAAATGAAAAAACCCTTGAAAAATCAAGTGTACTTTTCCCTATTTATACTGTTTACTTTGTTTTTCTCTCAGCTTTGACTTTGAGAATCCAACAGTCCATTTCAATTTCTTCTCATGCATTAGCACATGTGTTTTGGATGTCTGATTACAGGGGAATGTTTAATTCATTGGTTTCACTATGGTTTTTATTAATACTTTCCTGTAAAACCCCTTTTCTTTTGCTTTCTGTCAAAAATCTCATTTTTGGTTTAAACCTGTTCAGTGTCTCCTTAAAAAACTACTGTCCAGATCTGCCCAATGGCATGGAGCTGAGTGCAAATATACTACTGCTTTCAGAGTGGCTGCCCAGTGGCATAATGTGAAACTGGATGATAAGATCTCTTTTTAATTTGATGACAACACAGTCCATATTAGGTGCTCATGTCTCTTTCTGAGCACATATTTGTTGAAAGAGGTTAATTGAGACTTTCAAGAAGGGATACTGTATGAAGAGGTAACTTGCTAATGTGTGTAAACAATTAGATCATTTTGCCAATCTAATTATCTGGATGTTTTCTTCATCTAATCTAATGGCCCCTCCATCCTGACATTCTTCTGAAATTCTTCAGTGAACATAACAATAAATTCTCTTGAGAGCAAGGTAATGTTGGTGGAACAGAACTAAACCTGGCGGAGGCATGCTGTAACCAGCTCTACCTTTGAGGATTGTTTAAGTATCATAGAGAGGAACAAATGAATGGAAGTTCATTTGGAGGGGGACTCCAATTTCTAGAATATTTACTTTTCTAATTAAAAATATATAACCACTATATTGCATTAAAGTGGTGTCTGCAAACTAGTGAATATATTAAGGGTTCATTTGCATAAGGATAATTGATTTCAATAGTCCATGAACAGGACTGCTCATCTGGCTGGTCAATGCTCATGTGTATGAGTGCAATCATGCATTTGGATGTTTCCTCTAGTGATGGTGGAGCCTTACCTAAATTGTCTATTATGGACAATCTTTGTGCTATGTGTTTACACAGAGCCTACCACAATGGTGCCCCAAACCCTGATTGGAGCTCCTATGTGCTACCACAATACAGAGAGAGGCTTGTACTGCACTCATCATTGGGATCTTCAGATATAAGGTTTTAGGTCTATTCCTTTTTCTCTCAAAAATTAAAGGAAAAGGGGCTGGTAACACTAATCTTTAGTTGGAAGGATAGACCTCCTGTTGTACAAACGGTCTTCCTCCAAGTGACATTTCTGCTTTATTTAAAGCCCCACACAAGAATCCTCCTTGTTAGGCCTGCCTCCATTCCAAAAGTTGGTCCAAGCAGGATCCCAAAGAGCGAGCTGCCTCTGATTCATTCCTGGGGACCCTCCATTTCCCCCATAAACTTTAGCCCTTCTGCTCCTTCTCTTGATGGCTTCAGATGCAACACAGTCTGTGGGTAACACCATTGTGGTTCCCATGCTTTTGCCAGCAGAAAGCACTAGCAAGCAGTGTAGCCAGCTGAGCTCTTTTTCTACTTCCCAGAGTGCCGTTAAATCTTCCTTTTTTTGCCTGCATTCTTCTTATCTCCTAATTTCTCTATCCCAGAGAGCATAGAAAGCCAAACCTGAAACTGTCAGAGTACATGGCATCAAATCTCTGGGACAGAGCAGAATCTTAGAATGGAAGAGGAAATGTGCAAAAGTTGTGGGGATGGGATTTGGGATTGGAGGAGTTTATATACACACTAATTTCTGGTTTAGTTGCTAGTCAGCAGCAATCCCTGTGTGGATCTGTGGCGTTCCTGCTGATCAGGAGAAACTATTATTGCTAGTTTGATGTTTCTATCACTAGGGGGAAACTAGTCCAGTTCACCTCTCTCAGGCTGGAGTGTGCGGGAGGAAGTAGGAGAGGGGCTCTATACAGAAGATTGGTATGGCTCTGGGGGGAGAGTGTCACCTTGTAAATATTTCAGATGTACTAGGTAGACATTCCTAGGGGAGAAGAAATGGCCTATTGGAGAGGACACTGAAGTGTGACTCAATACCTGGGTTCAGTACCCACCTCTGCTACAGGCTTCCTGTATGACCATGGGCACATCACTTAATCTTCTCGGTCTCAGTTCCCCATCTGTAAAATGTGGATAATGCTTTCTACCTCACAGGGATGTTGTGTGGATAAAATCTACTAATAAATGTGAGGTACTCAGTTAACGCAGTGATGAGGCCCTTATAAGTACAGGGACAGATATTCCTATTACCTTTCAAAGTGCTCAGTTATTTCTCAAACCTGAGAGAAGCAGAAAAACTGACGATAGTCTCCAAGGAATTTACTTACTTTAACTGGAGAAACTTGGAAAGTGCTGGTGTAGCTCTGTGATCTTTTCAGTCTTCTTAGTAGACAGTTCTTGAAACTATTATCTGCCCACACTCTTTCTCTCTCCCTACAGCTCTGAATAAATAGCAGTGCACTGCATGAAAAAAGGGCAGTGGGCAAAAATACTCCTCTGCTACATTAGTGATTGTGTAGTTGAATTGTCATTGGGTTTCTGACTGCCTGCAGTTTCTGGGCTCATTGCAGTATGCTGTAAACAGTCACACTTTTTGCCACAGAGCTTTGTCTCCACAGCAAACTGACTGCTGAACTGAGCTCTGTACTGCAACGCTGTGCATGAAAGCTGGTTGTTTGGCTAACAACATGAGGTGTACCTAAATACATGCACTCACGAATGTATCTTTGCACGTAAGGGATAGAAACAAGGAGTTTATTTTGTTGCTTTACAGCAGTTTCTGTCAGTGCTCCAAAAGGTCAGCTTTATTTACAGGAAAAGCAGCAGGCGTCTTCAGCTGGCTTATGTTAACCACCTTGTTTCTGTCCTTCCTTGACAGAATGGGCTTATTCAGGACATTGGTGAAAAGCTGCATGCAAACAAAGAAGACATTTTAAAAGTAACTTTTATTGTGTAACTTTAAGATATCACAGATCTCTTCTCCCCCCCGACAGAGCTGTCACATTGAAAATGTTTTCAGCACAGAGGCTGAAGCCTACTCTTGTCAAACCTAGTCAAAATTAACTTAAATGCTTTTGGAGGGGGAGAAAGTTCTGCAAAGAAAGAGCTGCAGTACATTCACTGCTGTTTCTCCACCTCCCTCTTTCTTTTGGGAGACCCGTGTAGCTGGTAGACTTTGAACCATCAAAATGTAGTTGTATTAAAAAGCCAGAAATTAGCAAATTAATTAGTGAAACCCATCTTTCTTGTCTGGGCTCTTTGTTCCTGGTCAGGCCATGAAAAGGCCTCTCTTGTAAATCCATCTATCATATTGTTGGTGTCAACGTTTTTCACACGCATGGTCCTTAAAAAAAGGAAAGCCAAGTTAAAGTTGTTCAGCCATATCAAGATGTTGTTGCTATAAACACAGACATGTTAAAAAAAAGTTTAACCATCCTAATGGTCAAGTTTAAATAGGATGTAATTACTGCAAGTCTTGATTTGATCCTCTTTCTCGTGTTCATAACGTCCCATGTAAGCATGAAAGGGGGTCAATTTATCACTTTGCCAGGGTGCCAGTTAGATTTTAAAACTGAAATCTAATGAACTAGATTTGTGTATATATATTAGAATCCAGTAGGAGACTCCATTTTTACTGTGTCCAGAGGCATTAGCGTGCTATTTTAACGAGCCTGGGGCACCTGGGGAGCTACAACCTGGGACATCTGAAAAGAAGCAGCAGCCAGCACTGTCACCTGGGATTGGGACCCAGGGACTGAGCAGCAGTTTGCTGGAACGCCGAACTCTGCCTCTTGCTGAAGGTGGCTGAGGTAGGGTCTTGCATGGAGCCCCAGGTCCTCCAGCCCCCAATGAAGATGGTGATGTCCCATGTTCACCATTTCTTATCCTCTTAACTGTAGGATGGGTTAGAATCATTTCCACACAACTAGTCCAAGTATTGGTTGCACTTAGGATTCTTCACCTTTTTGTTGGGTTCAGTGAACTCTATAGGTGCTGGAACTAGGGGTCCTGCTGCACCCCCCTGGTTTGAAGTGCTTTCCATTACATACAGTATTTATAGTTTGGTTCAATGGCTCTCAGCACCCCCACTGTAAAATTGTTCCAGCATCCCTGATCAATTCTCTTCAGCGCATGGTGATGTCACTTTATATACCCTCATTTCAGAGCTCGTAGGAGGGGGCCCACCCTCTTAATCCCTTTCGATACCTGCCAAGTGAGTGCTTAGGTTTCTTTGCTGCTTCCATTGGTATCCAGTAGATGGCTTTGGTGTATAACCAATTTCTTCAGTCCTTTTGTTAATGGAGGCTTTAAGTTTGATTCATTTTAAGGATTGTATTTCATTATTTGCCCCTACTATCAACTGGGATCCCTCCTCTTAAGCAATTGGTCTTAATATCCCAAAGTTATATCCTGATTTATATCTTTTAATATTTTTCCCTTTCTTGTGCCACACAATTCCTATTATTTCTAGAGTGCAACAGTTATTTACAATGAAAACCAACAAAATGCTTATTATAATCTTCTAAATTTGGAGGACATATACTCCATACATTCTTTGATTGTACATAAGCACTTCACCTTATTTAGGACTTATAGCAATGAGACATTTTTTCACATATAGAAGGATGTACGCCTGGGTCATCTAATTTGGGGTGAGAGATTTCCATGGTAAGTTTGATTTTACAAAGAATACGCTGTATAGTTTACTACTTTGGGATGCAAACACTTTGCATAGGAAAGCAGGGCATGACCCTTGCTTGGTAACTGAATTTTTTCTGCTAGGTTGTGGGGGAGAAAGTGTTTTTTTCATATGCAGATTATGAGGGATTCTTGCCTAGGTGATTAACAATACTTTCATTTAGCCATGTTCAGATTCTGTGTTTGGGGATAGAAACTCCCGATCTTGGGCCGATCTGTGGGTTCTTTGACAAAGCGTCTCTCATGATGTGAACCACCTTATTGTCTCTACAACTTAGGTGAAATCTATTTTGGATAAGCACAGGTGGACAGCTTTTCTAATGTTATGAGGGCCAGAAGGAATCAGTAGGTATTAATCATTCATGGCATATCTGTTTCATATGTCCCTTACATACATTTAGGGGCTCTGGGGTGGAGTGAGGGGGAAAGAGGGAACCGATTAGTCTAATGGCTAAGACAATATAGCCAGAAAAGGCAGGAAGAGTTGGGGATGCTTCTTATCCTCTCCCCTCCCAATGAAAGGTCTCTCAAACAAAAGGAATAGATGCTTATCGCCTGAGTCCTTCAGGCTCTAGCAGCTTCTGCTGGGTTTCTATAGGCAGCACATTGAAGACTGGCTGTGAATGGCACAAGCAGCATTGCCCAGCAAAGAAGGAGCAAACTTTTTTACATTTCATGTTGAAACGTTGTTGTAAAAACACACAAATTAGCACTTGTAAATAAATTATGTCCTTCTGTGGCCATGACAGTGAGTTGATTTGGGATGGGGAAGGGGATGGCAGCTTTGCTTTTGGAGGGGATGACCAATAGCTGGTCACTGGGATGTTGCCTGGGTCAACTAACTCAAAGGGATTAGAGTGCAACTTCCGTAATCATAGTCTCCACTTCTGCTATGTGGTAGATGCTGCTTGGGATGCTACTTATGTATAATTGACTGCTATATATAAATCTAAGTTCTTTAAGCATGTTAATATGGGTGATCAGTAGGCACTGCATGAAAACTTCAAATTCTGCCCAAATATGGGTAAATAGTGACTTACACAACAGTTTGTAAAGCCCAAACCATGACTGTTACCCAGGTCATCCATAGGATCCCACCAGATGTGAACTGGGGAAGGAGAAATAGCTCTAATTTTTCCATCTTCCCCCTTTTTTTTCTTTTACCCTGCCATAACACATTCAGCAAGTGGAATGGGGAGCCAGTCCAACAATCAGATGAAATGTCTGGAAAAAGAAATGTCCTGGATGAACAGTTGGCAACTGATCAGGGAATCATTCATTTCTTTACAGGTTACGCGTTCAAGGACGTTATCTTCAGCTCAGCAATGACCTGGAACAAATTCTCCAACATGAGCAGAGAAAAATGCTGGCTGAATGCTTTGTTAATGAGAGCAAAACAGTGAAAGAACCTGAGCTAGATTCAGAACCCACACTGAAAAGGAGAGAACCAATGTGGAAAGTGAAGCAATAGGAAATTGGCAGGATATGGCATCACCAATCATAACATAAATCAGATACTTTGAGGAAGGAGATGGATGGTCTTGTAGGCAAAGTATAAGAGTGGGAGCTTGTAGGTTTGGGGTCTGTTCTCACATCTTCCACAGAGTGTCTCTGTGACCTTGGAAAAGGCCTGTGGCACTTATACGATCCCATTACCATAGTATCTGAGCTCCTCACAGTCTTTAAATATATTTATTCTCACAAAACCTATGTTGGGGGGGGGCGCAAAGGCAGTGCTGTTACCTCATTTTACAGATGGAGGAAGTGAGGCATCAAGAAGCTAAGTGACTTCTCTAAAGTCACACAGGTAGATTCTGGCAGGGCAGGGAATTGCAACTGAGTCCAGGCTAGTGCCCTAACCACTGGACCAACCTTCCTCCTAACAGCTCTGTGCTTCATTCTTCCTATATGTAAAATGGTGCTAATGCCTCTGTACCTCTCAGGGGTACTTGAGCTTTACTACATTCAGAAGACACCGAAGGAAGTACCACATACCAATCCATAAAATGTTTTGTTTGTGATGTTTGGTATGTCAAGTACTGCATTAAATTGGGCAAGTCTAGGAACGCCAATATATAACTGGAAAAACACTGCTGTGGTACAATACTCATGTAACTTTCACCAGCAACTACACACCGCACCATAGTAACTCTAACTCAGGAACCAATCCCTGCAACAAACCTTGATGCCAACTCTGCCCACATATCTACATCAGTGACACCATCACAGGACCTAACCAGATCAGCCACACCATCACCGGTTCATTCACCTGCACGTCCACCAATGTAATATACGCCATCATGTGCCAGCAGTGCCCCTCTGCTATGTACATCTGCCAAACTGGACAGTCCCTACATAAAAGGATAAATGGACACAAATCAGATATTAGGAATGGCAATGTACAAAAACCTGTAGGAGAACACTTCAGTCTCCCTGGACACACAATAGCAGATTTAAAGGTAGCCATCCTGCAGCAAAAAAACTTCAGGACCAGACATAAAAGAGAAACTGCTGAGCTTCAGTTCATTTACAAATTTGACACCATCAGCTCAGGATTAAACAAAGACTCTGAATGGCTAGCCAACTACAAAAGCAGTTTCTCCTCCCTGGGTGTTCACACCTCAACTGCTAGAAGAGGGCCTCATCTTCCCTGATTGAACTAACCTCATTATCCCTAGCCTGATTCTTGCTTGCATATTTATACCTGCCTCTGGAAATTTCCACTACATGCATCCGACGAAGTGGGTATTCACCCACAAAAGCTTATGCTCCAATACGTCTGTTAGTCTAGAAGGTGCCACAGGACTCTTTGCTGCTTTTACAGATCCAGACTAACACGGCTACCCCTCTGATAGTTAATACTCATGTAGTAAGTAACTCAATGTTTGCATGGGGTTTTTCCCTCCAATTATTCCAGACCCCTTGTAATCTTGGACAACTTGTTTTTGGCCAGTTAGAATCAATTTACAAGCCTGATCCTGGTAGGTTCTGAGGACTGGCAGCTCTTTGAAATGATTGGGAATTGAGATTGCTTAGCATCTCTCAGGATCAGACCCTGAGGGCTTGGCTACATTTGCGAGTTACAGCGCAATAAAGGAGCCCCGGGAGCACTAGCTCACTACCCATCCACACTGGCAAGGCACATAGAGCGCTCTGACTCTGCAGCTACAGGGCTGCTGGTACTCCACCTCGGCGAGTGGAATAACATTTGCTGCGCCCCCGCTGGAGCGACACAGCACCAGTGTGACAAGGTGTTGCATTACTGCCCTCTAATTAGCCTCCGGAAACATCCCATAATCCCCTTAAGTCAAGTGGCCACTCTTGTCATTGTTTTTGAATCACTGTAGGAATGCGGATATGCCCTTTGAAAACTCAGTTTCTGCCAGCCGGCATGCTTATCTGCTCTGAGACAAAGCAACCATTAGTGTGGAATGCTGTGTGTGTGTGTGAGAGAGGCCGGGGGTTAGGGGGGGTCTGCTGCTGTCTGAACTTACAAGACAGCATGCTGACATGCTTTCAGACCCCCCAAAACCCACTCTCTCTCCCCCCATATACACACAACACACTCCCTGTCACACTCCACCCCACCCCACCCCCCATTTGAAAAGCACGTTGCAGTCACTTGCACGCTGGGATAGCTGCCCATAATGCACCGTGCCCAATGCCACTGCAAGTACTGCAAATGTGGCCACGCCAGTGCGCTTGAAGCTGTCAGTGTGGACAGACTGCAGCGCTTTCCCTACTGCGCTCTACGAAAGCTGGTTTAACTCAAAGCGCTCTGCATCTGCAAGTGTAGCCATGCCCTGAGTAAAGAAATATAGAGACAGAATTCTCCACTCCTCAGCCATCAAAGTGCTGACAACAGAAAATGTCAAAGTCTTGATCTGTTAACGCTGTTGGAATCCTGAATAGAATCATAGAATCATAGAATATCAGGGTTGGAAGGGACCCCAGAAGGTCATCTAGTCCAACCCCCTGCTCAAAGCAGGACCAAGTCCCAGTTAAATCATCCCAGCCAGGGCTTTGTCAAGCCTGACCTTAAAAACCTGTAAGGAAGGAGATTCTACCACCTCCCTAGGTAACGCATTCCAGTGTTTCACCACCCTCTTAGTGAAAAAGTTTTTCCTAATATCCAATCTAAACCTCCCCCATTGCAACTTGAGACCATTACTCCTCGTTCTGTCATCTGCTACCATTGAGAACAGTCTAGAGCCATCCTCTTTGGAACCCCCTTTCAGGTAGTTGAAAGCAGCTATCAAATCCCCCCTCATTCTTCTCTTCTGCAGACTAAACAATCCCAGCTCCCTCAGCCTCTCTTCATAAGTCATGTGCTCTAGACCCCTAATCATTTTTGTTGCCCTTCGCTGGACTCTTTCCAATTTATCCACATCCTTCTTGTAGTGTGGGGCCCAAAACTGGACACAGTACTCCAGATGAGGCCTCACCAGTGTCGAATAGAGGGGAACGATCACGTCCCTCGATCTGCTCGCTATGCCCCTACTTATACATCCCAAAATGCCATTGGCCTTCTTGGCAACAAGGGCACACTGCTGACTCATATCCAGCTTCTCGTCCACTGTCACCCCTAGGTCCTTTTCCGCAGAACTGCTGCCTAGCCATTCGGTCCCTAGTCTGTAGCGGTGCATTGGGTTCTTCCGTCCTAAGTGCAGGACCCTGCACTTATCCTTATTGAACCTCATCAGATTTCTTTTGGCCCAATCCTCCAATTTGTCTAGGTCCTTCTGTATCCTATCCCTCCCTTCCAGCGTATCTACCACTCCTCCCAGTTTAGTATCATCCGCAAATTTGCTGAGAGTGCAATCCACACCATCCTCCAGATCATTTATGAAGATATTGAACAAAACCGGCCCCAGGACCGACCCCTGGGGCACTCCACTTGACACCGGCTGCCAACTAGACATGGAGCCATTGATCACTACCCGTTGAGCCCGACAATCTAGCCAGCTTTCTACCCACCTTATAGTGCATTCATCCAGCCCATACTTCCTTAACTTGCTGACAAGAATGCTGTGGGAGACCGTGTCAAAAGCTTTGCTAAAGTCAAGAAACAATACATCCACTGCTTTCCCTTCATCCACAGAACCAGTAATCTCATCATAAAAGGCGATTAGATTAGTCAGGCATGACCTTTCCTTGGTGAATCCATGCTGACTGTTCCTGATCACTTTCCTCTCCTCTAAGTGCTTCAGGATTGATTCTTTGAGGACCTGCTCCATGATTTTTCCAGGGACTGAGGTGAGGCTGACTGGCCTGTAGTTCCCAGGATCCTCCTTCTTCCCTTTTTTAAAGATGGGCACTACATTAGCCTTTTTCCAGTCATCCGGGACTTCCCCCGTTCGCCACGAGTTTTCAAAGATAATGGCCAAGGGCTCTGCAATCACAGCCGCCAATTCCTTCAGCACTCTCGGATGCAATTCGTCCGGCCCCATGGACTTGTGCACGTCCAGCTTTTCTAAATAGTCCCTAACCACCTCTATCTCTACAGAGGGCTGGCCATCTCTTCCCCATTTTGTGATGCCCAGCGCAGCAGTCTGGGAGCTGACCTTGTTAGTGAAAACAGAGGCAAAAAAAGCATTGAGTACATTAGCTTTTTCCACATCCTCTGTCACTAGGTTGCCTCCCTCATTCAGTAAGGGGCCCACACTTTCCTTGGCTTTCTTCTTGTTGCCAACATACCTGAAGAAACCCTTCTTGTTACTCTTGACATCTCTTGCTAGCTGCAGCTCCAGGTGCGATTTGGCCCTCCTGATATCTTTCCTACATGCCCGAGCAATATTTTTATACTCTTCCCTGGTCATATGTCCAACCTTCCACTTCTTGTAAGCTTCTTTTTTATGTTTAAGATCCGCTAGGATTTCACCATTAAGCCAAGCTGGTCGCCTGCCATATTTACTATTCTTTCGACTCATCGGGATGGTTTGTCCCTGTAACCTCAACAGGGATTCCTTGAAATACAGCCAGCTCTCCTGGACTCCCTTCCCCTTCATGTTAGTCCCCCAGGGGATCCTGGCCATCTGTTCCCTGAGGGAGTCGAAGTCTGCTTTCCTGAAGTCCAGGGTCCGTATCCTGCTGCTTACCTTCCTTCCCTGCGTCAGGATCCTGAACTCAACCAACTCATGGTCACTGCCTCCCAGATTCCCATCCACTTTTGCTTCCCCCACTAATTCTACCTGGTTTGTGAGCAGCAGGTCAAGAAAAGCGCCCCCCCTAGTTGGCTCCCCTAGCACTTGCACCAGGAAATTGTCCCCTACGCTTTCCAAAAACTTCCTGGATTGTCTATGCACCGCTGTATTGCTCTCCCAGCAGATATCAGGAAAATTAAAGTCACCCATGAGAATCAGGGCATGCGATCTAGTAGCTTCCGTGAGTTGCCGGAAGAAAGCCTCATCCACCTCATCCCCCTGGTCCGGTGGTCTATAGCAGACTCCCACCACAACATCACTCTTGTTGCACACACTTCTAAACTTAATCCAGAGACACTCAGGTTTTTCCACAGTTTCGTACCGGAGCTCTGAGCAGTCATACTGCTCCCTTACATACAGTGCTACTCCCCCACCTTTTCTGCCCTGCCTGTCCTTCCTAAACAGTTTATAACCATCCATGACTGTACTCCAGTCATGTGAGTTATCCCACCAAGTCTCTGTTACTCCAATCACGTCATAGTTCCTTGACATCACCAGGACCTCCAGTTCTCCCTGCTTGTTTCTTTAATGGTGTTTAATACTTTAATGGTGACCTGCTGCACGGAATTTATCATAGCAGCGTAACCTGCATTTATATCTTCAGAACTAAAGCTGAAGTGGGACTGCCTGGAGTTAAAGTGCAGCACCGATGACTTTTATCCAGTGCACTTTGATGAGATATGTGACGTCAAACTCGCCCTTCTGCTCTATCCAAATCCTGGTCATCCTTTCCACAGCATGTAGATGTTTGCCTGAATGATGCCATTTCATCTCCTCCTATCCCATCTCATGTTACATCTCTGGGAATATCTATTATAACTCTTATCCATCCACACACTGTACTATCGTCACCACTGCTCTAGCTAATCCACTTCTACTTGGCAAGAAAACTGTTTATCCACTCTGCTGCAGGACAGATAACCAGGCTGTAAAAGCTGAAGGACTAGGCAGTACATTGTGTTTTTCTGAAGCAGTATTAATTCTAGCTGAGCTAAAAGAAAGCAAAAGAGGAGTAAGTGGTTTAGTCATTTAACTGATTTCTTTTAGGTACAGGCTCTGATGACATACTCCCAAATAAAAGGTTATTGTAATCTGTAGGAGAGGAATATAGACCATATTGTATGGATTTCTGAACTGTCACTTTCTTTTCAATATCTTGGAAAGTGGAGAGAATCAGTCCTCTGATTAACAGCATGGAACTCCTTGATCGATTTGCTGTCTAAAGATCAGAATATTTATGGCTCAGTGTCCCCTTTTCCTCAATTTTTGCTGCCTCTGAGTTTGTTTTGGCTGACCCAGTGACTCGGACAGCAGCATGCTATGCTACCACATCCGATCTATAGTTGCGTAGCTGGAAAGAGAAGCAAGCCAAGAGGCTTTCATCTCATGAACAACTGATAACAATCTGCTTCTTTTTCCTCCTCTGTTTTTCAATTTTTTACATTCTTACATTTAAAATTTTTTTAAAAAAATCTTTTTGTACCAGAGCAAAAGTAAAACATTCCAAATAAAGCAAACACAATAGCCAGCCTCAGGGAGGAGGGGAATAACAAAATCAGTGGGGGAAATTTTCTTGTGACCTACCCTCAAAAGATGGGTTAGCAAGAGAGCTGACCAGAATTCCTTTCCACAATTTTTTGTTTTGTTTTCTGCATCAGTCCAAAAGTGAGACTGCTCAGTTTTTTCACAAAAAAACATGAGACGCACACCCACCCATTACAGAGTCATCAATAGGCCAGTGGTTAGTGCACTTACCTGGGATGAGGGAGACCTAGGTTCAAATCCCTGCTCAGCTGGATTCAGTGTAGAGACTTGAGTGTGGGTCTTCTACATTGTAGGTGAGTGCCCTATGCACTGGGTTATTAGCTATTGTAGGTGCACGCTTGCACACAATCTCTTCTTGGACGTGAGAAATATTCCCAGCTAAAGTTTTGTCTAAACAGATACGTTTCTGTGAAAAGTTTTGGTTTTGACAAATAGGCATTTCCCAATGAAAAAACATTTACTTGAAAACTTCTCAATCAGCTCTAGTTAGCAACTCCCAGGTACCAAGCTAATACACCTTTCTCTAGACGTACTACATTCCATATAATCAACCAGTTCTCACTGAAACACATTAATACTACTTGACACCCTTTACTCAACTGGAAGTCCCCTCCAGTTACCCAGTACACTCGCTCTCTAAAATAATATCTCCTTGAGTTTTTCTGACACTTCTAGTCCTGGTTTGTCCAGTGACCTTGGGTAAATCATGAAGCTTAATTTTTAGAACAATGCTTAGCCTAGTTTCCATACTTAATCAAGTCACCTTTCATTTGTCTTTTCTTGAGAGTAAGCAATTTCTTTTGTCAGTCTCCCCCCATATTGCTGTGTAATCCCCTCTGTCTCTCCTATAATCAATATTTCCCTATGCTATACTATCTCCCTTTTAGTTATGCATGTCTTATAAATTACATTTTAAAAAGCAGTTCTGTTGTAGCTGTCTCAGTCCCAGAATATTAGAGAGACAAGGGGTGTGAGGTACTATCTTTTTATTGGACCAGCTTCTGTTGGTGAGAGAGACAAGCTTTCGAGCCACACAGAGCTCTTCTTCAAGTCTGCAGGGTAGTCTACACTTGAAGCACTAGCTGCATTGGCGCTCTCCCATCGGCATAATAAAACCACCTTCATGAGCACTGGTAACTATGTCGGCGGGAAAAGCTCTCCCGCTGGCCTAGCACTGTGAATACTCGTGCTTAAGTCGGTCTAACTTACGTCGCTCAGAGGGGTGGCTTATTCATGCCCCTGAGTGACATAAGTGGCAGTGTATACAAGCCTGGGAAAGGTACTGTTAGCATCACAGCTAAATGCACACTGGAAGATTGTTTAGCATAAGTAGTTAGCACATATTCTAAGGGACCATTCATGGTAGAGTGGCCTGTTAATACTGTTGCAATCTTAGGCCCCCCCCCCCCCCCAAAAAAAAAAAAAAAGGGGGTTAGTGGGTTAAAGTGCTAAGTGCATGTTACATGGGTTACAAAATCAAGCATGAGGAAGCTAAGAAATATTGGATTTAAGGCTTCCCATGCAACTTCAGTTCTGCCCCCATCTGTATGTATTATGATGATCTTCATATAGTAATCAAATGCTCTTTTCCCCTCTGTGTCCCTCCCCCAACATGTTCTGACCCCACCTCCCTTTCCCCAGCACATTCCCTGTCCCCACAGCACACGCTTTTCCCTGCATCCCCTTAGGAGGAGGAGGAGGAGCTACAGTACCTGGGCTTCTTTCTCTCCCTTCAGGATCTGCTGGCTCCAACAATCCAGAAGCTAGGTGGCACCAACAGGAGGTAAGCTAATGGCTTGGTCCAGGAGATGTTAAAGGGAGACTAGCAACAACAGGCGGGCATGTGAGAGAAAGGGGAAGAAGGAGCCTTTTTCTTTTTACAGTTTGGCAAAGCAAAGTTGGAATGGAAATCACTATGTGGAGGCATAACAGGATGGCTTGCCCTGTGGACTGGAGAGCCTGAGGCTAAGCCAGTCCTGATTACAGAATGGACCCCACCTGAAAGGAATCAGATGATTCCTGTATTAAAAGGGGCCAGGTTTAAGCCCTGAGAGGGCCCACCTGGGAAAAGGCTGCTTGGAAGAGATTGCAAGAAGCTCCTTCAGGACTGTGAGTGAATGAGTGGGGAGGCAAGCTTTTCGAGCAGGGAGGTCTGGGAGTAGACCTTGAATAACCAGGGAAGATACTGACTGAAGAAGAGCCCGAGACAAGGATGGAAACTTTTTGTTTCTGTTAAAAATAATTTTGAAGTTTAGCTTGGCTGACTGTGACCTGGAAGGGTGAATAAAAGACTGCACGCTGCCTAGAGGGCTGAGTTATCTGACAAAGAAAACCACCATGGTGCCAGAGTGACTGTCAACAGGGGATGCTAGCTTACCTGGGGGTTGCTATGTCACACCGGGTCATGAGGGAGGTATACTGGGCAGTGGACTCTGTTATAGGAGGACACATTCTTTTCTCCCATTGCCCTTATGGTTCCTTGTGGCTGCTTCAGGTTTGATGTTGGTGAGCATGCTTAGCATGAAGGGGTCTGTGAGGAGGCTCAGTAGGGATGGTACATGCTGAGTCCAGAGGGGATGTTTGTATAGAATCATAGAATATCAGGGTTGGAAGGGACCTCAGGAGGTCATCTAGTCCAACCCCCTGCTCAGAGCAGGACCATTCCCCAACTAAATCATCCCAGCCAGGGCTTTGTCAAGCCTGACTTTGAAAACCTTTAAGGAAGGAGATTCCACCACCACCTTACATAACCCATTCCAGTTCTTCACCACTGTTCTAGTGAAAAAGTTTTTCCTAACGTCCAACCTAAACCTCCCCCACTGCAATTTGAGACTATTATTCCTTGTTCTGTCACCTGGTACCACTGAGAACAGTCTAGATCCATCCTCTTTGGAACCCCCCTTCAGGTAGTTGAAAGCAGCTATCAAATCTCCCCCCAGATTCTTCTCTTCTGCAGACTAAACTATCCCAGTTCCCTCAGCCTCTCCTCATAAGTCATGTGTTCCAGCCTCCTAATCATTTTTATTGCCCTTCACTGGGCTCTTTCCAATTTTTCCACATCCCTTCTTGTAGTGTGGATGGACACAGTACTCCAAATGAGGCCTCACCAATATTGATTAGAGGGGAAAGATCACGTCCCTCGATCTGCTGGCAATGCCATACTTATCTAGCCCAAAATGCCATTAGCCTTCTTGGCAACAAGGGCACACTGTTGACTCATATCCAGCTTCTTGTCCACTGTAACCCCTAGGTCCTTTTCTGCAGAACTGCTGCCGAGCCATTCGGTCCCTAGTCTGGAGCAGTGCATGGGATTCTTCCTTCCTAAGTGCAGGACTCTGCACTTTTCCTTGTTGAATCTCATCAGATTTCTTTTGGCCCAATCCTCTAATTTGTCTAGGTCCTTCTGTATCCTATTCCTACCCTCCAGCATATCTACCTCTCCTCCCAGTTTAGTGTCATCTGCAAACTTGTAGAATTGAGTAGCTAACTCCAGCAAGTTCTGTTGAACAAAATGAGGACTGCAAAGGGTGATTTTTTTTTTTAACATCTTATAACATGGTCCAGTTTGAGTGAATTTTCCTTAGGAGAGTAACAGTTTGTGCACTGAGACTATTCCCCTGCCAAAATTCAAGTTCCTGCTGCAAGCCGTGTTAGTGTTTTAATTTTTTTTTTTTTAAAGCCAACTTTTTTGTATAATGGAAAAGCATTAGGTTACCTAAATGTGAACACAATTAAACATTTTACTACAAATGGGGTCTCAGCAGTTCACTAACCAAATATACTTGTTTAATATTAATCTTAGTCTTCTCAGTTTCTGTCCTCCTTTGTAACCACAAATACATTCACAGTGAATTTGTAGTTAATAATGTCTTCAAATACAAATGTGGAAAAGTATTTAGTTCTTCTGCTAATTCTTTTTTCAACAACAAATATTTCTTTACTTTGTCACTTTATTTATGGAATCACTTGTTCTTTCTCATTTTTCAGTTCTTTAATATATTTAAAGAATCTTATTGTTAGTCTTAATACTCCTAGCTATTTGTGCTTCATTATTCCTTTGTGCACTTGAAATACCATCTTTCCATTCCTTTTGATTTTCCTTTTAAAACTAACAATGCTGTAGTCTTATGCTCCCTGTAATTTTTGTAGAGCTCCATTTTTACTTGCAATTAACTTAAGCAAGTTGTCACTCAGACTCCTTGGTTTTGAAATTCTGTGCTTAATTTTGCATAATAGTATACACTCCCTTTGAGCTAACTCCATCACTTCTTTAAACTGTAGCTAGTTTTTATCTATGGCGCTTCTATGAACTATGCCCATCTATTTCACTTTATTTCTCCTTTTACAAGGTTGATCATATTGGAAACTGAGCTCCTTTCAATGTATTTGGAACCTTATTAAAATGAGATCACTATTCCTCAAACTATCCTTAAATGTGTCTCTTCACTTTTTCCATATCCTCCTTGTTCAAAATACTTGAAACTAAAATTTTATTGTTTCCATTATGCCTAGTGTCTACTGATATAAAAACGGAGTCTCTACAGAATTCTCAATCACACACTCTGTGTGATGTTTGACTACTCCCCAATTGATTTGAGGTAAATTTTAAAATATTTAGTTATCCCTGTTTTCAATCTAATGGCACTAGTTAATTTAACAAAGCACCTTTGAGGACACTTCATTACTGTGATCCAGAACTCAGTGAATATTTTCTTTAAAGACTGCTTGGGGTCAGGTCCTCACCTAGAGCAAATTTAAAATAATGACCATTTAAACTCTCAGAAGATCTGCCCCTTTGCCCATCAATAAGTACTAGGGCTTAGAGCACTGGACTGAGTCTACTCTGCCACTCCTGGGGCATGTCTCTACTGGGGATTTTCAGCCCTTTACTCGCTATTGGCTTGGCATTAGCGTGACTCTCTCTGTGCTAGCAGCTAGCATGGATCAGTTGCATGTGTGCTTACCACTGCCTTGAGCATCATTAATTGATTTTTACTGGATGTTAAGCATGTCGATGCTTTTGAAAATCCCACTAGGCCCCTAAATACCTTTTTAAAAATCTAGTTCACAGTAATTGGAAAGATCTGTGCCAAGTCTGTGTGAGGCTTTCCATCATTGCTACAGCTGCAGCAATGCTAGTGGAATGGCAAGGAAAAGCTGGTGTAGACAAAGCCTTGCTGTATGACCGTAGGCAAGTTACATAAACTCCTTGTATTTCAGTTCTCTCTATCTCTGCAGTGGGGATAAAGATCTATCCCCAGATCAATGACTTCATGAGCAATTTTGTTAGGTAACTAAGCAATAGTCTACTACTTCAATTTTTGTCTCTGTCATGAGACCCCTTCTAAACTATAGCAATATGTCTGTTACTATGTCACTGGCTATAACTGTCCTTGCCATCATTCAGTGTGTGGTGTGTGTATCTATTAAAGGTTTGGTTTTTTTTTATTAGGGATGGACATGGTGATTTTGGCCTTTGAAAGACAAAACAATGCTAGAAACTGCAACACCTGTATTATATCTGACTTCTTTCTGAAGAACAAACTCTAGCAGAATTTGGGTCTCTAAATTGGAATTCTGTTCTGAAAAATAATTATAAAAATGGAATTGTGAGGTTTCATGTTTATTGCATTTCACTGATTTCCAGATCAAGAATATTTAAGTTTAGTTTACAATTAAGTCCCCCTCCCCGCAACTCCTAGCCCTGCAAATTCAGCCTGGGACCAATTCACTTGTCGTCATCATCATCAGTAATTAAGGTTCTGCAGGCCCATTTAAACTCTTAGCAACACCTGTGCAAACCCACTGAAGGGAATGGATATACACAGATCCCACCGACTGGAACAATCTGTTCAGGTACCACAGGGAATGAAATCTTCCTTGTTCTTCCTTAGCTTGTGGTGTTTTTGCAGGGCTAACAGGAATAATAGAGCAACAAAAACTATTTCTCTCAAGTCTCAGTATGCAAACAGAAGTTGAGTACTGTAATAAAGTGCTACTTTTATATAGTGGTGTGTCAAGTTAGAACTGCACTTGCATCATCTCATTTGTTTGGTAAATAGGGTTGGCCTCCTTTGTCCATGTTTAAAATAGAACGGAAGTGTGTGTGTGCGCACATATGTATGGGGGCCTGTTCATCAGAGTTTTCTAGTGCAAAGCTCCTCATGTTTGACCTGTTGTCGCTGTTCTCGGAGAATGTACTCTCTTATACTAAAATGTTGTGTGTGGGGATTGATTGTGCAAAGAGACTGAGTGATGGACACTTTCTAGTGCAAGCATGTGCAGTTGATCATTCTTGCTGGGACTGTTCTAGCCCTCTCCTCCGTTCTTGTCTAATTAGTTAATCAATTGCTGTCGATGCCTGGCCCCAGTCACCATTGTATCTGTGTTCTTCTCATTTCTAACTTTAAATATTTGAGAGGCAATCCCCCATATTCTCCTTCCTAACCAATAAAACGGAATGACTTGATTCATTTGTGAGTGTACACCTTACTGAGGGGAAGATGAGGAAGGAGAGTCTTGTATTTAATTGGGATATGACTAAATCTGTGGTGGTTTGTCCATCTTCTGGGAGTGAATTGGGTAATCTAGGCCCAGTTCCTGTGAAAGTTTCCAAGGGGCTTTGGCTATCAACATTGAAGTGGACACTGTACTAAATGGGGATCCAGCACAGAGAGCAGAGCATCAAGGGGATGTTTTCACGGTTACCTGGCTTGCTAAGCAGGCGGGCTTGTCACCTCTTGCACCAGTTGGAGCTTTCTCAGAGTGTGTTTTCTCACTCCTAGATATGACTTTCTATAATCGCTAGAGCCATTTCTGTGCTCTGCAAAGCTTTGAGTCTTGTTGCATAATTTTTACTTTGGTTAAAGCTGTTAGCCCATCTGTGATGATGAGCGTATGTAGTTCTCATATAATGGATGGATTGCTACTTAAATAGGTTTATTTTGGGGAATAAGCAAATTTCTTTTTGTATGTGCTTTTCTTGTGATGATATAATCAAATTATGGGAAAACTTGCACAGTCCTCTTTCAGGCATAGTTTCATGTTACAGGTTAACTCCCCCCGCGCCCCCCCCCCACAGTACAAATGTATGTAGAAAGTAATTTTAGTTGCTACCCCCTTAATGACCTTTTGTCTTCCATGCGCTATCGGTAGTCCTGCAATCTATTTATTAAGAGGCATCTATGTGGTGCTCATCACTGTCCTATCTAATAAGAGCTCTTACTGGGTTCTATTTAGTCAGCTATTTGAATATAAAGAGTTCCTTTTAAATTAGTTTTTCCTTTGTTTCAGATTCCACATTTTCCAAAATGTGCAGATACAGTCTCATTAAAACTCAAAATAGATTATAACCAACCCTTTTTTATAGAACGTTTGGTGGAAGAAACACTTTCTTTTTTTCTCCGAGGGTGATGTGTTCAGTTAAATAACTCTTTAAATGTGGTGATTACATTGAATTGATACCAATCTGGATGGTCTTTAAAGCCTAAATGAAGGGAAACACATCGGCTCAGTGAGTGGGAAGCTAAGACCCAGACTAGCTCTTTTGAGTTCAAGTAACAACCAGAACGGATGACCCTAATTTTCAAAGCATTATGAATGGGAAATCTCCTGGGAAGTTTGCTGCTGCAAGGAGAAGATCACTTCCTGCTCCTTCTGGCTTTGCTACAAATGGATGTACTTTTATTGGGTTATTTTGTTTGTATATACAGCTTGAAGAATGAAAAATAAATAACTTTTTCCTAAAAAGAGGTTATCAATACATCAGAAAGGGTCTCCTGTTGTTTGGGGGAAGGATTTTGGAACAAGCGTGTTGCCAACTCCAAGTCAAGTTGTAAAAGTTTTAGTTTCTCTCCAGAGCTTAATAGTGTGGTGGGTTCCCCATAGCCTGACAGCTGGGTTTGAGAGAGAGAAATGGTGCTGCTTGTGCTGTGCCGGCACCCAGCCCAGGGAGAGAGCCACTCCTGGCTGCATTTAAAATTTTAGACAATGTGGTCTGATTGGCTCAGACACCCTTCGCACTGTGAAGTGATTGAATTGCAGTGATGTCAGCAGCTGCTCTGATCACACTTGTTTTGTTGATTTGTACAGTGGTGGCACTTAGGCCCCAGATCCCTGATTTATGCTCTGTTGTGTTGGATGTTGTACATATGCCTAATGTTAAGTTGCTCTCTGCCCCAATAGGCTTACTAACTTCATTATTTTTGACCGTTGAGCTTTCTAAGTCGTGTGACTTTTTCCCCTGCCACTTAGAAAGTTTCTGCAGTTGCACTGTGCAGATGGAACCAGTCCCTTCATTAGGGGGCCTGTATAATAAACCTCTTTGATTCACTTATCCAGATAGCTATATTTGTTGTGTGCGTTTGAAGCATGATAGTGCTGAAAGGACCTAGCTGAGACCCAAACTCCAGGTGCTTAGCATTGCACAAATTCATACTGACGCATGGTCCCTGTCCTCAAGAACTTAATAGGCAAGGCAGGCAGACAGGGTGGGAGGGAAAACAAAAGTGCAGAGAGGTGAAGTGATTTGCTCAGAGTCGTACAGCTGATCAGTGACTTAGCCAGAAATAGAACCTGGGGCTCCTGACTCCCAATCAAATGTCCTATCCCACTAACCCACGCTGCCTCTTGAAGATTTGGAGAAGGATGGGCAGGAGAGGAGAGTGCTTTCCTACTCGTAGCTATAAAGTGATCAAAGAGCTGAGTCTCTAAAATGGTGGGCACTGGTGGTTATAGTGAAACTTTGTTTTTCAGATAGAATAGAAGAATTTCCCTGTTTGCAAGTCATAAACATAAGAGACATGTAAAAGCTATTGCAGCTAATTTGCTAGCAGCCAGGTCTGCTCTGATCAAGATAGAGCTGAGCATGTTGGGACATGTACCCTCTATGGATTACACCCCTGGTATTAAAATTGACCCACTCAGCTTTTTATAGCAGACAGTGAGTTTTATGATGTCAGAAATGACACATCTAGTCAATACAAAGAAACTACTTTCTGAGAGACGTGGGAGCTTATTAACTGGGCAGGGGAATTAAGACTGTCAAACAGAGAATGTGATACATGTGAAACAGCAGATCAACAAAGTGACACTGAATTGGCATGAAAAATCCTATAATGTTAAGGGACACAACGGGGGAAAAAAAAACAGACTTGGAAAAAATCTTGCCTAAGAAAATGTAGGCAGCAGTGTTGTATACCAGTCTAATGACAAGCCAAGTAAAATGTCTGTCTATAGTAACTGTTGAATGACATAATCATTATAGAGTTCTTAGAAGAATGGGCAGCAGGCAGATGAGGGGAAAAATTAAGATTAAATTAAAACTGCAATTGTCACACCTATCACCTACAGTAAGAAGCCAGATAACCAAAGTATTAGAAGTAGGGTTGCCACCTGTCCATTTTTCCACCCAGACAGTCCGGGTTTTGGCTTGTGTATCCAGGTGCCATTTGACAAGCCCTTTTTAAAAAATCTGGACATAGGGGAGAGGCAGAGACTTGGCGTGGAGGGGCGGGGGGGGGTGGGAAGAGGCAGATCAGGGGTGTGGCCTTAGGGGTCTGGTTACCAGCCATCAGAAAGGCTTCTGAAGGTGTAATAACACTCCTTTGGGTTAACAAAGTGTTGAAGGTATTGACGCTGGCTAGGTTTGTATATTCAGAATTGTGAGAGTATTCCCTACTTGCTTCATCTTGTCCAAGAACAGATCATTGAAAAAGGAACATAGAAGTTATGCTTTGTATGGTATACACCCATGTATCTTGGTAATGGCCAGTTTCCATAACACTTGGCATTTGAGTACCCAAATGTGTTCAGGAGCCTTAGTAGTGTTTGAGTGGCCACATCTTTTGTAAATCCTTTCATGTAATCTCTTTCTCTTTGACGTAGGCAAGCAGTCAATCTTTGCAGCTTACTTTCTTCTCCATTGGATGGTACCTCTGGGGCCTTGTCTTTTGGTAATGTCCATTCTACTTCGTCTAAGAGATGCCTAGGTTCCATTCCATAGGTTTCCAGCATTCCTTCAGTTTACTGCTGTTTTTGAAATTGGTTGAAACTGCCCCATATTAACAATATCAATATATAATTTGAAAGACGAAACTATTTTACAATGCCTTCAATATTTCATCTTCTGATACAATGTATGGTCATATTTATATTGGTTTTATATTCCCTTTGCCTACACTTTTGGATCATAATACAATTCAAAGTGTATAGCATATGAATCCTGCTTATCTGAATTGTTCACATTTTTGGGATTCTGGACTTCCATCACACAATGGCTGGCTGGGAATACAAAATCTCTAAAATAAAAATGTCTGTGGCCACCAAGTAAATCATTTTGCAGTTCTTATTTACATCCATAGACTATGTCTGATTGACTGGAGCAGGAGAACATTTCTGTATACTTTCAAATAAAAATTCCAAGTACTGAGAACTTATTTTCTATGCTACAGTTAGGGTGTATTCTGAAAAAAATCTAGGTAAGAGTGGGGTGGTTTTTTTTTTTTTTTTTTAGCTTTTGTAAAATGATCATCCATTTAGAATGGCTCGTTAATTTAAACACTGAGGCCCAGATTATAAACTGGTATAAACTGACATACTTGTACCAAAGTCAAAAGAACTATGCCAGGTCACACCAGCTGAAAATATGGGTCTATACAGTTAGTATATTTCATTAATTAGGTAATAGAAAATGAACCCAAGCCTACAAGGGGATGTATGTGGGCTTTTGAATGGCAGTCCGTTTTCTCTGGAGGCGTGAAATGTTTGATTTCCATTCACATTGCAATTGACACTACATTGTTCTATAATCAAGATAAAACACACCAGTATATTTGTAATGTATAAATATTACAAGATTTACCATCTGCTGGTTTCCGGTTTGCATTTGACCACTAAAATTATTTTGAACTGTTTTTAATACATGGTTTTGAAAGTCCTTAAACAAAAGTGTGAACTATTTTTGTGGATGTGATACAGATATTGAACAATTTACACAAAATATTTGTAATATGTTACACAGCTGTTGTGGATCATCAACATTTTCTGTTTTAACTCACATCTGCAGAGACAGATCTTTTCCTAACTGGTCTACTTTTTGATGTAGACTATGTAGAATATATTCTGTTCTTTATAATTTGTTGCCATATGCTCAAGAAGGCTATCGTTCATTCCATTTTGTTGTTCCAAATGTCTGATAGGAAAAGAAGGGGGAGAAATTCAGACAGAAGGCTTCATTAAGATAGAGTAGGTTATAAATTATTGTGCCTTGGGAGCCTGGTCCTGGCTTCCCTTGAAATAAATGACAGCATATCTGTTGACTGCAGTGTTGTAGGATCAAATCCTGTTATAGTATTTGCAGAATGCTGAAGTAAACAATCTTACCTTTATATTCCCTTGGAAACGCTAGCCAACGGAATATTGGTATGTAACTGCAGATTGAAAATATTATATTGAGCAGGTGGGGCAGGATAGGAATGCCAAGTGAAGTCTACATACCTTGCTTAAGGTCAACCCTATCCTCTTTCTGGTGTTTGGCTTTGCTGGTTCACACAGGGACATAGTGTGAAGCAAGAGAGGGTGTGAATATACAGCACACTAACTTGCCAAGCGCTGAGTTTTAGTTTTATATATGTATCTTAAAAGTAGACCAGGAAAATAATATTAATAGACTTGTCATGTTATTTCACATGCGTCATTGATGTTTACTTCATTATTTATATATTTATTCACATAGTGCTTTACAGACAGCTGTGAAGTTAATTCCCTATCTGCAAATAGCTTACAGTCCAAGACAGTGATTCTGCAAAGACCTACTCATGTGCTTAATCTTAAATACATAGGTAATCCAATTAATTTCAGTGGGACTAGTGTGGAATTAGTTAAACACATGTGGAAATCTTTGCAAGATTATCACATCAGCCCTAAATGAAGGACATGTAGCAGAACTGTCAAACCCAAGCATTCAAAATCACAAGACAGGCCCCAAGAATCATGAGCTTTAAACAAAATTAGTAACTTTGAGATGATTCTTATTTGCCTTTGGCTCTCTGAGCCTTTAGGGTACACTCTGGTCATGTTTCCAGGTTTTTTTCTGCAACCAGCAGGATTAGAAACTGTTGTTTTTAAACAGAAGCTGCTCTGCTCATATAATTACATGACTCCAGATGGTGAGACCTCAAGAAATGCACCAGATATTGCGAGACTCTCACTAAAAGTGTACAAGTTGGAAATGCGGTTTCACCAGTGGCAAAGACGGCAGGCATATTTTTGTTTTCCATGTATTTGCAGAGTTATTCTTCCTTGCCCTCCACCTCCACAAATAATTTTTGATCTATTCTTTCATCACGTAAAAACCACAAAGGCACTTTGACAATGGCTCTCGAGAGAATGGACTGACTACCCTGTACAAACACCACGCATTCAGTGTCATGTGCCATTTTCTGATTTCACTTATTTATACAGCTTGTTACTGTTACACACTGCTACTAGGTTGCCAATTTGGTAATATTTAAAAACTGAACACTCCAGCAGGAGTGCCGGAACCTCCCCTGCCCCGCCTCTTTCCCAAGGCCTCGTCCCTGTCCACTCCTCTTCCCTCCCTCCCGGCATCGCTCGCTGCTTTTCCTCTCCCTCCTTCCTTCCCTCCGGGGCTGTGAGCTGCAGATGCCCAATGCATGTAGGCGGCGGCCTCGCCTAAGGATGGGCTGGCGCGGGTGATGACCTGGCACCTCCCCTTCCTGTAGTTACTGAACTTTGTGTCTCCAGTCAGTAGATCTGGCCAGACACTGTTTCGACCGGACTTTCCAGTCAAAAACCAGACACCTGGCCACCCTAGTTTAGGACCAGATGTGGCTTATAGTCACAGGCTCCTATTTAGGACAGTACAGAATGCTCCTCCTGAGAGGGAGCTGTTGATGAGATTGTATCTCCTGAAGCACAATCTCTTGGAGTTTTCAGTTCCTTAGATGGGAGCCAGCTGCACTACCCCTATGGTGTAAGCCAGCTTTCTGTGCGTGCATGGTGATGGAGACAGGAAGACAAGGCTGTAGCCCTACCTCCACTCAGTTCCCTTTGGGATGGTTTCTTTCTATGGGTGCTCTAGGAGAGGGAAATTCCTGCTGTCCCCTGATTCCGTGGCCTGCAATTGTTTGGTCCTTGCAATAGGATAGTGGAAAAGCTTCTTGTACTGTTTCTCCATCGCCTGTCTCCTTCATGGCTGTGCAGGGGCCAGCCAAAACCTAGCTTTTAAAGGGTTTTATTACAGGAAAAATACTTCAATAGACTTCTGTCTAATTTGAGATAATTAAAAGAAGCATTTGCATTACTTCTATTACGACTACTAAAGGAAATAGTTTTTCCAGTTTTAGTGTGCATGAGAATTTCACTCAATTTTTTTTATATATACTTAGTATAAATTTGACCCAAATATGTGTGAATAATATTCCATGTGTCTGTTAGAAAATAAATACAGCATGTACTTAACTAGGCCATAATTATACACTAACATTCTGTGATTGATGGACATGCTGAATCATGAGTGCTCATTCTTTATTTGTTTTCATTTACATATTGCAAAGATTGAAAACCATATATTTGTACTGTGCAGTTTCTTTGAACTCCTAGGAGTATTTTCTAATTTTAGGCATTGGGAAAGAATTTTCTGTACCACTTGGTTTCTTCCCATCAGATTGTGTTTTTTAATTAAAATTTGATTTTTTTGCCTGCCTTTCTCATGAGTTTTTTCAAGACTTGCAAATTGCCATATCATAGATTCATTAAAAACTGAACTTATGTGAATTTTCTTATCTGACTTCTCAGTATATTAATCTACTGTCATCTAAAAAATTAAGTTTATATCTTTTCTGCTAATATATAATGGTACTCTACAGTTCATAATATACTGTACAAATTAAAATATAAGCTTGAATTAAATCATCATGACAGTTCACTTTTATATTTAAGATATTATTATACTTCTGTTATTATAGATGTGATAACTCTTGTCGATTTAAGAAAAACTGACAATTAGGTACACTGTTTAACGTTGTTCTGTACCCACGTCAAAAGTTTTTAAAGTCTTATGAATCACCATATAGTCTTTAAAAGTTACATCTGGAAAATATGTATCATGTAAGTAATTGCTCTTTTAAAAATAGAATAGTTTAAACAGCACAAGGCTGGATTCTCAGTCCGCAAATTTCACTTTGTGCCTCTTAGGCTTATGCAGCACAAAGCTTACTAAACTGGCCAGAGATTTCCCCTCCACAGAAGAAATTCAGTAGGAGGAATCTCTGCAGGTGCAAAACCAACAGAAGCAGTGTAGCTGCCTCCTGTGCCAACTTTTCCTCTGCAGTCTCCCCACCTATGGTGTAAACAGGACTGGGGGGGTGTACATGGTAGAGCTGTGCTCCACAATGCTTGATCCCTAGCTAATATAAACTCAGTTTCCAAGAGTGGCAGAAGTTAGAACGGCAGGGGGCCCTCCCAGTAGGGTCAAACTACCAAGGTTAGGGAACCACAATTAGTGCAGGGTGGAGCCACAAGGAACCATGTCCAAGTGTAGCTTGGACTTACTGGAGAATTGAGGCCATAATTATCTTGGTACAATAATAATGCAGATTATGAATAATATATAGAAAATGGAATTTAACCTGGTTCCTCGGTTTCCTGATTTATCTTATCAAATACCTCTTAAGTCTTCTGATGCTGTCTGTGCATTCATAATTTACATCAGCTGTGAGACCATGTCCAACATAAACAACCCCCCTCTTGTAACATGGAAACGCGGTATGTTGTTCCATCAGGGATCACTAATACAGCATCATGACTTTGGTTGCGGGGGGAGGGGAATGTGGTTTGTTGGTTAAAGCAGGGAACTGGGAATTAAAACTCCTCAGGTCTAGTCTCCAGTTGGCCACTAACTCAGTGTGTGACCTGGTCCAAATCGCTTCAGCCCAAACTTCAAAGTGCCTCCACTTACTTGGGGTGCCTCAGGTGTAGGGTTACCACCTTTGAAATGCAAAAAGAGGGTGCCCACCGCAATCCCAACCACACGGCAGCTCCACACCTCCCCCGCTTCAACAGCCACTTATAGTATCTAAAGAGAGAACATCATTTTCTTTCTTAAATGGCGGCAGTGGGAACACTGCAGCATCTTTAGCTGGACACAGAAACTTTTAACATTCGATATCTCGCTGTATTGTGGTGATAATGCAAATCTTTAGATCACTTTAAAAAAAAAAACAAGCCAGCAGATTTCATTTTTTTTCTAGCAACTGGCAAATCCATAAAAATCCTGGTCAGGTCGGTCAAATATTGGCCAGGTGGCATCCCTACTCAAGTTAAGATGCATGGGGCCTAATTGTCAGAGTTGCTGAGAACCTGCATTTTCAATTTTCAAACTTGAATGCTTCTGATAACTAGGCCATTGGTGTCTTTTAGAATGCCCCAAACCTGAGGCATTCAAAAGAGTGATTAAAATGATCATTTACCTCATGGTCACATATAAAGGCCACAAGCAGGTTGAGGCTCATTGTGTTAAGTGCGATACAAACCTAGAATAAAGGACAGTCCCTGCCTCAAACAACTTACTAGTGGACACTCATTAAGCTGTTGCCCTTAGCACTGCAGACTGTTACCCATCTGTGAAAAAAGTCATGTTATTAATCAGTCACGTATATAGCACCACAGATATAAGCTGTTACATAAAAGCTGCTGCAGCAGGCGTGGGCATATCTGAAGTAATTCACTGAGGACCTTGTAAAAATTGTTTTTAAAAAGGGTATTTAGCAGAAGATAAAGAACTGCATGTAAAATGAAACTAGACAGCTTGACAGCCCATTTAACATAATGTTTAGAGGGGGCATTTCGGGTCAGTTAAAGTGGTATAAACTATGGTGCAAACCAGGTCAGTCTGGCCAGAGTATTTGCATGAATGCAGTATTTATTTCTAAATAAATGATTATAATGAAATAGATTTATATTTTTATAACCTGTAATATATCCTTTGTAAGCGTATTAATTTATTATTATTTTTTTTTTTGGAACCGTGTTCTCTCCTCCCTGCCCCTTTCCCCTTATTGCGAGTTATAAGCAAGAAATGACGAAATGCCCTTCTTTTTCAGCACAGTGTAGTTTGTACCCATGGGAACATACCAGAGTGACACACCTTTTCTCTGCCTGTAAAATGTGCTATTTGCCTCTAAAATGAAACTACTTTACTTTCAAACAGAAAAATATGAATATCCTTTCTATATCTGCTTTAGCAGTTTGAAGGGTCTCAATGAGATATCTATAATGAGGGTCTAAATGAGTTGATGCTTCACATTTGTTTTGTATAATGAGGAGCCCTGAACAAGTGCTCCAGATCCAAACAGCCCTGAACTTTGTTGTTTGAAATCTGAATCAGAATTTTGTAGTGTCCGTCCATCCCTAATTATTTTCAATAAAAGTTGCTTCTTTGTTTTGGTGTTTGTCCTTTAGAGGTCAATTATTAACTGGTCATTAAAACAGTTCAATGTATAGTCAGGGAGCGGGTGGGTGGGTGTCTCTCTAAGAGCTAGCTGGCCTTTAGTTCATGCACTGAGGTCCCAGGTTCGGTTCCGCCTACTAACCACTGGGGTCTGTCGGTGTTACACTTGTATTCTCGAGAAGAGCTCTCACTGACCAGGAAAGACCCTGGCACAGATGTAATGTACCTGATACTACACAAAATACTACTAGATCCCTGTGGAGAAATCTTGCTCTCACATCTGAGCTTGCCAGACAGCACTCTGTTAGTTGAGGAAAAGGTCTCTAAAACCAGGAAACTTGATGTGGAGCTGAAGTAAGCGAGAGAAATTCCTGCCAGAGAAAATCAACAACAAAAAATGTTCCTATCCAAGGTACAGGACAGGGGATCATCCAGATAATACTAGACATTTCAGGACACAGTGATTCCATATTTTGGATAGCATGCATGCTTGCTTACATGAACAATCATACTAAACTGAATAACACCTGCCACAGCCAGATGAAATGAGTATCTGAAATAGCAAGTAGGCACCTTTTGGATAGATCTAAAAGTTTAAAATAAAATAGCAGAAAGGAGGGTGGGGTTTTTTGTGTGGGTTTTTGTTATTGTTTGAGCATTAGCAATTCAGGGCCAAATCCTGAGAAGAGTTGAGCCACTGCTCTTTGTCTCTGAAGTCAAAGGAAATCTCTCATACTTGCACTTTACAGGATTTGATCCTAACAGTGTTGAGGTGGATTAGAAAACTAACTTCTTTCAGAGCTGTGTGTGGACGGGAGAAGCCTCTTTGGCTATTCCACGGAACTCCACCCCTGAACACATCTCAGCAGGACATCAAGTAAGAACATGTCTGAAGAAACCCAAAGTCAAAATTTCCATTACCAGAAGATATTTTCATTCACTGAGGACATTAATCTAGCAGATTCTGAAAGTTGCCTGTTAACCATTACCACATATTTTCTTGCCATAATGTTAGAGTAAGACCAAGGTGTGTGGGTGAGTTTTTTTTCGCCATGTTGCAATAACATATAGCATTTTGAGGTATATTGCTTCTTTCAAAGCTGTATGAATTAGAGGCCAGTCCCTGCCAGATGCTCTAACAGAAATTGAGGGTACTCAGGACTGTGCCAGGGAAGTGCTTGTCGTTGTACCTGAGTATGGAGATTTTACCAGGTTTGGTGGTGGACCCAGTTTCCTTTTCCCAGGAATAGAAGGCAACCTCTGCTCCACAGATGGAATGATAAGATAGGAATGTTGTGAGCAGATCATCGGGGAAACTTCCACCAGAGCCCGTTTCCATGGATTTTACTTCTAGATATGGGATGATCTGGGCCATAGTTTTAACTTTTAGGTCTATTTTAGAACAAACATTCTTATATACTTGAAACCCAAATCATATAAGAACATATATCAACTGTTTTTGTTTAAGAACTAAAACTTTGGAGGTAAAATATTTGACTGAATAAGGGGAGGAGAGGAGAGAGGAGTTGATGATGGTGATGAAGTGGGGGTAACTGACATTTTTTTCCCTGGGCAAAGGCTGAGTAGAAGTAGAAATGAAATGAACACCTGGAACCAAGAATGGAAACACTGGCATGTCTTAATTGTTGGAAGTTTGAAGGGGCGAGGTGAGCATTACTGAGTTTGTTTGTGCAACACTTTGGAAAAAGAGTGAGAAGCTGTATGTGTTAAATATTGCTTCTGAGAAAGCTCCGAAACAGGACTTGAGGCTACATCCTAATCTAATTGAAGTCAATAGCAAAATTTTCATTTATTTCAGTTGGACCAGGATTTGAGCTGGGCAAGTCACCAGAAGAAGCTTACCTGTATGAGGACATATGTATAAACAAGTAAGAAGTTGTGTTTTGTGGAGAAAGTAGTACCCATATACAGAGGCCCTGTGGTTTGGTGATTATAGCATAATTTATTATACCACAGTTTAGAAATTAGGACATTAATATTGAGGTCAGTGGGAAGAGAGAAGATTGTCTTAGTGGTTATGTGGCAGGGAGGAAATATATCTCAGAACATTTGCTGGTTTTACAACTGTGTTTTTGTGGCAGATCCAGAAGGTATCTGTTTTTCCAAATTTGTCCTCAGAATATGAAAAGTTGAAGTTGGTAAATGAAGGGTTGTGGAACAAAGGGCTTCGTTTTCCACTCCATTAAATCATTTTTATGCTGGTATGACTTCAGCAATAAAACAGGTGTAATGGAGTGGTAAATGAGTCCCCAAATTTCTACAACACACTTGTTCTTTTCACACAAAGTTTTGCCCACAGTAAGCGCTGGACCTATAAGAGTCTAATAGAACTATTTTTGAGACAGATGGCTAAAGCTCAGAGACAGAGCTGTAAATTAATCTTGTGTGAATTCAAGGCAATTGGGTTGGGGATCCAGTTCAGGTCAAAGACAATAAAAAGTGAAATGCCGATGAACCCTTTACATTTCTTTTTTTTTTTTTTTTGTGGAGGGGGAGAGGGAAGAGCAATTTCACTGTAACCGGAATTAGTTTGCCCATTGCTGTTTCTTGAAACAAATTCTAAATTGTTTCTCATCACTAGACAGTTTCATTGTGCTGAGGTGCACTGTTCAGAGATTCCAATATATAGGGAAATTTATGTAAATGTCCCTTTCTCTTAAAAGTTTTATAATATGCTATACAAAACCAGAACAAAACTGAAAGATCCTTATACCAGATTCATCTTGCTTTGTGACTGGCATATACTGTAGCATATGGGATCTTGAAGAGCAAGTTTTGTGTTTTAAGTTTTTATTATAAGGGGGCTCAGTTTATCCAAATACTGTGGGAGAACACTGAGTTTATTTAGATATGTGGGGGGTTGTATTTGTACAAAAAGGTGGGACACTGCAACGTAAATAATGGATGTTGGGGGCCATAACCGAGCTATGGTTAACGAGAACCGAGGAGGGTTTAGATCAGATCATTTAATTTCATTCATAAATAGAATATTCTAGTTGTAATATTCCAGATGCTCTCTCTTTGGTTTCCAAGTCCTGTGTGTATGCCCAGGTGCTTTCATTTACGATTGCAATCCTCTTCCAGTTAACAGACTGAGTTTACATGTGCAAGAATAACACATCACGTGTTGTTTTTAATCTTTCTGTGATCAGAGGTTGGGGAGGGGGAAGGAGAATGTGAATTCCAGTGTGTTGAAATCTAACCCAAGAGGATGGTTGTGACTGAACTGTGAAATGTAATTATTTAAATTAATGAAATGATTTTAAGGTTTGATTTTCTGTGAGTTGGTTTCCTAAACACACTAAATATAGATAAAATGTGAGAAAAGTCCTAGCTTTTACAAGGACAGACTTGTCCAGCTCATTAGCGAATTAATTACAGCATCTTGAAAATGCACTGCTGATATTAGTGCGTTAAAGAGGTCTGACTATATCTCCACTGGATGTCAGTAAAAGTCAAGGGACAGAAAACAAGGTGCTGCATGGCAAGTCTATTAATCTTATTTATGTAGAAATGTCAATTACAGACTAACCAAAGCCTGTCAAAGTATTGTACCAACTACTCAAAGTATGGGGTAGCGAACACGGCTCAAGCCATCTCTATGTGAGTCAAACTTTATTTTAAAATAGAATAAATGTGGAGGATTTTTCAGAATGCGGCCAATGGTGGATTGCAAAAAAAATCCAACTTCCTCTCAAAAGTTTACATTTTTTTATTTAAAAGGTGAATTGGAAAACTTCTTTGAAAGATATTAAAAGAAATACCAGGTCTGGCTGTTTAATGTAGCAATGAAGTGTATTTTAGCAAAATTCTTGCCCAAAGACACCTAGAAATTTAAGCAATGGGTTACTTGGCTGAGTGGCACAGCACATATTATAAATAAATTAAAATTAGAAGTTTAGAAGGGGAGAATCTATATTTATAGCACTTGTGATGTCGCTCAGACTGTCAGGGACACAAGAAAGCCTGTTGCTCAGAGGTCTCAGGATCTGAGAACTTAAATTCATGGTGGTAGATCATGGGGTACCCCAGGTTATCTGGCAGGGCACCCCATCACTCACTAACTTTAAGTGTTAAACTGTGTCCCTTCTAGGTGCCAAGTGGAATTTCAAATCCAGTTAGCTAACTGGATTATTTTTAAAAGAAACTTTTCCTAGTGAAGACGAGGTCTTAAAAGTGTGGTAACTGTCTCAAATTCCTGTCCAAAAAAATCATAGTTATATAGGACTAGATTAAATCTAGCACAGGAGAAGCAAATTGTATATCCTTGCATCAGCAAGGTTCTTTAAACACTCACTCACACTCACTCCCTCCCCCCCCCCCCAGCATGGGGGGTGCGGGGGGTTCTTTTGGGGGCTTTCCATGGGGAAAGGCAGTTTAATTTGCTGTTGGGTTTATAGCAAACCCATCACCAGACTCTGCCGAAGGGATGTGCCAAATGAGTGCACATGCTGGCCACACACGTTTTCCAGAGAGCGTCACTCTATTTTTTGGGTGATAGTGACCGAACCCCTGAGTCCGCTCAGTTCAGGCCCGCTGACAGCAATTCTGGGTCCCAGGGCAGAACAGTCAATAGGCCCCCACGCACGCACAAGCCACGGCCATGGTCCGCCTGACATTTGGGCGGTGCTCTGGCTGGTGGCCAGTGAGCTGCCGGCATGGCCAGGGCTTCCACATACCCGCCTGATAGGGTTGCCAACTGTCTAATTGCGCAAACCCAAAGACCCTTCGCCCTGCCCCTTCCCTGAGACCATGCCCCTCTCCCACCCCTTCTCCAAGGCCCTGCCCCCTGCTCACTCTATCCCCCTCCCTCCATCGCTCACTTTCACCCTGCTGGGGCAGGGGTTGGTATGGGATGCAGGCTCTGGGAGGGAGTTTGGGTGCGGGAGGGGTGGCGGGGTCAGACTCTGGGAGAGAGTTTGGATGTGGGCTCTAGGCTGGGGCTGGGGGTTGGGGTGCAGGAGGGGATCAGTGCTTACCACGGGATGGCTCCTGAAAGCGACCGGCACTCCCCTCTCGCAGCGGCTCCTAAGCGGGTAGCCCAGGGCGTCTCTGTGTGCTGCTGCCTGCAGGCACCACCCCTGCAGCTTCCATTGGCCGCAGTTCCCGGCCAAAGGGAGTTGCAGTGTCGGCGTTCAGGGTGGGGGCAGCTTGCGGAAACCCCCTCCCCAGGGGCTGCAGGGACACGCCAGCTGCTTTTGAGAGTGGTGCAGAGTGAGGGTGGGCAGGAAGACTGCCTTAGCCCTGCTGTGCCCCTGGCAGTGGCCAAGGGCCCCTGGACCCTTTTAAATCACCCAGGGCCCTGGGCAATTGCCCCCCTTTGCCCCTGGCCCCCCCGTCGGTGGGCTTGTCTCAATTGTTGACAGGCTGCAGCCTGTCAACAAGTGGCTTGATCACACGCACCATTTCATGGCCTTGGGCCCTGTGAGTGCCCCATCATCTCAGTTTACCCTCTTGGTTCCTCAGTGAATTAAAAGTATTTACAAGTCCAATCACACCAGCTCTCCTTTGGGTCTGGTTCATTAACTTAAAATTCAAAAATAAACAGGAAAGACTTCCCTGCAGCCTTCAACTGGGCAGGGTCTGGTCTGGGCAGGGTCCTTCCTGCTTTAGTAGGCCTGTCCCAGACCTTCATAGCTGGAGTAGGTCTCCTGTCTCCCACTCTCTGCAGTATCTCTGCAGCATCCTGAGCTCCTTCCCCGCCCCCCGCCCCGGCTTTGCAGCAGCTTTGCAGCTTCCTGCTTTATAGGGGAATCTAGTCCGTACCTAGCCGGTTCTAATTAAACCCCATACCTCATCCCAGGTGTGGCAGGCAGGACAGGCTAGCTCCTGGTCACCAGCCCATAAAGGGGAAGGCTACACCGTTACACAGCCCCTCTTCCAGGACCTGCATCTACACTGGGGTGAATTTAGCCCAGAGATTCTGAGCTACATATATGGTAGGCTTAAGTGTGAGACTGTGACTGTGACCGAATCAGTAGGTGCATGTTCTGTAAAGTGTACTCATAAACTGAGTAAAGCAACTTCGTGAAAGCATTTGACTCCTGATGAGAATGACAGACTCCCAGAGGCTGATTAACATGTCAGTGATTCATCTAATGATTTAATCCTTTTTGTGTTTTACAGTAACTTCACTAATGAAATTTACTGTCATAAAATTTCTACACTTAAAAATTCTTTTGTTTCTTTTTCAAAGTAGATATGCAAAACTTTAGATGACCAGTACTGTTAGGACCTGATTTCAAAAGCTATTGAAGTTGATTGGAATCTATCTATTGACTTCAGCAACCTTTGGATCAGGCCCTTAATGTCTGAAGGACTCTTAATTGACATGTAACTTTGCAGTTGTACTGCATTGTGGCAGTCAGCTGGTAGCATCCATGATACCATAGCTAAGGTTGCAAAACAGTTTAAATTACATCCTCTTGTCTTCACCTTCTGAAACTTTCACTGCTTGGCATGAAAACCTTGAAAGCTGATCTCTTCCTAGGAAGATTTGTTTTCTCTTAGAAAATTTTGAGCAAAATCCTTTAGCTACTTAGTATTTGGAAAGGATGAAAACATAAAATATATTTTTTAATGTGTATTATTTACTAGTACTGGAAAAGTGCATTTAAAAACAAACTGCTATAAAGTATTACAATAATATCTGAAGTCCCAAGTGTTAGTTTTTTGGTTTACTTAACTAACATATAGACAGAGTTTGCTGTAAAATAAAACCATATTTTCCAGTTTTAGTGCTTGAAATACAAAGGATATACTGCATGACCAAGTCACCATTGCTGGGTCAACCTTAATTTTGAAATTTCCAGTGTTCTCAGAGCTCTAATGTTGCATGAACACTCTTTCAGTATAACAACAGTAAAATAGTCTATATATGATTGAGTTTGTATTTTCTAGTATATTTCAGACTAGCGCACCCAGTAATATCGTGTGAGCCAGGGTGCATACCCAGCTGCCAAGGATGGGGAAAAAGTCCCAACTACAGGACTCTTCATAGCTTTTTCCTCAGGGCTTGCATTATCTCCAAAAACACAAACTCTCTTAGACCAAACAAATCAACTCAAACTATTGGGTAATAACACTGGCACCTTTCCAGCACCATCTAGCTAGATGGGGAGAGAACGCAGCCTTCTCCTATGATAGACTCCTTTTCACCAGCCTCCCATTTCTGTTTATACCCCGCCCAGATCAGCTGCATGAACCACAACTTAAGGTCATGGTCTGATGCATGACTATGATGTAAATTCGGATGTCCGTTAAGGAGTTGTGGTTAACAGACATCGAACGCATGTCTGGTAAACAAGCCTAGGATCAGCACTGTGTATTGTTTATACAGAGACATAGATGTGCATAGTGCCTTATAAGTAAAACAGTTCAAAACACGTAAAGACAAAGTTCCTACTGTGAAGAGTTTGTTGTCAGTATAAGCTGAGTAGGAGGAGATGACGGACAATGGGAGGTTGATGGGGAAAGATGAATTGTGAAGCATGGTCTAACTTTTACAAATCACACACATTACATTTAAGGATATGATATGAGGAGGTCATTGATTCTGTGACTTTTTAATGAACGTCCATGACTGCTTCAGCCCCAGTGGCTGTGGCGGGAGCTGTAAGGCCTTTCTCCCATCCTTACCTCGCAGGGCTCAGGCTTCAGTCCCCCTGGCAGTCAGTCCCACCCCCCAGTTATTTTTAGTAAAAGTCAAGGACAGGTCGTGGGCTTCATGAATTTTTGTTTATTGCCTGCAACTTGTCCATGACTTTTACTAAGACTACCTTGATAAAATCTTAACCTTGACTATGTTTTTAGTATACATAATCTTGTTTAATATGTATAACTGTACAGTTCAGAGTATGGAAATATTGTCAAGTGAATTTAAGAGAGGATTTTGTGCTGAGTTGTCCATTGAAACATTATCTGTTTTTAACCAAGTAGTATAATCTTGCTAATATGCAATATGTTACTGCAAAGTGATCAAAACCATTATACATAATCTCACTTGTTTACAATATAATACAATGGGGGGGGAGGGATAGCTCAGTGGTTTGAGCATTGGCCTGCTAAACCCAGGGTTGTGAGTTCAATCCTTGAGGGGGCCATTTGGGATCTAGGGCAAAAATTGGGGATTGGTCCAGCTTTGAGCAGGGGGTTGGACTAGATGACCTCAGGAGGTCCCTTCCAACCCTGATATTCTATGATTCTAAGTCGTGCAACTTTAATCGCTTATTATTCACATCCTTCCTTTAAGCTCATCTGAAGCAATAAGAGATTAAAAGAAGATCTTGTTAGAATGAACAGATGAGAGTTTTTGTGTTAAACAATACTGTCAGTTTTAGTTTTCTGCAACCCAAAGGTGAAGACATCTCCACTCTAAAATTATTTTTAAAATGAGAACTTGAACTAATTCATTAATAAATGGTGAAGTACTAATAGTTTGCTGGATATGCTTTTTGAAAGCATCTATATGGTGATCCCAGTCATTTGGAGAAAATGTTCACCTTTTTAGAAGAGGGCTTGTTGTTCTTGGTGGTCTTTCTAATAAGCTTCATAGTAATGGGCAATTCCTATGGACTTCAATGGAAATTTCATCCTCTTACACCAGGTATGAATTTGGTCCAGCATGATGATGCTGCTGATTCTATTGGAGTAGCACCTAAAGACCCCAGTTGGGGCCTCACTGTGCACACACCTAACACAAAGATGGTCCTTGCCCCCAAATGGCTTACAACATCAGCACAGAACCCTGAAATAAACAGCTCCTTCAAAGCAGGGTGCACAAGTAGGAAGTGGAAAAGTTTAGAAGATGAGCAACACTGGATTTGGCAGCAAAAGTTTATCACCACCACCAGCAGCAGCAAAGATATGGGGAATGGCAGCAGTACAATGGCAGGCAGATAGGATAAAATTCTTTGTTTTCCTTTCCTAATTTTACATTCCTTGTAGGTGTGGAGATTTCACAACACTGAGCTTTCAGGAACTGAGAGCAACTGTGCTTCCAGTCCACACCCAAACAAGTGAAGGACACTGCAAAATAGAAGACTGAAACTCAATCCAGTCACTAATTGGAGGAAGTGCTTTCTTGAGATTTAGAAATCTGTTTCAAACATCTGATTCTGTTTTGGTGCTTGTACTTTCAAGTATCTGGCAGTTGAATATTTTCCAATCCATATTTGGGAATAGGTGGTTTGTTGAATAAGGCTAATACTTATGCTGTTTGGGAAATGTATTAGTTGGTTCACCCATATCTAGTAGTATAAAACTAGCAGATATTTTAAATAATTTCCAACTCTCTTCTGACTGTTCAAGATGCAGCAACGTATTACATGAACTATCCAGGGGTAGCTCATATAGAGCAAATGAAATACTCTGCACCTTTTATCTTAAAATATTTTAGTTACACTATACCTCATCTAATGTCCTGGGTTTAAAATATCACACTGTTTCTTTTTAGCTGTGCAATGAGCCTGGTAACTATCTGAGGATATGCTAACCAATTGTGAAGACAAAGCTCTGAACAGAAATCAGCCATCATGATATCCACCATTCTCTGACATTGTAAACCACTCAAACTTTTCTGTCGTGTTTCCTGCGATGTTACTAATCTCTGTGGGAGTGACTTCAGAGCTTAGTTAGCTGAGTAGTATTCTCGCTCTCCACTGGGATATTAAGTAGAGATGGTCCCAAACTGGGATACCAGATGCAACCCCCTAGAACAGGGATCGGCAACCTTTGGCACATGGCCCATCAGGGAAATCCGCTGGCGGGACGGGACGGTTTGTTTACTTGCAGCATCCGCAGGTTCAGCCGATCGCAGCTCCCACTGGCCATGGTTCACCGTTCCATGCCAATGGGAGCTGCGGGAAGCGACAGCCAGCACATCCCGCGGCCAACGCCGCTTCCCACAGCCCCCATTGGCCTGAGATGGTGAACTGCGGCCAGTGGGAGCTGCAATCGGCCGAACCTGCAGACGCTGCAGGTAAACAAAGCATCCCGCCCCGCCAGCAGAAGCAACCTCTGCCTATCCTTGCCCTAGAACTTTGGATACAAATGTCTTTGTTTCAGGCCAGCTCTCTAACATGGGCCCTAAATGGAAGGCTGGGCACGGTTACTTTGGGGTAGTTAAACTCAGACCCAAACTAAAAACTGAATATCTATCTCTAACATATAGACCATAGTGGAATCCTGGGTTAACAGCCTCCATATCGGGCAACTTTCCCATGCATTACATTCAATTTGTGGGGAGAAGTTAAACAGAAGAACCCTCCATGATCATGTGCTCAGGTAAATAAATGCCCAAAGTTTTATTTGCTACCCTCCTCTGGTATTTTACAAATGCACCATACAGTATAAATCCAACAACTGATGAAATTCTCTGCTGTGAAATGGAATACCACAGCAATGTGAAACAATTCCTTTTGAGAAGGTAGCACATTTAGGGCTTAATCCTGCAGGGCCCTGAGCATTTCTGTGTGCTGCTGAGCACCCACAACTCCTCACTGGCATAAATGGGTCCTCCGTGCCTTGGAGAAATGCTTAGCATGCTTCAGGATGAGTCCTTTAGTGCCCTTTTTTATTTCTTTGAGTATGCCAAGAGTAAATAGACTATTTTTAAAGAACATAAAAGAGAAGTTCTGGAAATAAGTTTGATGATTAATATTTTACCAGAAAATAAGTTTATGAAGCTGGTCAAAATTTTCTGAATTCTGAGTGTTTCAAAAGTTTGTTAAATTCAATTTGGGGTGTGTGTATGAAATCTTTTTTTTTTTTTACCAAAAAAAAAAATGTTCATTTCTCAACCAACTACAGAGCTTGATGCATTTTTTTCTTCTAATTTTGAAAAATCAGTAAAATTTGCAAATACTTCATACAACATTTTAACTGATTTCTCAGCCAACGGTGTTAATTAACTTAGTATTCTAGTAGCACCGAATCATCCAGGTTGAGACTGGGGTCCTGTTGTGCTAGGCGTTGTACACATAGACACACTCAGTCTGCCCTAATGAGCTTACAACTTCAGTAGAAGAAGGGAAGTATAATCATCCTCCTTTTCCACATGGGGGAACTGAGGTACAGAGAGACACAAGGGGGAGATTGCACAGGCACAAGTGATAGTGAGGCATCTAACTCCCCCCTGGGACTTGTCCCAGCTCCCAGAGTCACTCTATGGCAGACCCCAGATTTCCTGAAGGTAGTCGACATTCCAAGCATTGCAGCTGCACTGCTGTAGTGTAGAGATTTGCTACCGTGGTGGCAGTCACTGGAGTAAATCCATCCCTTTGAGAGGTGGTAGCTATGTAGGGTTGCCAGGTGTCTGGTTTTTGACTGGAAAGTCCAGTTTTAAGGAGACCAGTGCAGTCTCCGGTCAGAAGTATTGACCAGACACCAAAAGTCCAGTTATTGCGATCCCATTGTCATGCCAGTCCCAGGTCCCTTTAACCGCTGAGCGCTGGCCCCAGAGATGGGGAGGGTCAGAGCTGGTGGTGCCCCAGCTGCTTGTCCCAGACAGGCAGGGAAGGGATAGCACCTCTGGGAACCTCCCCCAGCTTCAGGAAGCTCCCCCGCCCCACTTCCTGCCCTCATCGCTCCCTTCAAACTCTTTGCCTCAGAGCCGCTGCTGGATGGAGCAGGAGAGACACAGTCCCCTTCAGCATCAAAAATGTTGACCATAGCTGTGTGTAGCGTCCAGTTTGGAGAAATTTGAAAATTGGTGATCCTATAGCTATGCTGACAGAAAAATTCTTCTATCAACCTACCAGTGTCCACCCCAGGGTTAGGTCAACTGAAGTATATTGCACAGGGTGTAAAATTTTTCACAGCCCTAAGTTTTGGGTATAGACCAACCCTCAATCTGCCATCCTCTTTCACCTGATGCGAACGCCCGTCGTTTTAAGGGACGTCTGCCTGATGCATATAGATGTCTGCAAGAATTGAACCCTCCTCTATCCATAACAAAGAAAGAGCGGTAATAACTCTATCCTTCTGCTCAACTGTTCTGTATAGTAAAGGCAGTTTTTTAAATGGAAACTTTGTTTTTATTCGTCTAGCAGCACACATTGTGTTTCTGGTAGCTTACTGGGTGTTGTGTGCCTGGGAAAAAGTCCAAGAAAAACATTTAATTTTTTGTTTTTCTTCTGATGACTTTATAAAAAGTTGATAAATAGAAAAAAAAATCAGCCTGTTGCCATAATAATGGACGATGAGGGCATACTGCTAAGCTGGTTGCTAAGGAAGCCTTGGTTACTACTGTTATGTAATTCTGATTGCAATGGCCAATACTAGAGTAGAAAGGAGAATTTTTGGGGACAATTACTTTGGAGAGGTTGCTTCAGTCTAACCATGATTTGGCTTAACAATGTTGATTTTTATCTAGTGCTTTTTTGTTACGGCAACAGATCAGGTCTCTGAAATGTCTAATCTCGTTTCCTCCATTGACCTTGTTTTTGATGAATGTGATTAAATATTTGTGGGAAAATTGCTTCACTCTGTATGCTAGAAATATATAAAGACAAATTCAACTATAAATGTGCAGCATGGCAGAGGATATAGAATTATCACAATATTTGTATGAACACTGAATTATGTTTTTTTTTAAAGGCTGTATTTTATAGTAATCACATAAGATAACACCTCTTGCAACAGAAGAGCTGTCATCTTTGATCCTCGGCTGCATTGGGGCTGCTTCAGAGATTCACTCAACATATGGGGGTACTCCAGTGTTGTAGAGTTAGTATAATGGCTACTATGCCCTTTAAGCCCACTGAAGCTGTAGCAGCTGATCTAATTTAGAGCAGCCTTCAGACATCTCTAGCTTATGCCAGTGCACTGCCTGACTCAGGATTAAGAGAAGCAGTACACTGTTGTAAGCTAGAGATGCCTGAACCATCTTTGTGTGCACATGCCCCTCTTGAGTTGTGCTGTGTGCTCCTTGGCTGCAGCTGGGGAATAGGGCCATAGTGTGTTGAGCCATTACAGTAGATTACATTAGTGTTTCACAAATCAATTATAGTACAGCTTGTCAGTGTCTAAGGTTATTTTACAATCAAAATGAACAGTTACATCATAATTTAAATATTTCCATATCTGCTCTTCAAGTACTATGGGGCACTGGCTGGCACCGAGGTTTCATAATAAGGTAAGGAGTCAGAATTCTTTCCCCTATAGACCAGCTCCATCCTAGGTTAGCATCTAATGAAAACCATTGATATCAAGTTGCTCTGAAATCATTTTGGTGACTTTAGTCCAGTTCCCAGTGCACTATGGTCAATATCACAAAAGCATGAACACAGCAGGCTTCCACTGGCAGTCTCATTAAAGGAGCCAAGGATTGGATAAGCGAAGTGATTCACCCCACTGAATTGGTCCTTCTGAGTCAGGGTTGAGGCTCGCTGGCAGGGCAGCCTGTATTGCCATTGCCTGTATTGTACCTTTACTTTGCAGAGAGCTTCAGACTCTTGAACTGGCAATCTGCCAACCGTGAGAACAAACTAAGTTTTGATATTAGTTATGTATAGCACCAAAGGTATTTGTGGCACTTAGTGCCAGCCCTGAGAAGCATTCAGTCTAGGTTAGATGTAATATAATATGGCTCATGGAGAGGAGACCTAAAGAGGGGAGGTTTGCACAAAGTAGGGTCATAAGGTTGCTTGCATAAGCCAGGCCTGTGTTGCTAGCTTTTTACTTCAGGGATTTCAAAAATTTCTTATTAGGCTGATGTGAGTCATTGCTGGTGAGGTTGTGGAAAGGAGTGGGTTTTGAAGCGGAGGATGTAAAGGAGGAGAGAGAACAGAAACTGTTTTTCAGGTTTGTGGAAGATATTCTGGAAGGTTTTGGAGCAATATAAATGAAAAACTGCAAACTTTAATTCCATTTCCAGCATGGTATTTTTGATATTGCCAACCACTCAAGCTTTGCTTTCTTTGTCTCTCATCACCGCCCTCTGCCCCTTGTGGGAGTTATGGCTTTGTAAATTTTTGCAGATTTGTTGTTGTTCTACATCTGAGATTTTTAAACTTTCCTTTGGGATTTTTTTTTGTCAATACATTGCCTGCAGATGGACTATCTTACAGGATCTTACACCAACTTGCTACCGGTTAGATTTTGCCTATATGCCCAGCCCCAAAAGGGGTGGTTCACAAGCTGCATTGCCTAGAAGGAATTATGACTCAGAGGAGGGGTGAATAATTTACTCTAGCCCTTGAAAGAGTGCATCATATTGCCCTGTTCCCTCCACTATGTGTGCCCAGCCAGATGTGCCCTTGGCATTGGGGGGAGAGGGGAGTAGAATAAAGGCTCCTCCCACTTTTTCTCTCCCCATCCTCTTCCCGCTTACTTGCTCATAGCTGGGAGCATTGGCCTTGTAGTGCGTGTGCTATACCCATGGCCTGGTCCCAAGATCTGAGTAGGCCTTTTTCATCTATGCAAAGAGGTGTGGGTCTCATTTCCCTGCATGGCTGCATTAGTGTTAGCTATAATCTAGCCTTTAGTCTATTTCTTGCATCACAGGGTGATCTGCAACAAGTCATTGTTCTATCTCATGCTGACCTTGTAGCTTGTGATGAACCGAGATCCCGTCAAACAGAAACTGAATAGCCACTGTTGAAAAATAGCTTTCAGATATTTGAAAGAATAAATAAAAGCACAGTGACTTTTTAGGAGACTCTATGGAATAGAGCATAGTCAGCATGAATTCAGGCCTGTTCAGAGATTAAATTTAAGAAATAAAGTTGAAAGGTAATCATTGGCCTTCAATACAAAACTTTCATCCATCCCTGGTTCTCAATAAGGTGAAGAGAACAGTCAGTCAGTAAGAACTATCTGGTACCCATGAAACACTGAGTTGCTAAGATTGTGGTTTCAGAGGTTGTTTCTGCTCATCATCATCATCTTCTCCTCTCCTCCCTTCCCTGTTCCCCTCTTCCCTTCCCCACTTCATCCCTCTTCATCTCAAATTCCTGAACAGGTGAACAGGAATGGCGATCAGTGGAGTTTCTGAAGGAATTTACAGGAGGGAGTATGTGAGGCTTTCGTTGAAAGCAGAGTTCTACGCTCAATCCGGTGACAGCCAGCAATAGAGCAGTAGTCACAACCGGCAATGGATGTGCTGTATTTTGTGCGCTGCCTGAAGCCAGCAGGGACTTCCTGTGCATTAAGTATAATCTGGTGGCTCTGCTGGAAGAAAAGATTCATGATGTGAAAGGGCAAGTACGGACATGACCGCTTATTAAAGAGTTTGAGAGGAGCTCTTGGACAGCCAGGTTCAGCAAATGTCATTACCCCAGATTCAAGGAAAAAAGGAATTAGTCAGGAGGAACCAGCGAGAGAGTGGATACCAGAGAAGAGTCTTGGAAGTTTGTCACCAGAGGCAAAAGGACTAGACCACATTCTGCACAGCTGGAGGCAAACAAGAATGGGCAGGCTGAGACTACTGGAGAGAAGTGGACCAGGAGGAATTCAACAGAGCTAGAAGTGTTCAATCACTGTCGTGCTCAGTGTGGAAACCGCCAGAAAAAATGTCTGAAGAACCAGCTGGTTGAACAGAATGGAGAGCTGTATGGGACATAGCTGAGAATGCCCAATTCATAGTGGTATGCCCCCATAGCTTCTCAGCCCAACCCACAAGACAATCAATTATGCCCACAAAGATATCTCCAGCCATCCAGCAAAGACTGGTAATCCTTGGTGGGGATTCTGTACTGGAAAGAACATTCTGAAAGGGACAGGTGGACAACAGAGTAACATGCTCTCTTCCTGAAGCCAAAACATGAGATGTGACCAAGATTTGATAGGCTTCTGAGGCAGGCAAGGATTCACTGGTGATGGTGCATATCTGCACTATCGGAGGCTCTGCTGCTCAGGATACTTCACAGATATGATGACTTCAGGGAACTCAGGAGTGTGCTGAAGAAGAGGAATGGTCAAATGATCTTCTCTGACATCCGTCCTGTCCCATAAGTGAAGGAAGATGGCACACTGAAGATTTTAGAGGTGAATCACTGCCAAGGTCAGTGGTGTAGGGTGGAAGGGTTCTGGTTTTGTGGAACGTTGGCCCACCTTCTGTGGGGAGATGGGCCATCTCAGTAGAAGGAGAACCAGTCTTCTAAGGGACAATATGCCTAGACTAGTCAGGAGGGTGTTAAATGAACAACAAAAAGGGAGAGTGAACAGGGGAAACAAATGAGTGTTCATTTAGCACAAAATCAAGATGTAGAGAACCAAATTAATCAAGGCATCAAGGGCTATGAAGAGAAGAATACACCAGTGCTAAGAGTTCTGCGTGGTAAACAAGAGGAATTGGAATTATTCATTTAAGAGCATAAATTCAACCTGTCTGGTATTACTGAACTCTAGTGAGAGGAGTCGCATGATTGGAACATTAAAATGGTTATAACCTATTTAGAAAGGATTGAATGGGCAAAAGGGGAGTGACACTCAGTCAGAAAAGGCATTACCTGTTTCCAAGTCATTGATAACTCAGAAGAGAATATTCTTGAATGCTTATGGATCAGTAATCTAACAGATAAAGTGCACAAGATGGGGCACTAGTAGGTGTGCTACAGACCACCAAGTCACACTAGGGAACAGGATGACTGGCTCCTGAAGCACCTATGTTATCACGAGGGACTTTATATTGAGTGGCATCTGCAAATTTTTGACAGGGTAATGGTGGATTCTCCATCACTGGAAAGTTTAAAACCAAGAGTGGATGATTTTCTAAAAGGTATGATCTAGCTAAACCACAGGTATTGGACTTGAAGTAGGAATTAATTCAAGGAAATCCTATGGCCGGTGTTATGCACTAGGTTAGACTAGATTATCACAGTAGTCCCTTCTGGCCTTAACATCTATGAAAGCAGTTCTAACCACAGCTTAACTGTCCAGTGCACTGTAGCCATCTGGTGTATCTGTGACTCTGCTCTCAAAAGTTAAAATATTTTAAAAGTGATTTAAGGTTGATACTAGATATTTCTAATGATTTGAACATAGTATTCTCTTTGGGTTTCTTGTGTATTAAATTATTAATTTTGAAAGACCAGGGAAATTCTACATTAACTCTACCCTGTAGTGATGCTGTGAAGGGGGAGAAATGAAGGGGTCTGTGAAAATTAGTTTAATTTATTCTGGGACCACAAAAACTAAAGTCTTAATCATATGATTATTGCCTGATGTCACTATAGGACAGATGTAAAGTTGTTTGGGTGCTCTAACTGTGCATTTCTGGCCTTAACATGTTTGGATTTCTTTTAAGTGTAACCTTATGTCTGGGTTTCTTGGATGTATTAGAGTTGGTTTGGGGATACTTACAACCACCCTGTAATGTTTTTTTACCCTTACAGTTGGGAGTATGTGTCAGTAACCTAATTTTAATTAGATTCTGAATTAACTTTAACCTAATCCATTTTAATGGTTTTTTTTTTCTTTTGGAATAATTAACTAGGTTGCACATCCTCTCATACTGCCCTAAGCATGACAGAGCATAGCCTGGAAGCAAAGTGGGGAGGGCAAACGGAGAATGTAGGGAGACCAGACAGTCTCTCCAGCTGCTACCCCATGTTCACTAGTTGGTTCAAGGATAGTGCAGCAGTGAGTACAAGTACAGCCAATGAAATATTGTAACTCTTGACCTGGAGTAGCGCACTTACGTGGATTGATAGATTTTATTTTTAAGGCCAGAAGGTACCATTATAATCTATTCTGACCTCCTGTATAACACGGGGCATTTTACTTGGGTCTCAGGAGAGGCTGCCCTAGTAGGGACCAGAGGAAAAAGTAACCCACACCAGACTATCCTAGCAACACCACGTCAAGCCCATCAGCAGAATGCAGCGAGCTAGTTCTCTGAGAAGTCACAGTAGCTATATTGAGGCTTATATGCTACAAACAAGGATAAATGACAGTATGAGAATGAATTTGTCACTGCAAATGTAAAAAGGAAACCCAGGAGTTTTTTACCAGATGGGTCTGCAGCCTGCATACGGGTATGCTGTAGAGCAGAAAGCCCGCTCTGCAAAGAATTGCTCTCCAATCCCTGTTTTGTTAAAGCATGAGGCACAAAAGCCACCTCAGCTACTTATATGTGGTATGGGTTAAGAGCTGAGCCTTTGTAACAGTTTGGCCCTGCTTCAGCAAAGCATTTAGACACAGATTTCAACTATTCACATGCTTAAAGTTAAGTACATGCTTAAGTGCTTTGCTGGATTATGACCTAGGTACAGTATGTGGTAGACCTGGCCCTAGATTCAAATATCCGGCATGTCCTTTCTCCGCCAAAGATCAGGTATATGCTGGTGGAAGTACATGTCATGTCTTTTGGGCTACCTCTTGCACGGCTATGGAGGGCTCCAGCTTGACTGGATTCTAAAGGTTAGTTGTCATGTCCCTTTTGAATGGGTGGGATGTAACTACAGGGTCGCTGGCAGTGGGAGCCTTCCCAGCCTTTCCCTTGCAATGCTGTACCTACAGCTTCTGTCTGCCACAGGGTTTCCTATAGGAGCATGCATGCAGCTGGGACATCTGAGTATGCACTAGCCGCTCTGCTTTCTAGACTAGTGCTTTCGCTTGGTTTGAAAGAAAATGTTTAGGAGTGTTTGAAAACTACTGAACATGTTAAATAGAATGGTGGCGTTTTCCTTGGTAGATGCACCTAATGCAGGTGTGTAGCTGAGGAAGTGCTCGCTTTCTAAGACTGGTTAAGTTGCAGCAGTCCTGTTGTCTTCCCTCACTATGGTGATCTGTTATTTACTTTCTGCAGTTTCAACTATTACTCTAAAGCCTTAAAGTGAAGTATGGGGTTTAAACCCACCTTTGGCCAAGTCATGCTTGTTCTCTTTATGTCCATACTTTTGCTGCTTTCATTATGTCTTCTGTCTTAAGCAAGCCAGCTTTGGCTTTCAGATGGTGTAGTGGCAGGCACTCACCCCTAGAGTGCCCCCCGGGAATGGCAGTTATATCTCTGCCTCAGTTTCCTCTATTGAGCTTTCAGAAAATTCAGTGACTGTGTACAGTGAACAGTATCACTTCAGGGGTCTGATTTATTTAATCAACTGCCAGACGTGGTACGTATATAAACCACCTTTTGCTGCATGTCTCCAGGCTTCTCCACAGCCTGGAGTTCTGCAGTCACCCAGGGTTAGCAGGGGGACTCTCTCTCAGGCCCTCTTTTCCTGGACAGCTTCATAGTCTGTCTCCTCTAAAGCATTCTCTGTTTGTATTCTGGGGGCTGTTCCTCTCTCTCTAGGAGCCTCTGCTCTCCAAGGAGACACCGCTGGGAGTAATCCAGGTCTCTTGAAGCTCCTGGGGAATGAGCTACTCACTTCTGGATTGGCACCAGGGGAGCGGAGGTGGTTGTGCCCTGGCTGGAGGGACCGAGCAGGCCCCCCTAGCCCCCCCCCCCAATGCATGCTGCTTGCTCCTGCTGGCACAGGGCTGCAACGCCCAGCTCCGGAGGGCAGGGCCAAGCCCCCGGGCACGCTCGCGGGGGAGGAGACGGGACGGGCTCTAGGCACCAGCAAAGCAAGCACATGCTTGGGATGGCCGGAACGCCGCCCCTGGACATGTGCCGCCCCAAGCATGTGCTTGCTTTGCTGGGGCCTAGAGCTGGTCCTGCATAGGGAGGCTGGGTGCCTGACCCTTCAGAGGGCCAGCCCCCATGGTAGGTGGGTTAAGACAAATAAGCAGCTTTAACCCACCTATTAAGACTTGGAATAATTTTAAATTGGAAAAATTTCCCACTCACAATGTTGCCTGGGGGTGCGGGGAGAGTACCAATGTCCTAGAAGACTGGACAGGATACAGGAGGAGTATTATGTACCTTTAATTATTTCTTAAATTGAATACTTATAAAGATATAGACACAAATAGGTGTGGAAATGCACACCTAGCCTGCTGTGCTAACAGACACTAGTCAATCTTTTATTGATTCATGCCTGTTAAATCTTCAAGTGCTCTGTTTGCCAACTATGTTGATAGGCACAAGTTGGCTGAATGTCCTTGTTATAAAACTGGGAATTCTCCCACCTTTCTTTAAAAATATGTCCAGCAAATGAAATGGGGGGAAATATTAAGTTTAAAAAGTGAAGCTGAACATTTAACATTAACTCTGCCCTCTTCCACATGTACCTTATGATATGGTCTTTAAATCTATGCCACTCTCTTTGATATGAACGTGTATTGGAGGATGTAGAAGAAGTTGCCTTGTGTTGCATAATTTGAGTAATAGTATGTGATCCTAGACAGTATTGTAACCTCATCTCTGTTCTTTGTGTGCCTTCATTATATGTTCACCCTTGACTTTCCCATTTCCGGACTTTTGAGTGCTTAACTTTGCAACCATGATGTAGTGTATGTTGTGGGGTGTGGATTTTGTTTTTGTTGTTTGTTTTGCATTAGATACATTGTGCTGCACCTTTGCATGGAGTGTGTTGGGGACAAACATCAAAAGGTTTCTTTTTATTTTAAAAAGCTTCACTTTTAAACGAAAGTCACTGCCAGTGTCTGGCAGTATCTGTAAGATAGGTGCTACAATGATGTGGAACAGTCGGTTTTATAAACCACCAAAATAATCCTAAAAGCAGTTTGCAAAGCAGTTACTTATAAGTTAGTACAATGACTGTGTAGACAGTAACTAGCATAGAGCAGAAAAATGGGTTTTATTTAGAGGGGGTTCTGCACCAGAACACGGGTTATGTACTGCTCTTGTTTCACCAGGCCAACAACTAGAGAAGGCCAACCTATGAAGGTGGCAGGTGACTAGGATTAGTTGGGGACAAAGTAGCTGCACCAGGACATCAACTTGTTCAGTGTTACAATGCTGACTTTTCACTGGCATTGCGACTCTTTTTATTTTCCATCATGTCTCTGCCTCACCTGTTCACATGATGTGACTGACAGCTTTGCCTTGCAATTTATTTGAGCATGGTAATTTTTTTTGACAGGCATGCTTGTGATTTTTTTAATATGTCAAATAGAGTTTAATAATAGCCTGCTATTAAGTCCTTTTATTTCTCTCTTGGGATTTACTTATGACTGTTGCCTCTTTTACTCATCTGAAGCTCTGAATCTGTTTTCAAGGTGGGAAGAACTTAGGAGTGGGGAGAGTGTGTGTGTTTGTGTTTATAATAGCTAAAAACATACAACAAAATTGATGCTGTGCTTCGAAACTAACACATTTCATCATGCAAGATAATAAAGGAGCTTTATTTCCAGGAGTTGTCCCGTCAAAGTCAATGGGGCTATTTGTGTGGGTACAGACAGTAAGATTTTTCCCCAGAATGTTTTTTTTTTCTCCCCCCCACCCCCCGGTTTTTGAAATGAAACCTATCTTTTGCCCAAGTTGTGCTCCCTTTGAAGATGAGTTTTGCCATTAACTTCATTGGCTCCAAGAACAGGTGGCCTATAAAAATGACAAACCCAAACTCCAATGAAAACAAAACTTGATAAGTGCAGGAAGTAAGTAAATCTTGAAGTATAGGTAGCAAATATAAATACTAAATGTACTAACTGTAAATATTCTATACACACTTGGATGTGGTTACCCTACACTGATTTAAATGACCATGCCTCTAATGAAGGGTGAGAATTCTCTCTCAGTATCCCTGCTGATATCATTGATTCAGCATCTTCAATCCAGGCTCTCATAATACACTGTCTAGCCCCTAGGATGCTATTCTAGTCAGTTTTTTCAGATCTTTAGTTAATTCACTACCTTTCAGTGATCACTGGTGGTATGAGTGACTGCGGACTGGGAACAGCATGCATTTTTACTTTGATATAAGGCAGCAAAACCCTTCAAGCTGTCTGTAGGGCTGATCCTGTTTTCTTAAGAAATGCCGAAGCAGAATACGAAGGAGTCTGATTTCTTCTTCCAGTGTATGTCCCTATGGGTGCTCCACCATAAGATGTGCACAGGCCTGCATGCTCTTGGTTGGAGATTTGAATTAGCAGTGTCACGCTCCAGAATGAGGGCCTATAGGACCCACTGCCACTCTACTTCTTTCTCAGCCATCTGCTGTTTGAGATGGAGCAACTGCATGGCCTCTGCTTCTAGTAGCTATACTAATTTCTTACTTATTTCCTTCACTTTTATTCTTTTGTATTTTTCCTTGTATTTAGCTTTTATCCACCCTCACCCCCCAGCCCCGCACAGATTGTGTGTTTAGAGACCCTCCTCTGCCCCAATATTTCCTGCTTTTGGGGGACAAATTCTTTGATCTTCCCACTGGCCGTATGGTGGGGCATGCCAAAAGCTCCAGGCATCAAAGCCTGCCAGTTATGCAATACATTTCCCCCCCTCAGAGCAATGGGCACTCCAGCTATCTCTGGTGTGTTGGAGATTCTTAAACATGGTGAAATACAAAGTTTGCACAATGTTTAAGAGCAGGACTTGCAGGGAAAGGGAGGTGAGGTTGAAACCTCTCCTCATGGAGCTCTCCCTAAGAGCTGTGGGGTCTGATCTCCCCACTCCTCCCAGTACCTCAGTGGCTACTGAGACTCCTTCAGAGGTGAAGCACTCTAAAAAGAGAGAGCTCTCCTTCTGGACAAAACCTCCAGAAAAAGAGATAAGTCAGCTCGTGTTCCAAAATGGGTACCTCCAAGGCCCCCATTGACACCACCCCGGGGCCCTGGTACAGCCCAAGCAGGCAACTTGAGACAAGCCTGCTAGCAAGCACAGTAGAAAGCCATCTTCTCTGGCACTGTCTAGGCATCAAGGTTTGTCTGAACCAAAGGACCTGAGGAAACCCAAAGCTCTGGTATTAGTTGACTCCCCAGTACCATCCTCCAGCCATATGCACTCGAACCAGAGAAATACCAGTCTGTCACCTCAGCATCCTCCTCGATACCTTGTCCTTCATAGAATCATAGAATATCAGGGTTGGAAGGGACCTCAGGAGTTCTAGTCCAACCCCCTGCTCAAAGCAGGACCAATCCCCAATTTTTGCCCCAGATCCATAAATGGCCCCCTCAAGGATTGAACTCACAACCCTGGGGTTAGCAGGCCAATGCTCAAACCACTAAGCTATCCCTCTGCCAAATCTCTGGCTAGGGCCATGGACCAAATGCCTAGACCTCCTTGCAGGATGTTATTTCTCCTCTGCCCTTCAGTTTTGGGTAGCAAACTACCAAGCCTGATGACAAAATATGACTTTAGTAACTATGCAAAGTTATTCATATTAATTATTTGTCACAGGACAAGAGGTAGCAGTTCCAAGCCTTCATTTCTGAGGGTCAGCTCCAAGCCAAGACTTCTTTACAGAGTGCCCTAACACTGCTGATACAGCTTTATGTTCTCTAGCCACTGCTATTGTGATGAGGTAAGCATCCTGGCTTCAATTGTCTGGCCTCCTCAGAGACGTACAAAACACAATGGGAGATCTCCCCTTCATAGGACTGAAGCTGTTCCATGACAATAATGACACCTCAATATATTCCCTCAAAGATTCAAGGGCAACCATGAGGTCACTCAGAATCTTTGTACCTGGTACGAAGATGTACAAATAGATAGTACAACAACAATCCCAGCCATTCCGTATCAAGCATCCCAGGCCTATTCCAGACCTACAGAACCTCCCCGAAGAAGACCCAGGCCTCACAGGAGAAAGGGACAATCCTGACAACCACCTCCCTTTGTGGGTCTCCCTCCAAACAACCATCTTGACAGTCTTGTTGAGGGTCACAATCTTTCCCCTTCTCTGGGTATGCTTCACTCCCCTGCCTTCTATCATTGCTCTGGGAACAGTCTCTCGCATTTCCTGCACATGTGGGAACTTATCACCATGGACAAGTTGATTTTAGAATAGCTATGGGTTACTCTATCCATTTCCAATCTATGGCCCACCCTCCCTTCCCTTCCCTTCCCTGTTCAGGGACCCCTCTTACAACAATCTCTTGAAACAGGAGGTTCAGTTCCTCCTCAATCTGAGGGTGATAGAGCCAATTCCCTTAAAATTTGTTGTGAGAAGATTTTACTCCAAATATTTCCTGGTTCCGAAAAGAAAGGGCAGTTGCAGGCTAATTCTAGACCTCAGGAGCCTGACCACATATATCCTTTCACAGCATTTCAGCATGGTGACTCTCCTTATTATAATCCTATTCCTGAACGAGGGGGATTGGTTTGGCACCCTTGAGCTTCAAAATGGGTGCATAGCAACATGAAAAAACCCCTCCCAGAAACATTTTCTGCACTTCATTGTTGGCTCAGAACATTATCAATACCATCTCCTCCCTTTCTAACTTTCCCCGACCCAACACATTTGATGATGGTCCTCTCAATAGTCACTGCTCACTTATATCAAGATGGCAATGTTGTGGCTCCTCAAGGTGAACTCTGCTTCAGAGGTCCAATCAGCAACCAATAAGGCCTTCACCTTGTTTTGGTCTCTGGGTCTTCTCATCAACTTAAAAAAATCCACATTGACATGTTGCCAGAAGATAGATTTCATTGGGGCTACCCTGGATGCCCGAACAGCCGGATCCAATTTACCAGAGGACAGATTCTCCGCCATATCTAATCTTGTTATTACCCTACAGCTGAGTCCCCAGACAATAGCAAGGACCTGGCTTTAGGCCACATGTCTGCTTTAATGTTTATGACCCCATATGCAGGACTACATCTTCCATGTCTTCAGGCCTGTCTCAAATCGATATACACACCAAACAAGCACAGCCTTACCAAATGACTTTCCATACCCTCATAGGTGCTGGGTTATCTTGGGTGATTCACCAGCATGAATCATCACAATGAACACCTTCATCCTAGGCTGGGGAGCCAACTTAGAATTCCATAGTGAAGGTCGAATGGTTGTAAAGCAACATTTCTTTAGGCATCAACATTCTAGAGCTATGGAGAGTTCATTATGCATGCCAACACTCTTTCCACAATATTGAAGGCCATCATATCAGATTAATGATAGACAACAAGGTGGCAATATACTATATATATTGACTAAGGGAAGCAAGATCCTAGTCCTTATGCACAGAATCCCTGAAACTAGTGCATTGCCCGTCACATAGAGCTTTCTGTGGTTTACCTACCAGGCCTCCAGAATGTGGTAGCAGGTGGCCTAAGGGTATGTCTACACTACGGAATAAGGTCGAATTTATAGAAGTCAGTTTTTTAGAAATCTGTTTTATATATTCGAGTGTGTGTGTCCCCACACAAAATGCTCTAAGTGCATTAAGTGCATTAACTCGGCGGAGTGCTTCCACAGTACCGAGGCTAGAGTCGACTTCCGGAGCGTTGCACTGTGGATAGCTATCCCACAGTTCCCACAGTCTCCGCTGCCCATTGGAATTCTGGGTTGAGATCCCAATGCCTGATGGGGCTAAAACATTGTCGCGGGTGGTTCTGGGTACATATCGTCAGGCCCCCCTTCCCTCCCTCCCTCCCTCCCTCCGTGAAAGCAAGGGCAGACAATCGTTTCGCGCCTTTTTTCCTGAGTTACCTGTGCAGACGCCATACTACTGCAAGCATGGAGCCTGCTCAGGTAACCGTCATCGTATGTCTCCTGGGTGCTGGCAGACGCGGTACGGCATTGCTACACAGTAGCAGCAACCCATTGCCTTCTGGCAGCAGACGGTACAATACGACTGGTAGCCGTCCTCGTCATGTCCGAGGTGCTCCTGGCCACGTCGGCTGGGAGCGCCTGGGCAGACATGGGCGCAGGGACTAAATTTGGAGTGACGTGACCAGGTCATTCTCTTTAGTCCTGCAGTCAGTCCTATTGAACCGTCTTATGGTGAGCAGGCAGGCGATTCGGATTGCTAGCAGTCGTATTGTACCATCTTCTGCCGGGCAGGCAAGAGATGACGATGGCTAGCAGTCGTACTGTACCATCTTCTGCCGAGCAGCCATGAGATGTGGATGGCATGCAGTCCTTCTGCACCGTCTGCTGCCAGCCAAAGATGTAAAAGATAGATGGAGTGGATCAAAACAAGAAATAGACCAGATTTGTTTTATACTCATTTGCTTCCCCCCCTCCCCTGTCTAGGGGACTCATTCCTCTAGGTCACACTGCAGTCACTCAGAGAAGGTGCAGCGAGGTAAATCTAGCCATGTATCAATCAGAGGCCAGGCTAACCTCCTTGTTCCAATAAGAACAATAACTTAGGTGCACCATTTCTTATTGGAACCCTCCGTGAAGTCCTGCCTGAAATACTCCTTGATGTAAAGCCACCCCCTTTGTTGATTTTAGCTCCCTGAAGCCAACCCTGTAAGCCGTGTCGTCAGTCGCCCCTCCCTCCGTCAGAGCAACGGCAGACAATCGTTCCGCGCCTTTTTTCTGTGCGGACGCCATACCAAGGCAAGCATGGAGGCCGCTCAGCTCACTTTGGCAATTAGGAGCACATTAAACACCACACGCATTATCCAGCAGTATATGCAGCACCAGAACCTGGCAAAGCGATACCGGGCGAGGAGGCGACGTCAGCATGGTCACGTGAGTGATCAGTACATGGACACAGATTTCTCTGAAAGCATGGGCCCTGCCAATGCATGCATCATGGTGCTAATGGGGCAGGTTCATGCTGTGGAACGCCGATTCTGGGCTCGGGAAACAAGCACAGACTGGTGGGACCGCATAGTGTTGCAGGTCTGGGACGATTCCCAGTGGCTGTGAAACTTTTGCATGCGTAAGGGCACTTTCATGGAACTTTGTGACTTGCTTTCCCCTGCCCTGAAGCGCATGAATACCAAGATGAGAGCAGCCCTCACAGTTGAGAAGCGAGTGGCGATAGCCCTGTGGAAGCTTGCAACGCCAGACAGCTACCGGTCAGTTGGGAATCAATTTGGAGTGGGCAAATCTACTGTTGGGGCTGCTGTGATACAAGTAGCCCACGCAATCAAAGATCTGCTGATATCAAGGGTAGTGACCCTGGGAAATGTGCAGGTCATAGTGGATGGCTTTGCTGCAATGGGATTCCCTAACTGTGGTGGGGCCATAGACGGAACCCATATCCCTATCTTGGCACCGGAGCACCAAGCCGGCGAGTACATAAACCGCAAGGGGTACTTTTCAATAGTGCTGCAAGCTCTGGTGGATCACAAGGGACGTTTCACCAACGTCAAAGTGGGATGGCCAGGAAAGGTACATGACGCTCACATCTTCAGGAACTCTGGTCTGTTTCAAAAGCTGCAGGAAGGGACTTTATTCCCAGACCAGAAAATAACTGTTGGGGGTGTTGAAATGCCTATATGTATCCTTGGGGACCCAGGCTACCCCTTAATGCCATGGCTCATGAAACCGTACACAGGCAGCCTGGACAGTAGTCAGGAGCTGTTCAACTACAGGCTGAGCAAGTGCAGAATGGTGGTAGAATGTGCATTTGGACGTTTAAAGGCACGCTGGTGCAGTTTACTGACTTGCTTAGACCTCAGTGAAACCAATATTCCCACTGTTATTACTGCTTGTTGTGTACTCCACAATATCTGTGAGAGTAAGGGGGAGATGTTTATGGCGGGGTGGGAGGTTGAGGCAAATCGCCTGGCTGCTGGTTACACGCAGCCAGACACCAGGGCGGTTAGAAGAGCACAGGAGGGCGCGGTATGCATCAGAGAAGCTTTGAAAACCAGTTTCATGACTGGCCAGGCTACGGTGTGAAAGTTCTGTTTGTTTCTCCTTGATGAAACCCCCTGCCCCTTGGTTCACTCTACTTCCCTGTAAGCTAACCACCCTCCCCTCCTCCCTTCGATCACCACTTGCAGAGGCAATAAAGTCATTGTTGCTTCACATTCATGCATTCTTTATTCATTCATCACACAAACAGGGGGATGACTACCAAGGTAGCCCAGGAGGGGTGGTGGAGGAGGGAAGGAAAATGCCACACAGCACTTTAAAAGTTTACAACTTTAAAATTTATTGAATGCCAGCCTTCTTTTTTTTGGGCAATCCTCTGTGGCGGAGTGGCTGGTTGGCCGGTGGCCCCCCCACCGCATTCTTGGGCGTCTGGGTGTGGAGGCTATGGAACTTGGGGAGGAGGGTGGTTGGTTACACAGGGGCTGTAGTGGCAGTCTGTGCTCCAGCTGCCTTTGCTGTAGCTCAACCATACACTGGAGCATACTGGTTTGGTCCTCCAGCAGCCTCAGCATTGAATCCTGCCTCCTCTCATCACGCTGCCGCCACATTTGAGCTTCAGCCCTCTCTTCAGCCCGCCACTTACTCTCTTCAGCCCGCCACCTCTCCTCCCGGTCATTTTGTGCTCTCCTGCACTCTGACATTATTTGCCTCCACGCATTCGTCTGTGCTCTGTCAGTGTGGGAGGACAGCATGAGCTCGGAGAACATTTCATCTCGAGTGCGTTTTTTTTTCTTTCTAATCTTCACTAGCTTCTGGGAAGGAGAAGATCCTGTGATCATTGAAACACATGCAGCTGATGGAGAAAAAAAAAAGGACAGCGGTATTTAAAAAGACACATTTTATAAAACAGTGGCTACACTCTTTCAGGGTAAACCTTGCTGTTAACATTACATACATAGCACATGTGCTTTCGTTACAAGGTCGCATTTTGCCTCCCCCCACCGCGTGGCTACCCCCTCAACCCTCCCCGCTCCCTGTGGCTAACAGCGGGGAACATTTCTGTTTAGCCACAGGCAAACAGCCCAGCAGGAATGGGCTCCTCTGAGTGTTCCCTGAAGAAAAGCACCCTATTTCAACCAGGTGACCATGAATTATATCTCACTCTCCTAGGATAACACAGAGAGATAAAGAACGGATGTTGTTTGAACGCCAGCAAACATACACTGCAATGCTTTGTTGTACAATGATTCCTGAGTACGTGTTACTGGCCTGGAGTGGTAAAGTGTCCTACCATGAAGGAAGCAATAAGGCTGCCCTCCCCAGAAACCTTTTGCAAAGGCTTTGGGAGTATATCCAGGAGAGCCACGAATGCCAGGGCAAAGTAATCCTTTCACATGCTTGCTTTTAAACCATGTATAGTATTTTAAAAGGTACACTCACCGGAGGTCCCTTCTCCACCTGCTGGGTCCAGGAGGCAGCCTTGGGTGGGTTCGGAGGGTACTGGCTCCAGGTCCAGGGTGAGAAACAGTTCCTGGCTGTCGGGAAAACCGGTTTCTCTGCTTGCTTGCTGTGAGCTATCTACAACCTCATCATCATCGTCACCTTCTTCGTCCCCAAAACCTGCTTCCGTATTGCCTCCATCTCCATTGAAGGAGTCAAACAACACGGCTGGGGTGGTAGTGGCTGAACCCCCTAAAATGGCATGCAGCTCATCATAGAAGCGGCATGTTTGGGGCTCTGACCCGGAGCGGCCGTTCGCCTCTCTGGTTTTCTGTAGGCTTGCCTCAGCTCCTTCAGTTTCACGCGGCACTGCTTCGGGTCCCTTTTCTGGCCTCTGTCCTTCATGCCCTGGGAGATTTTGACAAAGGCTTTGGCATTTCGAAAACTGGAATGGAGTTCTGATAGCACGGATTCCTCTCCCCATACAGCGATCAGATCCCGTACCTCCCGTTCGGTCCATGCTGGAGCTCTTTTGCGATTCTGGGACTCCATCATGGTCACCTCTGCTGATGAGCTCTGCATGGTCACCTGCAGCTTGCCACGCTGGCCAAACAGGAAATGAGATTCAAAAGTTTGCGGTTCTTTTCCTGTCTACCTGGCCAGTGCATCTGAGTTGAGAGTGCTGTCCAGAGCGGTCAAAATGGAGCACTCTGGGATAGCTCCCGGAGGCCAATACCGTCGAATCGTGTCCACAGTACCCCAAATTCGAGCCAGCAAGGCCGATTTAAGCGCTAATCCACTTGTCAGGGGTGGAGTAAGGAAATCGATTTTAAGAGCCCTTTAAGTCGAAATAAAGGGCTTCATCGTGTGGACGGGTGCAGGTTTACATCGATTTAATGCTGCTAAATTTGACCTAAAGTCCTAGTGTAGACCAGGGCTAAGTAGACACTTCATTAGGACTGTGAGTGGGAGCTTAACAATCTGATCTCTTGCTACATTTGCAATGAATGGGGCATCCCCGCAGTGGATTTATTTGCAACTCTGGACAAAGAAAATACCAAATCTTCTGCTCAGAGTGAGGACTTGCCACAACTCCTTAGGGGATATCTTCCATGTCTCCTGGTCTTGTATTCATCTTTATGCCTCCTTCTAGCACCGTTAATTCTCAAGACACTGATCAAATTACAGCAGGAGCAGGTGAGGGTCATCCTGATAGTGTTGTCTAGGTCCAGACAAATGTGGTATTTGGGGTTGTTACCTTTCACTAGAGAGAGCTTGTTATACAGAACTCAGAGACCATGAACCACCCCAATCTTCCATCCCTGAACCTCAAGGCCTGGATCCTCAATGGCGCTTCACTTTTTAGAGCTGGACTGCTTGGCAGAGGTCCAGTTTGTACTTCTCAATAGTAGAAAGCCCTCCACACATAAAACTGCAGAAGTGGAAATGCTTTCTTTCCTGATGTTCACGTAACTGTTTATCCACTTCAGAACAACTCTCAAGAATCCTTTTACCTGCTGGAATAAAAACAAGGGGATTATCTATGAGTTTGGTTAAAGTATACCGGGAGGTTATTATGGCCTTTCATTTGCCTGTCGAAGGTCTCTCATTTTTGCCTACCCGACCACAGCCATCTGATCGTTTCCTTATATCTGGAACCCCTCACCTCCATCAGACATTTGGTCCTCAGTGCCTTAAGAAGCCATCTTTTCAAACTTATGGCTACCTGTTCATTCTGCCATCTTTCCTTTAAAGTCTCATCCCCACTGGCCATCACTTCAACTAGTAGGGGGGAAGAACTTGAGGCCCTCATGAGTGACCTTCCTTACGCTACCTTCTACAATCACAAGGTCATGCTACGCCCCCATCGTCTGTTCCTTCTGAAGGTCTCCTCAGACTTTTGTATCAGTCAGGATATTGGTCAGCCAGCATTATTTCCCAAACCTCACTCTTCGAGAGATGAGGCTATCCTCACACTTTAGACATTTGGAGAGTGTTTTCCTTTTTTCTGGACAGGACTAGAACCTTTAGGATTTCTCTTAGATGGTTCTTTCTTTCCTTCTTTCTTTTTCTTTCAGAAAAAGATATGAACAAACAATCCAAAGTGGGGTTCAGGTTTCATTCATAGCCTGCTATCAGGTCCAAGGTGTACAGCCTCATCCTTGGGTGATAGCTCAGTCCATTTCTGTTGCCCTCCTCAAGGACATACTCATTGTGGAAATTTGCAGAGCCACAACTTGGTCCTCTGTTCAGACATTTTCTGAAGATTATGCTATTCTATTGGCACCCAGGACATACATGACCTTTGATGCTGTCCTCCGCACCTTCTTGGATCCACCTCCATGTTGAGTTACTGCTTGGGAGTCTCCTGTAGAGGAGCATCCATAGGGACATATAGTTGGAGGAGGAGCGAGAACTTCAATTTTTCAAGATGTTTTGTCCCTATGGGTACTCCTCATCATCCTCTGCTGCGGAGTCTCTGGCTCTGTAGTTGAGAAGGAACTGGAGTGGTAGCGGGTCTGCTTCTTCCTAGATGCCCTTGTTTTGGAGCATGAGGCTTCATGGTGTGCAGGCATAGCCCCATGGATGCTGCTAATACAAATCTCCGAGAGAACAGGGGTGCACACACTTCCTACAGTGGGCACCTGTAGGGACAAAACATTTTGAAGAATGCAAGTGAAAGGTATGTAACCTCTCCTTGTGCAAATACATGTGTTGGAATTGGGATGGTGCCTGCTTACGCCTGGATAATCAGATTTAAAAGGGACAGGTTCACAGATCCTTGATACATGTGTGCTCAGTGGAACGAATTACCACACGGGAGCTCATCTGTGGTTGTCTATATGTGCCTTCTGCAACTCTGTTTGTTTGTTTGCCTAAATTGAATTACAAGGTTGAAGCCATGGTATTTTCCCATTCAAATTATGCCACATCTCAGAAGGGAAACTTACCTTTCACTGTCCTGTCATCTACCTGGCATGGGATTTTTTTCATTAAATTCAGTGGCGGTTGGGTTGGGCCCTGTCATAAATATAAAGGGAAGGGTAAACCCCTTTAAAATCCCTCCTGGCCAGGGAAAAATCCTCTCACCTGTAAAAGGGTTAAGAAGCTAGGATAACCTCGCTGGCACCTGACCAAAATGACCAATGAGGAGACAAGATACTTTCAAAAGCTGGGGGGAGGGAAAAACAAAGAGTCTGTCTGTGTGATACTTTTTCCGGGGACAGAACAGGAATGGAGTCTTAGAATTAATAAGTAATCTAGCTAGATATGCTTTGGATTATGATTTCTTTAAATGGCTGAGAAATTAAGCTGTGCTGAATAGAATGGATATTCCTGTCTGTGTGTCTTTTTGTAACTTAAGGTTTTGCCTAGAGGGATTCTCTATGTTTTGAATCTAATTACCCTGTAAGGTATTTACCATCCTGATTTTACAGAGGTGATTCTTTTTATTGTTACTTCTTTTTTACTGTTACTTCTGTTAAAATTCTTCTTTTCAAGAACTGAATGCTTTTTTTCATTGTTCTTAAGATCCAAGGGTTTGGGTCTGTTGTCACCTATGCAAATTGGTGAGGATTTTTACCAAACCTTCAGCAGGAAGTGGGGTGCAAGGGTTGGGAGGATTTTGGGGGGAAAGACTTTTCCAAACAACGCTTTCCTAATAAAAATAAACCCAGATAAACGTTTGGTGGTGGCAGTGGAAGTCCAAGGGCAAAGGGTAAAATAGTTTGTACCTTGGGGAAGTTTTAACCTAAGCTGGTAAAAGTAAGCTTAGGAGGTTTTCATGCAGGTCCCCACATCTGTACCCTAGAGTTCAGAGTGGGGAAGGAACCTTGACAGGCCCCCAAGTGAAGAGTGCCCTCAGGCAGTGTTAGCTTGTGAGACCAGTGCTAACACAGCATAACACTAGAACTTGAGCTGTGCAGTAGTACACGGGTAGAGTAGAATCCTCTTAAGGAAGACAATTCAGGGGAAGATCTGTAATTCTAGTGTGAGTGGAATTTCAGTCTGAGGTGGCATTTCAACAGTAACATGGCTTCCTTTAAGTTGCAATGATCCAGTCACATGAGTGCATATTGCTTGGATATCAGAGGCCCTAGATATGCAGTTGGGTGAAGATTGAGCTGTCTGCCCACCTTTGGCATTTGAGTTGCTTCAAAATGTCTTGTACAGCTGCCAGTGATGTGGAAGGGGCAAGGTGCCAGTCAGGAGGAAGCAGTGGTGAAGCACTTAAATCACCTCCAGTACATAAAATGGCTAAACAGGAACTAAAAACTGTTGTTTGAAAAGCAGACTGGCAAAAACAGTATTAAGCTGAGACACAGTAAAATGTCTGAATGCCAGTGAGTACCCCAAAAGCTTTCTGCTTCAGTGGCAGACACACTAAGTAGCAGTCAGCTTCGGTCTGTCTACTGGGAGATGTGCGATTAAGCAGTTTTCCTGATTAAATGTGGAGTACTGTATAATTTTCCCATAGATGAATTGCTTGTGCACTGTTTTTCCAGGATATTAGGCAAGAGAGGACTGTCCTTTGTTTGTAACATGAAATTCCTTCCATCTTTTTATACCTATTGTGGTTTTTTTTTTCCTCGAGGCTACTGGGAGGAATGTTGCTCTGCTTATAAGTGTTTTGCTTCCAGTATAACACACTTACAGTACCTTGGGGAATGGCCAGATTGAGGTCATGTTCCACATTTATGTGCAGATCCAGGGCTGGATGGAAGGAACAATATGCATTAGAACTTCAAAAGGGGGGCATTGCATGGTTCAATGGGTCTATAATAAGATGGGGGAAATTTTAGTTTCCAGGAAAACAGGTGCTTCGGAGTTTGCAATTGTCTTCCGGGAAAACAAGAGCACTCAGGACCTCATGTTCCTAATGTACAAAATAAGCAGAAACTTTACTTTTTAGTAGGAAATAAAGAAACCGAGTGCCTTATCATATATCGTATATGAGCAATGTAGGGTAGAACTGGTTTTTATTTGATTCAGATCACCTTGATAGGTACACTGTCAAAATATGTATCCAATATGTGACTGTATTTTGGAAATTACGTTGAATTTATTTTGATTTGCAGCACTAAAAAGCACCCCCACACAGGCTCTGTACACCCTCAGAGTTATTTAAACCTCCAAAATGAGTTGTGCATTTTGAACTGGCCTCAGTCCTACAAAGACACATTTCTTAATATAAAGTACTAATAACCCCGTACATCAGACAGCATCTAAGCCTCCCCTGATTCTCCTCTGAGGCCTGGTGAAACAAATGAGAGCTGCAGCATGCTCCATTGTTGACAATCCAGGCTATTTTGAACCAGAGCTGGAGCTATTTTGAACCAGTGAGCTATTCCAGAGAACACTGGGCAGCAGCCCCTTCTGTTACACCGAGAGGGATATAGCGCACATGGACTTTTCAAAGCTGTGGCATTGTGTCCAGGAGCGAGAGGTAGTATGGCGTTATATACTAGTTAGAAAGTCCTCCAAATTCTAAATATCTTTATTTTTTTTAATCTTAATAAAACTCTACCTCCATTGCCAAGAAAGAAGAACTCTACCTCCATTGCTTAGAAGAAGTTTGGTGGAACACTCAAAAATAATTTTGTGACACTCCCCCTGCTGTTCTGTACCAGGTAGTAGTTTCGAGAACATTTTTCCCAGAGCTGTGATTAAATGGTCAGTGGTGATGGTGATGCACAAGCAGGGAAATACATAAAAAATGCCATCTTCCTTTCACATCAAGCAGAAATAGAGAGCAGAAAATCCACATTTGCCAAATGAAAAAGGAGAGGGACAGAAACTCTGCTTTTCTTTCCACCCTTTCTGTATCATGGAAAAAAACATTCAGTATTGATTTGAGCTGAAATGACACATAGCGTATGTAAAGCTTGCAGCCCCAGAGTAAAATAAAAAGCTCAGAAGCATCTAGGAGTTCCCTACAACTCTTCAAATGGAGTTAGTTAAGAAACTGTTATCCACAATTTTTCTTCAATTACTTTCACTGCCTGTGGATTTTTTTTTATGGATCCAAAAAGTCTGCTTCTTTCAGGAACTAGGGACTGAATCATTACAGTCAGCCTACAGGTCTGATGACTTCATTTCCTGGGTTATATAAAATCCAAACTTCCTAACAAATTGTCTGCAGGAAGTGTTTACCACATTGCTATAGAACAATTACAGAGTTCAGAGAAACCTGACCAGGTTGAAAAAACAATTGCATGAAGCATTGACGTTAATTTGTAAAGCCCGTTAAATGCCACAGTTGGATTCCCAGCCAACTTGCCTACCTGGTTTCCTGTGCAGAAACATTCAGCTGGACCTTTGATCTGAGCTTTATTAATACAGAGGCAGCCTGTATGTGGGGAAAATACTTATTGAGGCAGGTGACAAGTACTAAGAACCTAGCACTGACCCAGCCCTCTGGTAACTAAGTTACTAGCTGTTTCTTCTCTCTCCCTTCAAGAGTGGATTTAATTTAGGGGATGGGTGCACAATGACTTGATTAGGCCAGAGGCTGGCAAGCTAATGAGAGCAATCAACCTGTCAGCTAGGAACAGTTTAAAGGAGAAGAAGGAAGTGCAAGTGGGGAGGCTGACATGGACCAGGGGATACAGGATCAGGATACAGAGTGGGCTAAGGAGGGACTTTACTTAAGATTATGTCTTCCTGCACAAAGCTGTACTAGTGAAGTGGTGGAGGGGGGTCCCAATAAATAACGCACTGGGGTTTATAAACTCTGAAGCGTCCAGTGTGCTACAAGGCATCATGACTGGTTTGTTCTCTAATAAATTATACATCAATCTAAAGGAAACGGGGGCCAAAGACCCAATACTTCTTTCACAAACAATGGTGTAAAGCTGGAGTAACTTCAGAGTTGGTTTAGATCAAGCCAGTGTAATGAAGAACTTAATTTGGCTCTGTGTGTGTGTATATGGACATAGTAACATGGCCCCATCCTACAGTTGCCTCCATGTGAACACACTCCTGCACTGTGTAGAATGCCACTGAAGTCAGTAGGGTCCCGCAACAGTGAGTCAATTTCAGGAGCAAGATTTATATGAGTAGGAGTCAGAAGAACACTTAATATTCCACTGTATAAAGCTATCACATTCAAAACAGGCTCCTGGCAAAATGTTCCCCATCTTGCGTGCTGTCACTTGCCCTATGATTTCCTCCTTCACCCTGTAAATACAGCACTTTCCCAACTGATTATTTTCATAACCACAAAAAGAAGGATGAGGAGAAGCAGAAAATTTCAGACAACAAGGTGAAATTGACTACTTTCAAATGAACTAACACATTGTTTTGAAACCAGCCAAAAATTGCAGAATGTCACAACACTGTTGGAAAATCTCTTGCAGTCTTGGCAAATGCACCCCAAACTACTTCTGGGTCAAAAATACTTTTAAAGTGTCAGGGTGCCAGATTCCTGTTAAGAAAAATAAATTGCAATTTTAAATTTATTAAAAACTTCTTTCATTAACATTCATAAGCACAACAATGATCTGAAATTTGAGGATAAGGGAAAATGCGATTGTTTGTTATGATTGGATGCCAGCATCAGATTTATGCAGAAAATGGAATGCAATAGAAACTAGTAAAGTACATCTGCCAAGTTACTGTGCGACAATCCCCTGCTCCATGTAACTTAACTGTAAAAGCAGAAAACAAACCAATAACAATATAAACGAATCGGTATTTAGCTGGCTATGTGTGGATATATCCAAAAGCAAAAATGAATATTGTATTAGCTACCAATTTTAAATGCAATAATGGAAAATTACTTTATAAAGCCATGACTTTATTCCGTGTGCCTGTTGGATGAAGCAGATTATCCACCTCTAGTGGACCAGAACCATGCTTGAATATCTACACGCTTTTGAAGCCTGATGCTGAAGGGTCACTGAGTGATTTCAATTCCCTCTGAAGTCAATAGGAGCTGCTGAGATTCAGCACCTTACAAGATTGGGCATTAAACACGAGAAGATTAAAATTCCCCAAGCCAGTCCCTAAAGCCACACGCCAGTGGTTAACAAGTTTTATTGTGTCAAAATCCCTGCCATGTATGTTTGTTTGGTCACACTGTTTAACCTTTGCTGTTCACCTTTTAAACTCTAAGGATTGAATCTCTACTGCGTACATACAATGGTAACTTTAATCCTCTGCCAGCCAAAATCATGTGTCGAAAGGATGCTTTGCATGTGTGAAGTATCTGACTACTGTTTTACCTAGCTTCAGTTGCATATTTGCCCAACACATACCATTGACAGGTAGCAGGTCTCCAGCAGGTAATCCTTTTCCATGGGTTGACAAAATTTAGTAATGCTGAAGTGTTTGTTGTGTCCAGTATAGGTAGGGCCCTTCACTTTCAGGTTTTATTTTATTTTTCTTGGGAATTTATCTGTTTTTATTACCACAAGAACAAAAAGGATGAAAATCAGTGCAAAAAACTATTAATTTTCTGGGTAAAATCAGGGTTTATTTTGGTGGATGGAAAGATGGGGGGAAGTATTCAGGAGATTAATGCTAAGAGAAATGGAATTCAGTGTGGTTTGCTGCAGAACTAAAACAGAACTCAGAACACAGTGCCACCTCTGAGTTTAAGAAAACAATAGATCTCTGATCCCCAAATAACTTTTCATTTGACTGAAGAGTTTGCTGTTGCAGACTTAGAACTATTAGCCTCTAAATATTTACATTTAATAATTGGGCCACACCATTTGCAGCACATACACTCAACTTCATCCTTTTCTCCTGGTTTTTTTTTTTAAATTTTGAATACTTCCTTGTGTTCTGAAACGTATTCTGATACAGATTTTCATTTTCTTCCCATTTTAGTGTGTCAAATCTTTAAACCGTTATCTGCTAACAGCTTGAAATGTGTATGAGGTGGGCGTGAGATTCATCAGTACGTTCAGATGTGCATGCACTTCAGAGCCTGCATATGTGTCTGTTTGATGTATCTTCTGGACTAATGCATAGCCTTACTTCAACAGGCAGTTTTGCATATACGCACAGACTAATGTATTGTTGTAATACTGTACACATATTTCATGCAATATGTTGGTTTTTTAGGAAAATACAATTTTTTTATATATTTGAATGATACAAAAGTGGGGTGAAAATCAGAAAAAAATGAATAATACTTTTTGTAAAACCTAGGAATTCTTCAATAAAAATTGGTTTAAACTGAAAACAAAGGGGCTTAAGTATAGGGCAGCAGTCAGTACTAGTTTGACTCTATTGGAGTAATCTGCCTTTCACACTTAAGTTTTCCTGTATGTAAAATGGGATAATTATATTTATCACATTTGGAAAGCACTTTGAGCTCTGATGAAGTGCTAGTATGAAATGTTAAGTATTATGCCAAAGTTTCAAATGTGGACATGAAATTTAGGTACCTAATTTTGCATTTGGTCACCTGAAATAGGTGGTTTACCCCCACCCTAGAGGTGCTGAGCATATACAAGTATAATGGAAGCTGCAAGTGCTTAGTGTCTTTGAAGACTGGACTACTTTTGTTTTAGGTGCCAAACTATGGAATTAACTTTATGGACCTGAATTTGAAAATTTTGACCTATCAGGACTTACAGTAAGTACTTAAAAGCAGGTATTTATGTGCTAAATTCTGGATTTAGGTGTCTAACTTCCTGCATCTGAATTGGAAAACGAGGCCATGATTTTCCCAAGGGACTTTGAGTGCCCAACTTGACACCTTACTGAGGCCTGATGTTTGGAAAGTGCCACTCTGAAAATCAGGCATCTCAAAGGTTTCTCAAGTGAGGAACTCAAAATTACTAGTCACTTTTGAAAACCTTGGCCTTATAACATAAATGCACCCAATGCGTCTCTGTTTGAGAAGTAACCATTTATATCAAGTACAAGAAAGTTATGAGCGGAAACACTGCCTCCGAGGAACTCATGTCATCAAAATTCCTGTTGAGAACATTAGGCCTTGTCTACACTACAGAGTTTTGTTGAAGTGAGTTACACTGACTATCAAAAGTGTTATAATTATCTCGCTTGTGCATGTTCACACAATGCTCCTTCTGTTGGTGGAGAGTGTCCACAGCTGGTGCTCTAGCATCATCTGTAAGAGCAGTGCACTGTGGGTAGCTCTCCCACTGTGCAGCTCACCACCTTCTACAGCTAGGAGTTGTGGGAAGGCAGAGTGGATTGCAGTGCATCATGGGTGCTGGCTCAACGTCCCATGATGCATTTTTTCTGACCCTATCATTCAATGGGCTTCCAACTGCATTTTGTGGCATTTTTCAGTGGTCCATGTTTCCTATGCGCCCACCATCTCTGCCCAAAAGCATGGATCCTGCACTGCTCTCCACTGTTGAGGTTGCTATTATAGACTTGTAGGACTGGAAGGGACCTTGAGAGGTCATCTAGTCCAGTCCCCTGCACTCATGGCAAGACTAAGTATTTTCTAGACCATTCCTGACAGGTGTTTGTCTAACCTACTCTTAAAAATCTCCCATGATGGAGATTTCACAACCTCCCTAGGCAATTTATTCCAGCGCTTAACCACCCTGACAGTTAGGAAGTTTTCCCTAATGTCCAACCTAAACCTCCCTTGCTACAATTTAAGCACGTTGCTTCTTGTCTTATCCTCAGAGGTTAAGAAGAACAATTTTTTCTCCCTCCTCCTTGTAACAACTTTTTACGTACTTGAAAACTGTTATCATGTCCCCGCTCTGTCTTCTATTTTCCAGACTAAACAAACCTAATTTTTTCAGTCTTCCCTCATAGGTCATGTTTTCTTAGGGTGATCAGACAGCAAGTGTGAAAAATCAGGACGGGTGTGGGGGGCTAATAGGCGCCTACATAAGACAAAGCCCCAAATATCGGGACTGTCCCTATAAAATTGGAACATCTGGTCATCCTATGTTTTCTAGACCTTTAATCATTTTTGTCACTCTTCTCTGGATTCTCTCCAATTTGTCCACATCTTTCCTGAACTGGACACAATACTCCAGTTGAGGCCTAATAAGGGCAGAGTAGAGTGGAAGAATTACTTCTCGTGTCTTGCTTACAACACTCCTGCTAATACATTCCAGAATGATGTTGGCTTTTTTTTGCAACAGTGTTACACTGTTGACTCATATTTAGCTTGTGGTCCACTATGACCCCCAGATCCCTTTCTGTAGCACTCCTTCCTAGGCAGTCATTTCCCATTTTGTATGTGTGCAACTGATTGTTCCTTCCTAAATGGAGTACTTTGCATTTGTGCTTATTGAATTTCATCCTATTTACTTCAGACCATTTTTCCAGTTTGTCCAGATCATTTTGAATTTTAATCCTATCCTCCAAAGCACTTGCAACCCCTCCCTGCTTGGTACCCGTCCACAAACTTTATAAGTGTACTCTCTATGCCATTATCTAAATCATTGATGAAGATATTGAACAGAACCAGATCCAGAACCGATCCCTGCGGGAGCCCACTTGTCATGTTCTCCCAGCATGACTGTGAATCACTGATAACTACTGTATGGGAATAGTTTTCCAACCAGTTTTGCATCCACCTTATAGTAGCTCCATCTACGTTGTGTTTCCCTAGTTTGCTGATGAGAAGGTTATGTGAGACAGTATCAAAAGCTTTACTAAAGTCAAGATATAGCATGTCTACCACTTTGTGGATGGCTGATGTGCTGTGTGCCCTGGAAAGAAACAACACCAGGTTACTTTTGGCATTCACAGAGCAGCTGCACATGGTGGACTGTTGCTTTAAGGTCTTGGGAAACAAGCGCTGAATGGTGATATTGTGTCATTATGCAGGCCTGGATGATGAACAGGGCCTGCAGGATTCCACCTTCCTGGAAATGTGTGCAGAGCTCACACCAGCATTGCGGTGGAAAAACACCAAAATGAGAGCTGGTGGAGACATGCATGGCGATTGCTGTGTAAATTCCAGACTGCTACCAGTCAGTCGCAGATCAGTTTGAAGTCAAGAAGCCCACTGTTGGGGGCTGCAGTAACAGAAGAGTGTAGGGCCATTAATTGCATTCTGCTATGAAGGACTGTGACTCCTGGCAACGTGCATGAAATAGTGGATGGTTTTGTGGCAATGGGATTCCCTAACTACGGCGGGGCGATAAATGGCACGCATATCCCTATTTTGGCCCCGGACCATCTTGTGACGGAGCACATCAATAGAAAGAGGTACTTCTCTATGATAATGCAGGTGCTTTTTGGATCACCATCGGCGTTTCACTGACATCAACACGGGGTGGCTAGGGAAGATGCATGGTGTATGCATCTTCAGGAGTACTGGCCTGTACAGAAAGTAAGCGGGGACTTTCTTTCCAGACCAATGGGGGATGTTGAAATGCCCATAGTGATTCTGGGAGACCCAGCCTACCTTTACTCCCATGGCTTATGAAGCCTTATATGGGAAAGCTGGACAGCAGCCAGGAACGCTTCAATAATAGGCTGAGCAGGTGCAGAATGACTGTTGAATGTGCCTCTGGCAGATTAAAAGCACACTGGCACTGCCTTTATGGCAGGTTAGATCTAAATGAGGAAAATATTCCTATGGTCATAGCAGCCTGCTGTGTGCTCCATAATATTTGTGAGGCGAAGGGTGAAAAGTTTCCCCTGGCATGGAACGTGGAGGTGGAGCACCTGGCGACTGATTATGTGCAGCCAGATACCAGGACTATTCGGAGCACGCAACCTGGGGGAGGGAGGCTATTCGAATCAGGGAGGTCTTGAGGCACCATTTTGACAATGAGCACTAGTAATGTCTTTCTATTGAGCACTCTACCATGTTTTGTTAATTTGCTGCCTTGCAGGAAAATTTTGATCCCTTATCAGGATTTGTAGTCTGCAAATGATCCAATTGCCACTGGGTGTTAATTTCAGCAGTAACCACCGTGGGTAGGAGACAAATAAAGATGATCTTTCATATAGTGTTTTCATTAAATACCAGTTAACAACACACAACACTTGGTGGGAAGGGAGATAACGGTGAAGGGCAGTGTAAGCGCTCAGAGCTGTGTGCAAGTCCAGCTATCATTTTGGAAGCTGTCCAAAGGGTGGAGTGTACAGGGTACCGAGACAGGCTGGGAGGTTGCAAGGACTGTGTGAGCGTTTGGGAGGGCATAGCAAGCAGTTCTGTATCGGTTGCAGGGGAGGTGAGCATGCATGAATTCGACCTGCAGCGTGATTAGGGACTGCGACATCTGTTTGGTGGTCCTCCACTTTTGTCATCCGCTCCTGGCCTGTTAAAATTCACTCCTGGCTATCCTTTTTGTCCTGCCTGTCTATTTTATAATTTTTTTTAAAGTCTCTCTCCACGCCCTACATTCTTGTTTATCATCCTCTGAGGATTGAATCACCTCTTGAAACATGTTGTCCTTGCTCCTCTTTGGTCGTGTCCCTAGCGGGTGGAGGCACTCTGCAGGTGTGTAGGCAGGGGTGAAAGTAAGTTAGTGGACTTACCAGTACGCCGGAGTCCTGAGCAGGGGCCATGGCCTCAACTGGAAGAGGCGTGGCCTCAACCGGAAGAGGCAGGGCCTTAAGTCCCCGGGCCCTTTAAATCTTGATTTAAAGGGCCAGGGCTCCAGCTGCGGTAGTGGCAGCTGGGAGCCTGGGGCCCTTTAAATCACCCCCGAGCTACCAGCTGCAGAGGCGGCTGGGAGCCCCGGGGCTCGGGGGCAATTTAAAGGGCCCAGGGCCCAAGCTGCTGCTATTGCAGCAGAGCCCCCGGCCCTCTACATCACTGAGGAGCCCTGGGGGCTCCCAGTGACGTGCAGAGCTTTAAAGAGCCTGGGGCTCCGCTGTGGTAGCAGCTGACGGAGCCCCGAGACCTTTAAATCCCCATCTGAGCCCTGCTGCCCAAGCCCTGGGGTAGGGGTGGGGGGCTCTGGCGGGGATTTAAAGGGCCCCGGGGCTCCAGCCGCCGCTACCGCCCCGGCTCTTTAAATGCCCGCCAGAGCCCCACCGCCGCTACCCCAGGGCTTGGGCAGCAGGGCTCAGATGGGGATTTAAAGGGCCGCGGGAGGATAGTGGGGGCTGGAGCTCCGGGGCCCTTTAAATCCCCGCCAGAGCCCCGCCACTGCCGTTACCCCAGGGCTCGGGCAGCAGGGCTCAGGCCAGGATTTAAAGGGCTTGGGGCTCCAGCCGCCGCTACCGCCCCGGTCTTTAAATCCCTTCTAGAGCCCCACCACCGCTACCTCAGGGCTTCGGCAGCAGGGCTCAGGCAGGGATTTCAAGGGCCCCAGGAAGGTAGCGGGGGCTGGAGCTCCGGGGCCCTTGAAATCCCCGCCAGAGCCCTGCCACTGCCGCTACCCCAGGGCTCGGGCAGCAGGGCTCAGGTGGGGATTTAAAGGGCCGGGGCAGTAGGAGCGACTGGAGCTCCGGTGCCCTTTAAATCCCCACCAGAGCCCTGCCGCCGCTACCCCAGGGCTCGGGCAGCAGGGCTCAGGCCGGGATTTAAAGAGTCCGGGGTGGGGGTAGCAGCAGCTGGAGCTCCGGGGCCCTTTAAATCCCCGCTGCAGCCCCGCCGCCGCTACCCCAGGGCTTTAAATTGCCCTCTGGGAAAGCCGGTCCTGGTATGGCGCACTGGCTCTTACCGGTACTCTGTACCGGGGCGTACCAGCTTATTTTCACCTCTGTGTGTAGGGGGCTCTCCTGAAAGCCACATCTGCAGAAGCAAACAATAAACAGAAGCATAATTGTTAGTGCACTTACAGCATTGAATCATTATAGTAAAATACATCTCTTTTTAAACACGAATCAGTTTCTCACTGTCCCTGAGCAAGCACACAGCTTGGCAAATGCCCTAAATATTGTGCGTTTGGCCCGTGGAAGGCAGGGGGGCTCAAGATGGGGCAAAGGATCTACATGGCTTTTTAAGGAGATCACTGCAGGTGACTAGGACAAAATTGTAAATTCAGCCACCATTTTCCACAGGCAGGAGTCATTGTAGTTGATATCTTCCTCCTGAGGGCAAACAAGGATGCATAGGCGCATCTCCTGCATGTGTGCAGTTTCAGATCGGGTCACTGTGCTGCTCGCTTATGTGCTGATTTGATTGCTGCACTAGTGATTTCTGATTGATGTGGGAAAGTTTCCTACAATGGGGGAAAGAACAAAGCTGCTCTGCTAAGGAACCTTCAGCCGAGGATTGGCGAGTACCTCCAGGAAAGTTTCCTAGAGATCTCTGTGGAGGATTCCTACAAAATCTCTGCCACACTGCTTAGCTGCACAGGGGAATGTGAAGCACACAACAGCTAATAATGTACATTTCTATCTCTTCACCCACTTCTAGAATATAACAAAGCAAAGGACAGCTCTACCTCATAACTGAGCAGCATCAACTCAAAAAGATGACTTACCAGAGCTCCCCTCTCTTGCATCATGCACGCCAGCGACTGAGTACTGGCTAGAACCCTCCGGAGTTGAGAAGGGGTCCTGGCTCCGCATGGTACCAGATGATCCTATTGCTTGTCCTCCAACTCGAACTCCTCCTCCACAACTTCATCCTCTGGGGTGACTCCACTGGCTCTAGCTCTGCTGCAGTATCCACAAGGCTCTCGGCAGTGGAAGTGGGATTGCTGCCAAGGATGGCATCCAGCTCTTTCTAGAACTGGCAGGTCTTCGGTGCAGCACCAGAGTGACGGTTTGAATCCATTGCCTTCTGGTTCTCCTGCCTCAGCTACTTGGTCTTTGCAGGGCACTGATGCATGTCCCATTCATAACCCTTCTCCAGCATGCCACGAGAAATCTGACCTTACGTGTCGAAGTTCCTATGGCTGGAGCGGAGCAAAGACTGCACAGCCTGCTTTCCCCACAGAGCCAATAACTCAGGTGTGCTCCAAGCGGGAGAGGGTGGCTCCATGCAGCAAACGATGGTCAGCTGAGAAGATGCAATATGAGCTCTCCATGCTGAGCAAATAGGAAGTAGAATTCCAAAAATCCCTGGGTCTTTAAAGCGGAACGGGTGGATGTTTGTGTACCTGGGTGGAGGGCAGCGAGTTCAAACTGCTGACCAGAGCGGTCAGGATGGGAATTATGGGACATCTCCTGGAGGCCATTTACAGCAACATAACCAAACTCAGTGTCTACCCTGACACTTTGTCGATTATAACTTTACTGCAAAAAGCTCCACTCCTCTCACTGAGGTGATTTTATTTTTTCAGCAAAGCAGGAGAGTTTTGTCGGCAGGAGGAGCATTGTAGCATGTACACCTCCAATGAAAGCTGACTTTTGTTGACAAAACTCTGTAGTGTAGACAAGACCTTATTGTACCCAGTTTTTTGCCAAAGTTTTAAAAGGGCGTGTTCTTAACTTGGATTTATTTTGTTTTACATATAGAGAACAGAACAGCCCTTTAATGGTCTGACTCAACCTTGCATTGCATTCCAGGCTTTGACTGTGCAAGGGAGCACACGTGTAGATTGAGCCCTTGAGGTAACTGCAGAAATTATATGTATTTGATGCATCATCTTTTACATGAATCAACCTTTAGCGCTGTTCGACTGCTGCTATTGATTTTTTTAATGCACTAGAGCCCTCTGAGCTTTTGTTCTTTCTGCTCCCTGTGCCCAATTTTTTTACCTTTTTCAATTAAAATAAAAAAAAAAGACTGCTAGGTTTAAAATTTCAGAAAAAAACCTGCAGCTGTAAATTGCATCTTCTTTATAAGAGTGTCCTTGGGAAGGAAGATTAGAGTAAAAAGGTGATAATCATAAGCAGTTGGAAAGGATGACTGTAAAGCAATGAATGGAAAATTAGTGTGCACACTAATTCCAGTAAAACAGCAAGGCCTAAATAAATAAATAAATGCTGTGTGTGGGTAGAGGGCGGGGGAATGCAATGGAGGGAAGGTTGATTACTGGCAGATGGTGGTAACCCCATTAAATAATACATTTAGCTCCGTTTGTTCCGCTTTAAGTGTCTGAACCTTGCTGTTAGAGGCTATGTGCAAAATAGTGATCATACGAACATGAATCTATGAACCTGGAAACAAGGGGCTAGATCCTCAGGCCTGTCTGAGCATCTCTTGGCTCAGGACCTGAGCATATGTCTTCCTGATCCTGACTGGAAGCTGATTTAGCCCTCAGTTAAAGTTAGAGCAGCTTTTGGGCTTCTCTAATTTGTGCCCAGCTGGAGTATCCCCCAGTGGGTTGTTCTGGTCATTGGCAGAATGCTGGAATACAAGGGTTTTTTTAGCCTTGTCCCCTTACTCCCCACTATAGTCTCTATGGTGGAGGAGCCATGAGAGAGTGATGGAGAGACAGCTATATCAGCCCTACATCAGCTAGGGATTCCCCTTTATGCTGGGAGAATCCTTGTACAGCCAGATAAAGTGGCTTTGTGGTTGTTTTGTACTCACAGACTGGCTCAGAGTTGCTGCAGCAAGGGCCAGGGTTTGCTCCAATGGATTTGGAATAAATCAACAAATACTTCTATACCTCTGTGTGGGTGGGTGGGTGGGTGGTGGTGTTCTGACAGCTGTTCTTGGAAACCGTTGGTGTGGTGATGTCAGCCTGCTTAGTCAATGACTTTCCTGCAAGTAGTTTACTGGCTATTCCTAGAAATACATAAGAAATCCCAGGTAATAGTGCTGGAACTTGAAAGGCTCTAACTGAAATTTAAGGATGTGGGTGGGGAGAAGCAGAAAGTTTATTGTGATGAGTGAGTGTATCAAGTATGTTCTTCAAACTCCAGCTCCAACCCCGCAGCCTTTACTCATCCAGTGAAGTCAGAAGGATTAATCACGTGAGAGAGTCTTGCAGGGTGAGGCCAGCGTATTCTGGCAGCTATATACCACAGTGATATTTCCGTCAGAGAGATTGCTTGTCGGAAAACTGCAAAGTAATATATAAAATATTTGAATCTCTACATCTACTGCATAAACTGTTCAGAGCTCTGCAGACACTGAATTGGTCTCAGATGCTTCTATTTTTTTTTTTTAATTCAGGTTCTTCTATTTTAAAAGCCTTATTTAGAGTGGCTGGCACACCAAGGGGCAGCTGCAGGGAGCAGTATATAGGTACTACATCTGAGTCAGTGCCTTGGGAAGACAAAGGAGGTAATGCCCCTTAAGCAGTCCTTCCCCTCCTGACATGCTTGATCTCTGTACATGGGTTAGACAAAATCTGGCTCTGAATATTTATTTTAACTCTCAAATTATGATTAATCACTGCAGTGTTTCCTTGAAGCTTGGGTAGGAGACGTGGCCATCGGATGGCACTGCGTGAATGCAGACAGGTCCCTTTCTGATTCTGTCTTGGGCTACTACTGGGGAAACTATTATAAACCAGTCAGACCTAATTAATCTGATTCTATTTTTGTCCATGCTAATTCTGTCTGGATTAAAAATCATTTCAGTTTATTAAATTATTGGTGAATGTGTATAATGCAGTTCTCCTTCATGCTGTGAGGCTCAACACCATGCCTGTCCTTTCAAGAAACCAAATGCACAGATAAATTAGGGCCTGCTCCTGCTCTTACGGCGAGCAAGAACAAATCTCCCTGGACTTCGGTGGTGCAAGAGACACTTAATGCAGATTAAATTAATTGGGCGGGTGTTCTCTTATTTAGCTCACTTTTGGTAGACCAGAAAGTGGCATAAGCAACCCGTCATTTCAGCAGATCCTTGTGTCTGCCCTCTAACTCTTCTACTTATCCAGTCACATATATACATAGTAAATGTGACTGGATGAGTAGACACATTAGAGAGCAAACACAAGATCAGCTGAAGCAACCTGTCATTTATGCCTCTTTCCTGTCTCATGAAAGTGACCTATATAACTGAACTGGTAAAAAGAATTCAACACAAGAAAGGACAAGACAAAATAGTTAGTTTCCCTCCACACATGCACCCCCCTCAAAAAAACAAAACAAAAAACAAACAAACAAAAAAACCACCCCTAAATGCTTGTATAAATAAGTCTGAAACAGTCTACAATTTCAGGAATGTAACTTTTGGTACATTGTTTTCATTAAAAACATCTCAGAATGGCAAAATGTCAGATGTCAGTAGATGTGGTCTACTGTCTGTAGGCCCTGTAGTACAGCCACCCACCTAAGTAGTCCCAATGATTTTCTTGTTTCTGTTCCCATGAATAAGGTGTCTACAGTATTAGCCCTAAAAAAGGGGACTGACAAATCAGGACATTTGGGTTCCATTTCACATTAATTTTTCGTGTGACCTGGGACAAGTCACTCATCTTCAGATTGCCTTGCAGTAAAATTGGTATAAGACACAGACACAAGTGTGCCCAGACACTACAATGATGGACAGTGTATCAATGCTTGTAACAAATATAGCTCAGGGCTACAAAATTAGTGTATATTTATATTTGGAAAAAGCAAATCTATCTTGTACAATATAAAGATTTTTGTGTAACCTTGTAGATGGGCAAAACAGAAGTGATGGCTTTTGTTTTGTAAAACCTTCCTGCTTGGGTTATTTTGCAAAGCCAAAATTGGGGTTGGATCAGAATGGATTCCATTTTTAACTGGACCATTGAAGATCAGGAGGGTTTCGTTTAATTGATTTCAACTTTTACTGCACTCCATGTTTTCGTAAGTGATAATGCTTGGGGATGGGACCTGTAAAACCACAAACAAACCCCACCATCCAAATAAAATAGGGAAATTTAGAAAATGTTCAAGTGAGCAAACATAGCAAAAGTAGCTAGTAAATAATACGTAGAAGGGTTAAAGCGCCCCCCCGAGCCCTGCTGTCAGAGCCCCTGGGGTAGCGGCAGCAGGACTCCGGCAGTGATTTAAAGGGCCCAGAGCTCCACTGCGATAGCGGTGCCCAGAGCCCGGGGCCCTTTAAATCGCCCCTGAGCCCCAGGGCTCCCAGCTGCCTCTGCAGCTGGTAGCTCTGGGGGAGATTTAAAGGCCCTGGGGCTCCCAGCTACAGCCGGAGCCCTGTGGCCTTTAAATCTTGATTTAAAGGGCCCGCCCGCCTCTTCCGGTTGAGGCCATGCCTCTTCTGGTCAAGGCCATGCCCCCTGCTCCGGACTCCGGAGTGCTGGTAAGTCCTTTTAAGTTACTTTCACCCCTGATATGTCTCTTAAATGGAACCCTGACTTTATGTCCTTAATTTCTTAGCCTCACTGTTGCATTAATTTGTATGATGATAGCAATGATATCCTTGCCCCTCTTGTTTCCTCAAGAATAATTGGATTCCCGTGTGGTGACTACACTACTTGGCCTTCATTCTTGTATCTTATCCCTTCAGGAATTGGATTATCGTATTTGTAAAAGAGAGAGGACCATGGTGTTATTGCTTAGTAGGTGAATCCCAAATGTTATGTAGGTATTGGATGTGTTCCCCACACCCCAAACCCCAAAGGTATCCCCATCTCCTTCCCTTCTCCAGGTCCCTTCCTCTGACCAACAAGACCCCAGCCCTCTTCTGACGACTCTGCCCCACCCCCCAGTGTTTTCCCTCTGCTGCTGGCCTTTCTCTCTACAGTCTCATGCAGTCAATGATATGTTTTAAGGGTTATGGTGTCAGTGTAGTTAAAATTAATAGCCTTGCTGCACGATCTCTTTTTTTAACAGTAACGGAGTGTGATTGAGCAGTAGGAGATACTCAGTATCATTCCAGATCCTAATTAAACTAGTCTGATCCACATCTGTGTGTGTGTGATTTAATTTTGGAGTATAAATTTCCATGAAATAGCTGTGCAGAACAGTTGTATACCGGGTTATAAAATGATATACTGAACAAGGTCTTGTTTCTATTATGGAATCTTTTGAGTAATTTGGCCAGTGCAGTTAGTGTTACTTATAGAAAATGGAAAAGATTTAATGAAAAACTTTATCACTTTTTGTTTTGAAAGAATTTCATAATATGGTCAGCTATGGTTAATCACTAAGCCAGAACCTAGGGTATTAGTGGGGCCTATTAAAAATGTGCTCACGAAAATTAGACCTATATTGGTTTCTTTTTAAGATGTCTGGACTGGGATTTTAGTCATTGGTGCAGCTTTAGGGGTGCAAAACGGAGGAGACACTATTTAAACCTGTGTATCTGACCTCAATACAAACTAATGCCACACTGCAGTAAACGCTGTCTTCACCAAGGGGTTTGTGTGTGCATAGCTGCACCAGCGGCTAATATCCCAATGTAGACATGGCTGTCTGTTTCCCAATGTAGCCCGTTTTGTAGCCTGGCTGTCTGTTTTGTTCTGGTTATACAGTGCCCAGCACAATGGGGTCCTGGTCAAGATTGGGGCTCAGAGATGCTACAATAATACAAATAAATGACAAATGTTACTATTAAGTTGCACATTTAGCCCAAAGATTTTTTTTTTTTTTTTTTTTTTTTTTTTTTGCTGCATGTGCCCACTCAAGCCATTTTTTCTCACTGCTGTCAGTAACATTACAAAACAGCAAAAGGAATGATTCTGGAGCAGCCCAGATATTGGCTGATTTCAGGAGGCTGTGAGCGAGCAAACTGCTTGTTTTGGGAATAAATGAAACTTGGCATGCAAGGTCTCTGCACAAGAGGAAGTTTAGGAAAAAAGGTTGTTTAGGAAAAAAGAAGTTAATGGTTTTGGATGGTGTTTGTACACTGCTCTAAAATAGGAACAGCAAAGCTTAGCGTTTTGGAAAAAAGATCTTTTTTGCAACAACTTATTTCATGTCATGCAAAATCCTGTCTTTTAAAGGCAGAACTCTTTGGTTTTAATGTGTGGGTGTGATGTTGCACTCCATATGATTTTATGAAAATATGCTAATGAGTGTGAATATAATGTAACTGGAGTATGCTTCATGAAAAAGGTCTCTTGTAAGCTATCCTTACAAAGCTTATAATCTACTGAGTGGGGTCATCCTATTTGTATAAATGTATAATTCTTGTATCTGAAACTAGAAATATGAAATATAACTCTCAGGTTCTATTGCAAAGTGTGGGCCATTAATGGTGGTTTGGAATCTTGATGGCTCCCATCAACTGGGATAACTGGTTGTAAATGGCTCTGTTTACTTGCAAGACTTCCTGTGAGTCAGGTCAGGAAGAATGAAGGTTTGGTGTCTCACAGGACTTGTAACCATGTCACCTGGTACTGGAATCCATCTTAAAACTGGTGCTTTTTCCATTTAGAAGGATGGGTGGGGGACCCAGAGAGAAACAAAAGATTCCCACCTTGTGCCAAAGGTATTAGAGGGGGTGGAACAGAACAAAGGGGGTTCCAGTCATGAGAAATCCCCTAGTTACCACCTGAGCTGAAGCTAACAAGAACTGTATCAGGAGAAAGAATTGGCCCCAGACTAGGAAGGAGGCCAGTCTGTGAAAGAAGCTTATTGGAACATCTCTGAGGGTGAGATTTTATCTGTAATCAATTTCTTAATGTATTAGGCTTAGAATTATGTGTTTTGTTTTATTTGCTTGGTAACTTACTTTGTTCTGTCTGTTATTACTTGGAACCACTTAAATAGTACTTTTTATACTTAATAAAATCACTTTTGCTTATTAATTAACCCAGAGTAAGTAAGTAATACCTGGAGGAGCAAACAGCTGTGCATCTCTCTCTATCAGTGTTATAGAGGGTGGACAATTTATGAGTTTACCCTGTATAAGCTTTATACAGAGTAAAACAGATTCATTTGGGTTTTGGATCCCATGGGGAGCTGAGTGTCTGGGTGCTGGAGACAGGATCACCTCTTAAGCTGTTTTCAGTTAAGTCTGCAGCTTTGGGGCATGTGGTTCAGACCCTGGGTCTGTGTTGGAGCAGACTGGCGTGTCTGGCTCAACAAGGCAGGGTTCTGGAGGCCCAAACTGACAGAGAAAATGGGCTCAGAGGTTGTCTCGGCACACCGGGTGACAGTCCCCAGGGGGTCTCTGTGACCGAACCTGTCACAATGGGTTCCTAAGCATTGTATACTACATTGCCCTTTGAGTATTGGCAGTGGGGATCTCCACTCTTATAATGTGCATGTGCCCAAGAGCATCAGGTAAGAACACTCTTTAGAAGGGAATGATGGCTGAAGCTGCACTTTTGCCTGCTGACAGCACTATATATTCAGACTTGAGGGTATATATGGGAGTGTAACTTCAGCCCCTCCTAGTGCATCAGCTACAGGTGGAACCCCTAGTTTTTCTCTTCTTTCACTTTAACAGGTGTTCACCATTAACATTTCAGCAAACCAACACTTGTGAAGACAGTGGTAATCAGTATATTATTAGTTCTGTAGTTAGTGTAGGTAAATGGATTTTTTGGGATCAATTTCTACTCTGTACCGCATGTGGCATGGGCTGACCAGCTCTATTCTTTGGTGCTATCAACAAAACCAGTCTCTCTGCAAGAAGTCTCGGTTCAAATGGTCTGCATGTTGTCAAGGCGAGATGTCCATCACTGACCACCATTCTTGTTGCCTGTAGTGCCTGGGAGAAAGGGGATTGCTCAAGTCTGTACTTGACCTGAATGTTCTTTGTTTCCTGCACCTATGGCCATTGAGAATTAAGGCTTAGCCTTCTCTTGTTAGAGAAGGCTGTCCGAGTATCTGCTGCATCTGAATGTAATCATTCAGAGTTGGGACCATCTCTGAAGCAGTCCTCTGTGCCGAAGGCTAGATAACTTGTAATTGACAAGATCCAGAGGCAAACAAAAGAAGTCAAACTCTGCACCAACAGCTCCTTCCTGTGCACATAGGAGGAAAGCGAAAAAGATGGGGAGGAATGACCCAAACCTCACTTAGTATGATGTGATGAATGTGATATCCAGGGGATAGAAAGAGAGAGCATGAGACTGCGCCAAGATCAATACAAGTTTGGGAAGAGTTGATACTAGGTATATAATGGGGGGAGCTAGCTTTAACTTTATGGAGGGAGTAGCCTCATTCGCTGTTGTCAGAGTACATACAAGAGGTAAACATAGGAACTCCATGGGACACCTGTGATCGCACAGACACACCCCTGAAACCCCGACCTGGGGTATTCTATCTGCTACCCAAGATCCATAAACCTGGAAATCCTGGACTCCCCATCATCTCAGGCATTGGCACCCTGACAGCAGGATTGTCTGGCTATGTAGACTCCCTCCTCAGGCCCTATGCTACCAGCACTCCCAGCTATCTTCGAGACACCACTGACTTCCTGAGGAAACTACAATCCATCGGTGATCTTCCTGAAAACACCATCCTGGCCACTATGGATGTAGAAGCCCTCTACACCAACATTCCACACAAAGATGGACTACAAGCCGTCAGGAACAGTATCCCCGATAATGTCACGGCAAACCTGGTGACTGAACTTTGTGACTTTGTCCTCACCCATAACTATTTCACATTTGGGGACAATGTATACCTTCAAATCAGCGGCACTGCTATGGGTAACCTCATGGCCCCACAGTATGCCAACATTTTTATGGCTGACTTAGAACAACGCTTCCTCAGCTCTCCTCCCCTAATGCCCCTACTCTACTTGCGCTATATTGATGACATCTTCATCATCTGGACCCATGGAAAAGAAGCCCTTGAGGAATTCCACCATGGTTTCAACAGTTTCCATCCCACCATCAACCTCAGCCTGGACAAGTCCACACAAGAGATCCACTTCCTGGACACTACGGTGCTAATAAGCGATGGTCACATAAACACCACCCTATACCGGAAACCTACCAACCGCTATTCCTACCTACATGCCTACAGCTTTCACCCAGACCACACCACACGATCCATCGTCTACAGCCAAGCTCTACGATACAACCGCATTTGCTCCAACCCCTCAGACAGAGACAAACACCTACAAGATCTCTATCAAGCATTCTTACAACGACAATACCCACCTGCTGAAGTGAAGAAACAGACTGACAGAGCCAGAAGAGTACCCAGAAGTTACCTACTACAGGACAGGCCCAACAAAGAAAATAACAGAACGCCACTAGCCATCACCTTCAGCCCCCAACTAAAACCTCTCCAACGCATCATCAAGGATCTACAACCTATCCTGAAGGACGACCCATCACTCTCACAAATCTTGGGAGACAGGCCACTCCTTGCCTACAGACAGCCTCCCAACCTGAAGCAAATACTCACCAGCAACCACACACTACACAACAGAACCACTAACCCAGGAACCTATCCTTGCAACAAAGCCCGATGCCAACTGTGTCCACATATCTATTCAGGGGATACCATCATAGGGCCTAATCACATCAGCCACACTATCAGAGGCTCGTTCACCTGCATATCTACCAACGTGATATATGCCATCATGTGCCAGCAATGCCCCTCTGCCATGTACATTGGTCAAACTGGCCAGTCTCTACGTAAAAGAATAAATGGACACAAATCAGACGTCAAGAATTATAACATTCATAAACCAGTGGGAGAACACTTCAATCTCTCTAGTCACTCGATTACAGACCTAAAATTCGCAATATTACAACAAAAAGACTTCAAAAACAGATTCCAATGAGAGACTGCTGAATTGGAATTAATTTGCAAACTGGATACAATTAACTTAGGCTTGAATAGAGACTGGGAGTGAATGGGTCATTACACAAAGTAAAACTATTTCCTCACTTTTATTTCCGCCCCCACCCCCACCCCCCCCACTGTTCCTCAGATGTTCTTGTTAACTGCTGGAAATGGCCCACCTTGATTATCACTACAAAAGGTTTTTTCCTCCCCCCCCACCCCCGCTCTCCTGCTGGTAATAGCTCATCTTAAGTGATCACTCTGCTTACAGTGTGTATGATAACACCCATTTTTTCATGTTCTGTGTGTATATAAATCTCCCCACTGTATTTTCCACTGAATGCATCCGATGGAGTGAGCTGTCGCTCACGAAAGCTTATGCTCAAATAAATTGGTTAGTCTCTAAGGTGCCACAAGTACTCCTTTTCTTTTTGCAAATACAGACTAACATGGCTGCTACTCTGAAACCTGTCACTAAATAATGATGATGATAGAGATGAGTATCGTGATAGGCTGACTTTTCTAAGGGGAGTAACACAACATCAATAAGAAAAGGAGTACTTGTGGCACCTTAGAGACTAACCAATTTAAATTAGTCTCTAAGGTGCCACAAGTACTCCTTTTCTTTTTGCGAATACAGACTAACACGGCTGTTGCTCTGAAACAACATCAATAGATTTTTCAAGGGGCAGATTTTAAAACTGAGGAAAATGGTTAGCAGAAGGGTGAAGTAAAGGCCATAAGAACCTAACCAACATGTAGGCTTTTCAGAACACTGTACTAGAGGCCCAGGAAGCTGGTGTGCCTCTGAGCCAAAGAAGAAAAAGTAAAATGAGCATGATTAAGCAGAGAAGTACACAAGCTTATTAGGGCTAAAAAGCATCTCTTTCAGAGGCTAAATCCTCTCTGAGCAATGAAAGTAGCATGGCAACAGTATTGGGTAAGATGCAGCTAAAGCATGGCAGCTAGGTATGTTTTCTGTATCAGGAGAGAGAGACAATCAGGCACACAGGCTTTACCCTCTATCTTGTATACTAGCCCTTTCATGCAATTCCAGTGGCCGAAAGAGACTGTAAATCTGGCAGAACAAGCCCCTGGGCAACAACCTGTATGAAATGGGGTTGTCTGGCTCAGGTACAGCTGGCAAACTATTTCTGTGCTGCCCAATCACAGCCTTTGACTTAGAACACATGCGAGAGTCATGGCTAGAGCATTGCTGTGCTCCAGTTACTCTCAGCTGTGAAATTTGTGTTCCTGCTGAGCATAAGTTAGAACAGCCTTGAGGCTGCTCTAACCCATGCCAGGAAGTGGGTTTAGAATACAAAGAAGTGCAAACCCACCTTCCGCCATCCTGTTCCTCTTTACAGAGAGGAAGTATAACTTAGAATTATGTGAGGTAGGAAAAGAGTTAATTGTGATTGGATCACATAGCCACTCTGAGCATAGGGCTCCCACATGATCAAGCTCTATAGTTACTATGCATATTGGATTTTATTGGGGAGGACTATGAAGAAAATCCTCTTCTAAGAGGACTTTTCCAGAAAATTAGCAGCCATTGGAACACAGTCAAGTTAAATTTTAATCCCCAATGTAAGTTTCTTCATAATTTCTGTAAAACTGTACAGAAATATGTGCATGATTTAAAAAAAAATACTATTGGGGATTTTATTTTAAAAATAAATGTGTATTCCCATCACTGATGCTCCCCCAAATCCTTATGTGATCTTGTGAATGGTGGACAGGGTGAATAGGCTCCTAAATCTCACCCTGTTCCTGTTGCTCGGGGTACTGTGGGGAAAAGGAATCCATGACCACCTTCCATTTGAGAAATGTCCCATGCACAGGTGCTGAAAGGCTGGTAACTATGAATCAGGTATGCTTGGGGTGAGGTGACATAAAATTGTTTGCCTGCCCGTCCACGAATGGCTCTTCTTATTAACATGTTCAGCCCTCTCTAGGGCTGGGACTGAGGCAACAGGCATGCTCTCTCTGCACTGGCTGCGGCAGCTGCTGCCGCCAGTGCGCAGGGGATGCTAACTCCATGCCCTTTCCCACGAGCCACCCCAGAAGTGCTGTGGGAAGAGCAGATGAGGTGGCACTATGCTGCTGTGGCGCTGAGAGCAAATTCTGCAGCCATCTTTCCCTCCTACTTGCCCGTGTCCAGTCCTAGCCTGCTTTTTTAAGAGCTCAGGTTATAGATTGTTGAAATAAGCCATAAAACCAGTGCCTCTGTTGAGTCCGGGGTGCGGGCGAGGGGGGGTGGTTAGCACCCAGCCAAGTTATGAATTTAAGCTTCCAAGGTTGTCTTTTGAAAGTGTTGCTCGGGTTTCATTGGAGGATGAGGACTGATAGGTCAGATGTAGAGTGCTCACTTGTCTCTCTCACCAAGAGCAGTGGGTCCAAAACCAGGTATTCCCTCACTCACCTTGTCTCTCTAAAGGACATGTTGACATTTAAAAATACAATTTTTAACCAGTCTGTCTCTTTAACAGAGATGGATGTGTCTGAGGGGGAAGCTATAGAGCCACTTGAGAAACTGAAGCTCAATAAATTGCCAGGTCTTTCAGGTACCAGTATTCATTTAAGAATTCTGAAATAAATTGTACAACAGAAAAAATACTAATATACTCTGTATGGGCCAATCCAAAGCCTAGTGAAGTTGGTTGAAAGATGCCCGTTGATTTTTTTTTTTTTACACTGGGTTTTGGATCAGGCCCCAAGTGTAATATATATGAAATAGCTGTAAAAACAGCAAGAGTTTCTGAAAATAGGCACCACATTAGTGACTTTCCAAACTGCCAAAAACTAATCAGAGGGAGCCTATTTCAGATTGGTGACTCTATACCAGTGGTGGGCAACCTGCAGCCCATGGGCCACACACAGCCCATCAGAGTAATCTGCTGGTGGGCCGCAAGACAGTTTGTTTATATGGACTGTCTGCCACTGCTTCCTGCAGCTTCCATTGGCCGGGAACGGTGAACCGCGGCTACTGGGAGCTGCGGGCAGCTGTGCCTGCAGATGGTCAATGTAAACAAACTGTCTTGTGGCCCGCCGGCAGATTACTCTGATGGGTTGTGTGCAGCCTGCGGGCCGCAGGTTGCCCACCACTGCTTTATGCTTCTCTTTGAGACTATTGTGCTTGTCATTAAGGAGAGGAAAGTGCAACATTTGTCCATGTATACCCAAATAAGGCCAAGTTAGTGTGGCTTTTGTAAGGGAAGATCCATTGTGTCTTTCTACCCTGTTAGAATGCTTTGAAAAAGTCAGTGCAATAGATAGTGGTGTCTTGGCAGACATGATATATTTAGACTTTCAGAAACTTTGGTGACGTCCCTTATAAGAAACTTCAAGGAAAATAAATAATCACAGGGTAAGGGGTCAAGTCTTGCCATGGATTACATCTTGGCTAAGAGGTAGATTCAGAACCATAGATATTTCCTATGCCACTGGGTACTCTACAAAACAATACAATAAATCATTAATGGCAGCTCTTCAAAGTAGAGTGAAGTTTGTAGTGTGTTGGTAGTTGTAACAGTGGATTGGCACTGAGTCATCGGTGACAGAATAAGTGTGTAATACATTTGCTAATGATTTGGAACAGTGATTCTCAACCAGGGGTACATAGAGGTCTTCCAGGGGTACCTCAACTCATCTAGATATTTGCCTAGTTTTACAACAGGCTACATAAAAAGCACTAATGCTGTCAGTGAAAACTAAAATGTCAGACAATGACTTGTTTATACTGTTCTATATCCTATCTACTGAAATGCAAGGACAATATTTATATTCCAATTGATTTATTTTATAATTATATGGTAAAAATGAGAAAGCAAGCAGTTTTTCAGTCATAGTGTGCTGTGAACTTTTTTGTATTTTTATATCTGATTTTGTAAGCAAGTAGTTTTAAATGAGGTGTAACTTGTGGGTACAGTAGTCTGGAAAGGTTGAGAGCTGCTGGCTTAGAGGAGGGAGCAGAATGTGGGTTGAGATCTGATCCAAAACCCATGAAGTCAGTGGAAAGAATCACATTGATCTCAGTGAGCTTTGGATGGAGCCCTTAGTGAAGTGAGTTAATAACACAAAAGTGTTTTGGTCAGTAATATGTATGCAGAATTGTGAGAACTCGGATGTAGATATCTTTTTGGAGTGACTAACACAATGGAGATTCAACTTAACTTAGAACAGGGCAAGATAATTCATACTGGCAAAATAGTCTGGACTTCCCATGGACACTTGACAGGCTCCAAGACTGCATGAAGGAAAAGATCTTGGGATCACTGGGGATATCTCAAGGAAGATGTTTGTGAGGGGCATAGCAGCCGTTAACAATGCTACTAAGATGCTTGCATTAAAAAGGGGATAAAAATTAAGCTAGAAAATATAAAGTGACATTGTATAGACTCATGATAGCCTGGAATATTGTGTCCTGTTTTGGTCACCTCTTAAGAAAAAATTAGTAGTGATTGGAAAAGTTAAAGAGCTGATAGAAATTGTTATAGAAGGATGGTAGGATTTATACATAATGAGAGAAAGAAAAGGAGAAGAGCTAAAGGAGATGGGATTGGGGCATTTAAAACTATGAAGGAGAGTAGTAACAAAAAAAAATTATGGAGAGAGTGAAAAATTATCATTTCCTGCTGTTTTTTCCTGTTGTATAATGCAAAAAACAAGGCTGTGTTCAATGAAGCTAGTGTAGTAAATTTAGAGCAAATCAAAGGATATACTTCCTTTCCGAACATACAATCAAATTCTGGAATTTGCTGTCTCAGAAGATTTAGACAAATGAGAAATACTGTGGATGGATTTATTTTTAAAGGATTGGACAATGTTAGGACCTGTAGTAATATTTCTGCCTAAGCAAGCTAAGAGATTAATACTAAAGCTCACCTGCATGGGTCAGGGAGAAACTCCTCATACCCTGTGTTCGACACTGCACAATTGGTTAAATTTATTATCTCCCTCTGTCACCCCCAAACACTCAATTTCTTTGAAGCATCAGGTATTGACCTCTACTGGAGTCAGCACACCAGCCAACTTGGAGCTGTAGTCTAATCTGCTATGGCAATACCTCTTTTTGTGCCATTCCAGAAAAGACTTTGGTTTTGGTGTCTCCACGTAGTTCTGTAATTGGGGTGTGTGTGTGTGTGTGTGTGTTTATAACATTGGCCCTATCATTTAATTCCATTTGCCCATCTCTATTTTAAACCACAAAGAACTGTTCCTCATCTCTGGCCTTGTGAAGAGCCGGATAGCTGCTGTTCTGCAAACAGCAAGTATGTTTTCAAGGCCTACTCCTTAAACTGCTGCTCTGGCAAAAAGATCCTTCTCACGCCCTTGACATGAAAACAATGGGAGCTGGCTGGAGCCAGGGTGACTCTAGAGTGCACTGCATGGAGGAGTTTGAAGAGGGGGAGGGAAATCATGTGCAGTTGAGGGAGGATGTTTGGCAGACTGTTTGCATCAGAGGCTCAGACCCCACACAATAAAAATGAAAGTGTAGAACGCAAGCCAAATACCTGTGATAAGATCACATTGTTGGAATCAGAGGAACGTATGCCTCAAATCTGGATGGGGAAAAAAAAAAGTACGTCTTGAACAAGCAGTGAGATCACACACTCGTTCTTCCTTGAGTACTGACGTATCAAGTGATTTTTGATTTTGTGTGTGTTTCAAACTATGACAAAGCCAACAATTGAGGATTACAGCGGACAATACAGGAAGGAAATTGGGAAGAGCAGGAGTACAATGGGGTAATAAAAATAATCCACTTAATAAACAATCTTTGATGTAAGATTTCAGGATATCCATGCGATATTAGGATTGTGATCGGACATCATGGCCTCACTGTTGCTGCTTATTCAGGGGGGTTATAGTAAGAAAGCACTTTGGAACAAGTTCAGTTCTCATTTGCATCCTGTGTGGCCCCAGAATTTGACACATTATAGCTTTTACATCTTTGGCCTGTTCCCAGCGACCGGCTCAGATTTGAACAAACACAGTTTTAGAAGTTCACTGATACAGTTACAATTTTCCAGATGGCTGGGATTTTCATCATGGATTTAGCATATGTTAGGACAAGTTTGAACTTTTGGGTGAAAATACTGTCCCCTAATATGCAGCTCTTGTTTCTCTTCTAATTGTTTTATAATTCCCAGGCAGAGGAATAAAACAACTCACATTAAACATCCCAATTCTGTTAATTAATATATTCATAAATATGAATAACCATACACAGATTCCTAAATTTCAGAAGAGTCTAATAACTTTGTTAGAGTAATGGGTTTAGCTTGCAGGGCCTGAAATCTGTACTTGCATTCATTCCAGTTTGGGATCACTAGCTGATTAGGGTTGCTTTGCCATTAGGGTTCCATTATGAGATGGATCTGCATTTTAACCAGAATATAGCAACAATGTCTCTGATTCCTATTAGGAGGCCTGCTTCTAAGACAACCCTGTTCCTTGCGTATACATAGTCTCAGATCTGGAAATAAGAAGATACTTCTGTCCTATGGTCCAAGAGCCACTGTTAAATAGCTGGTTTCAGAGTAGCAGCCGTGTTAGTCTGTATCCGCAAAAAGAAAAGGAGTACTTGTGGCACCTTAGAGACTAACCAATTTATTTGAGCATAAGCTTTCGTGAGCTACAGCTCACTTCATTGGATGCATTCAGTGGAAAATACAGTGGGGAGATTTATATACACAGAGAACATGAAACAATGGGTCTTACCATACACACTGTAACAAGAGTGATCAGGTTAGGTGAGTTATTACCAGCAGGAGAGCGGGTGGGGCGGGAACCTTTTGTAGTGATAATCAAGGTGGGCCATTTCCAGCAGTTGACAAGAACGTCTGAGGAACAGCAGGGGTGGGGGGTAATAAACATGGGGAAATAGTTTTACTTTGTGTAATGACCCATCCACTCCCAGTCTTTATTCAAGCCTAAGTTAATTGTATCCAGTTTGCAAATTAATTCCAATTCAGCAGTCTCTTGTTGGACTCTGTTTTTGAAGTTTTTTTGTTGAAGAATTGCCACTTTTAGGTCTGTAATCAGTGACCAAAGAGATTGAAGTGTTCTCTGATATCTCTCTGATATGTGGATAAGGTGGAGTGCTAGGAGGTTTGTTTTTATTTAGACTTTTATTAAGCACTCAATATCCACGTAATAAGAGAAACAGGTCTTCTCTATCCTAGCAGAACTGCTTTTTTAAAAACATAAGTAAATGATCAGATCTTCAACATTCTCCATGTTTGCTTTAATAAAGAATCCACAGATAACAAGGTTATGTGAAAGCATAGATGGCAGTTGGGACCACCACCTAGAACTTCAAAAAGAGGTTAGAGAATGCCTGGGAACCTGACTAAGACCTGGTCTACACTAAAAATGTAGCTTGACCCAGCTATATCGCTTAAGGGGTGTGAAAAATCCACACCCCTGAGCACCATAGTTAAGCTGACTTAACCCCTGCTATAGACAGCACTAGGTTGATGGAAGAATTGAGGAGGTGGAATAACTTGAGGAGGTGGAATAACTACAGCAAAGGGGAACCCGCTACAGTGGTGCAGCTGCGGTGCTACAGTCACTGTAGCATTTCAATGGTAGAGAAGCCCTAACAGAGATTGCCACTGTCTCCTTCAATGAAGGGGGTCTACATATTGCCCTAAAACAAGCTATGGTTCAACCAGCAGTATAGTCAATATCGGTTGACACTAGGAAAAAATACCACCCAATAAATAATCTCACTTTCTTAGGCAAGCTAATGAAGAAGCTGGGGGGAAGTCTCCACCATCACCCATTACCTGTCGGTATCATTGGTGCCTCCCAGTCAGGCTTTGGGCCAGAATGCAATGCAGAGAAAGCACTTGTAGGTCTGCTGGGTGACTTCCTTTTGTCCATAAACAAGAGAAGTTACATCAGTACTCATCCTACCTATTTTTGTGGTATTTGATACAGTTATCACAAAAATACCCTTGCTCACCTCCAAGAACCTGCAGGAGTTTATGAAGATGACTTAAAACAACTCAGGTCTTGTGTCTCAGACCTAATCCATTAAGTCAGTGGGGGGCAACTGTTCTTCCCTCTCCAAAGCCCTTACCTGCAGTGGCCCATAAGGCTCAGTCTTTACCACTATATTATTCCCCTGTTATTGAAGCCACTGGGAGAGCTGTTGGGACAACATAACATGGAGTGCCAGCAGTACTCTCTACTTCCCCTTTAATATCAAATGTAAACAGCACCTTCTAACAGTTTTCTCAATGCCCAGCCAAAATAGTCTCCTGGGTAAAGAGGACCAGGCTAAAGCTGGATCCAAACAAAACTGAGGTGATGCTGATAGAAGGGAAGAAGCTCTTCACAGAACTTGGCTTCTGTATATCACCTCCCGATAATATGGGCATCTTCCTTTCAATTACTAAATTGGCCCTCAAACTTGGGGTACTTCTGGATTCCACGGTACTGCTGCATGCTCCAATAGCCATGGTGAATTGTTGTGATACCCAGAGTTATGGGGCATCTTATTGTCACCTTCCCTTAGTGTGAAGCAGTCTTGTCTGTACCTGCTCTGGATCATCTCCTGAAATCACCAGCCTCTGGCAGCACAACTGCACTGCCTTCCAGGCCCTGACCCAGACCTTGTTCTCTGTGTGCAGGTAGTAACAGACACACACCAACCCCTGACTCCTTGGAACATTCCCTGCAGTGTCCAGACCCTTAGCTGCTGAATGCTCACAGAATTACCAGGCCTGCTGGTCCCAAAGGAGCAGTGCACACCAGCTTACTAGTTATACCTCAGTACACAACTCGGCTGAACACATAGCACTTAGATATATTTGTAGTGAAAACAAGAATAAGTTTATTATCAAAGAAGAGAGGTTCAAATAATAGCGAATTAGAACATTAGAAATAAATGGTTACACATACAGTAGAACCTCAGAGTTATGAACACCTTGGGAGTGGAGGTTGTTCATAACTGAAATGTTCGTAACTCTGAACAAAACGTCATGGTTGTTCTTTCAAAAGTTTACAACTGAACATTGACTTAATACAGTTTTGAAACTTTACTACGCAGAAGAAAAATGCTGCTTTTAATCATCTTAATTTAAATGAAACAAGCACAGAAACAATTTCCTTTCCTTGTCAAATCTTTTTTTAAACTTTCCCCCTTTTATTTTAGTAGTTTATGTTTCACCCAGTACTGTACTGTATTTGCTCTTTTTTTGGTGTCTGCTGCTGCCTGATTGCAGTTCCAAATGAGGTGTGTGGTTGACTGGTCAGTTTGTAACTCTGAGGTTCTTCTGTAAAACAAAATCATAACACTTTCTAGAGACTAAACGTAACTAACAGGTTAACCTCCTGTCTAAAGGAACTTGTCTCAACCCAAACTCTCTGCAGCATTTTCAACCATGCCTTGTTGAGACCACTTTTTCATTAATCAAAACCACTGTCCTTTTACTTCATCAGTGAACGATGTCTGGGCATCTTTCTTGTCCCCCAGAATATACACAAGCAATATGCTTTAATATGCACCTCAAAATAAGGTTCTCTCCCCTCACTGTCTTTCCTCTTCCTGTTTCTTTCTGAAGTTCTTATAATCCTTCATTTGCATTCAGTTCAGACTGGTGTTAGGAGGCCCATTCTGAATGAGACAAAACTCAATTTACATGTAAACAGATGGATATACATTTCTTATCTGACAAAAAATCTGTTTTTCACCTCACCTGGTGACCAATCCCCAGACACAGACTTTAAGAACATATTTTCAGTACATATACGTAAGTCCTTACACATCATCTGTACATGTGTTTGTGATGATATGGATAACTACTGTGACACCGGCTTTTATTTGAGACCTCACATGACTTGTTTTGATTAACTAGAATGTACATACCAGACTCAGGAGATTTCTGTAAACCCTCTGCACCCTCTTGCTAACTGCCATTAAGAGATTCCTGGGTCACAAATATCCACTTCCATCTGCAAAAGGCCCCAAGATTGTTTCCCAGTCTGTCAGATACAGGCCCAGACACCATGATATGTGACCTCCAGGACTGATCACTGCAGTTCATCTCTAGAAATGAAGCCACGCAACCAGAAAGAGTCTAGTTGATACAAAATGCAGCTGCCTGTTTTCTGAACAATGCAGTTCACTATAAACACATCAGCTTAGTGCTCTGACTCTTCACTGATACCCCCATTACATACAGAATCCAGTTCAAGAACTTGTCCTGATATTCAACCTCATCAATGGGATTGGCCCTGGCTTCTTTCTCGGCAACCTTAAAATTATATCTCCCCCTCCCCCCAACAACAGGTTTGACTGGCCCAAGGAAACTGTTGAGGATTGTCAGCTCATGGGACAGGACTGTCACAGGAAATAGATGTAGCTTACAGACCTCTGTACCGAAAGAGAGAACAATGGCTGCTGACTTTACCATATACAGAACTAAATCAAAAAATTGTTTCTTTGACTTAGCCTTCCTTCTGTAAATTCTGACTCTTTTGCGCATGCCACACATACTACTACTAAAAGAATGGCATATGAGATTGCTAATCTAGTAGCAACTATCTGTTTGAGGGTGGCATCATATGACTGGAAAATAGCTAATGTCATATCTATATTTAAGAAAGGCAATTACAAATCTGTTAGTCTGAACTTAGTACTATTCAAGGCTGTAGAATAAGTTGTGAAGAAAAGAACAATTAAATTCATGGAGGTAAAGGGGATGTAATGCAACAAGGATTTACCAAAGGTAGATATTGCCAAACTAACCTGATGTCCTTCTTTGAGAAAATGACTATTTTTTTTAGATAAGGGAAATGCAGTAGATCTCATACACTTGGACTCCCGTAAAGCATTTGAAACCATACCACATGGGAAATCATTAGTTAAATTAGAAAAGATGAGGATTAGTACAAGAATTGTAAGGTGACTAGAATAAGGAACTGGATAAATCGGGAGAAGGCAATAGATTGTGCCAAAAGGGGAACTATTGTGCTGGAGAGAGGTTACTTCTGAGGTTCCTCAAGGATCAGTCTTGGGACCAATTTTGTTGAATAATTTTATTGATCTTGGCACACAAAGTAGGAGCGTGCTAATGAAATTTGCTGCTGATACAAAGCTGGGCAGCATGGTGAACAGAGAGCAGGATCAGGATACTATACAGGAAGATCTGGATCACCTTGAAGCCTGGAGAGAGAGAAATAGGATGAAATTCAATAGTAAGAAGTACAAAGTCATACACTTAGTTTAATGAGAAATCTTGCTACAATGTGGGGGTTTATCAATTGGAAGTGACCGACGAGGAGAGAGACTGTGTGTGTGGCGGGGGTGGGGGTTGGGGGGGTCAATCACAGGATGGCTGAGGCCCCAGTGTGATGCAGCTGTGAAAGGGGTAAAGGCAATCCGAGGATGTATCAGGCAAGACATTTCTGGTAGAGAGAGAGAGAGAGAAGTATTAATGCCATTGTACAAGGCACTGTTTAGACCCCCTGTGGAATACTGTGTATAATTCTGGTCGCCAATGAATTTAAACTGAAACAGGTGCAGAGAAGGCTATTAGGCCCTCCATTCCCTGATCATCCTATCTTATGAGAAGAGACTGGAAGAGCCAGGCTTGTTTAGTCTCTCAAAAAAGAAGGATGAGAGGGGATATGATTGCTCTCTCTAAATATATTAGAGAGTTGTGATGGGGTGCCTGCCCCACACTGGGCTCTAAGCGGTTCATAGAGCCCTTGGGAGGCTGCGCAGGAGGCAGCCAGTCAGAGAAGGGCTAGGTAGGCCTACACAAGAAAAGCTTCAGGGCAGAGCAGGTTCATCACTCCGTGGAGCTTGAGGACTGGCTGCCTTGCAGGCTGATGGCAGCAAGTACCCTGGACAGAGCAGTGGTGCAGGCAGAGACCTGGGAGCTAAGAGCAGCTCCTGGTGCACTGCAGGGATCTGCAGGCTGAGGCTCTCAGGCAAGGGAAAGGAGGGTGCTGGGGCTGCAGCTTAGGGAAATCTACTGAGGAGTCAGAGAGGGTGCCACAAGCAGCGGCCTTCTACAAGGTCCCTGGCTGGGACCCAGAGTAGTGGGTGGGCCCGGGTCCCTCCCACTCCCACCTTTGCCACCGAGAAAGTGGTCAGACAATGGGCTGCAGTTGCCACTGAGAGAGTTGCTGGACAGTGGACTGCAGGTCCCCTGGAACTGAGGAACACAGGGTGTGGCACAGCGGAGGGCTGTGTCCTGAAAATTATTCTTGGAACAACACGGGTCCAGGAGCAGAAGTGGTGATGGTGAGACACACCAGAAGAAGGCACACTGGTGAGAGGAACTAACCCCTGGGACAGCCAGCAGGAGGCAATAGTGTGGGGGAGTGAACCCCGTCACAGGGGTAAACACCCAGAAGGGTAAAGAGCTATTTAAGCTAAAGGCCAATGTTAGCACAAGAACGAAAGGGTATAAACTGGCTATGAAAAAATTCAGGTTGGAAATTAGAAGATTTATGACCATCAAAGGAGTGAGGTTCTGGAACAGCCTCCCAATAGGAGTTGTGGGGCAAACAACTTAATTAGTTTTGAAAGAGATGGACAAATTAGAGTGTGACTGTATGATGGGGTTGTTTGTGTTGGTAGAGGGCAGGGGTCAACAGTCCTGGGGCTCTTTTCTGGTTTGTCAATGCACCTCAGGCCATGTCTGCACTACCACTTATGTTGGTAAAACTGATGTCGCTTAGGGGTGTGAAAAAACACATCCCTGAGTAACATAAATTTCACTGGCATAAGCCCTAGTGTGCACAGCGCTGTCATAGGTACCACCGCTTGTTGAGGTGGTTTTATGCCAACAAGAGAGCTCTCTCCCATCAGCATAGAGCAGCTACGTGAGCGAGCTTATGGCGGCACAGCTGTATTGGTACAGCTGTAGTGCTGTAAGCTCGCTAGTGTAGACGTGGTCTCGGTCCTGACATGCAACACTCCTCTAATTCCAGGCTTTTCTTGAGCAAAAAATGCCTGCTGTGATAGAAGCCTGGTCTCCGGGTCTAAACTAAGACTGGAGGCTAGGAAATTCTCAGTACTATTCCCTGCTCTTTCTGAGCCTGATTATTTCACTGCTACAAACAGCAAGGAATACCTTGCTCTGTGGATAATCTTATTGAAACCACTAGGCGTGTTCTCAGATTGAAGTACTTTTTTGCAGGTATGTCTACACTACGCTTTGTCTACACAATTCCCAGCTCAAGGAGATGCACCCACCCCAAGCACATACCCTTCCGAGACCCAAGGCCTGTACCTCAGGTGGCTAGCCCGCCCTGCTGCTTGCACCGCAGCAGCTACGCTCTGTTCTTAGTGAGAATCTGCTGAAGGTCTGGATGTACCCACAGTATAAGGTGACAGAATTGGGTCCTTTGAGCTCAGATTCTGATTCTAGTTACACAGGTATAAAATCGAAAGCACTGGAGTTACTAGTACAGAGATTAGAATAGGAGTACTTGTGGCACCTTAGAGACTAACAAATTTATTTGAGCATAAGCTTTCATGAACTACAGCTCATTTCATCAGATGCATGCAGTGGAAAATACAGTGGGGAGATTTATATACACAGAGAACATGAAACAATGGGTCTTACCATACACACTGTAACAAGAGTAATCAGGTAAGGTAAGCTATTACCAGGAGGAGAGCGGGGGAGGGGGGGAAACCTTTTGTAGTGATAATCAAGGTGGGCCATTTCCAGCAGTTGACAAGAAGGTGTGAGGAACAGTAGGGGGGGAAATAAACATGGGGAAATAGTTTTACTTTGTGTAATGACACATCCACTCCCAGTCTCTATTCAAGCCTAAGTTAATTGTATCCAGTTTGCAAATTAATTCCAATTCAGCAGTCTCTCGTTGGAGTCTGTTTCTGAAGGTTTTTTTGTTGAAGAATTGCCACTTTTAGGCCTGTAATAGAGCGACCAAAGAGATTAAAGTGTTCTCCGACTGGTTTTTGAATGTTATAATTCTTGACGTCTGATTTGTGTCCATTTATTCTTTTACATAGAGACTGTCCAGTTTGGCCAATGTACATGGCAGAGGGGCATTGCTGGCACATGATGGCATATATCACATTGGTAGATGTGCAGGTGAACGAGCCTCTGATAGTGTGGCTGATGTGATTAGGCCCTATGATGGTGTCCCCTGAATAGATGTGTGGACACAGTTGGCAACGGGCTTTGTTGCAAGGATAGGTTCCTGGATTAGTGTGTTATCTCCATTGACTCTTGCCCTCTTCCAATAGGACTATCTGCTCTTCTCTTTTTCCTTGTCCTCTCACCTTCAGTGACCACCTGCTGTGCCCCTTCTTCATTTTCCAACTCTGCAAACCTGTTCCTGAGCTCTATTTCTCCTTCACTGCCCCATCTTTTCCTCTGCCTCGTTCTCCTAGTCACATGCTTCCACTGTCCACTTTCCTCACCCAGCAGTCTCCCCTCAGAGTTCTTCGGTCCTGCTTCTATCTGCAAGTCTGAGCTTTTCCTTTCAACCTCCTCATGTCTTTGCTCCATCATCCGCTCGAACGCCCTTCTAAACTCAACCAGAGTCTCCACCTGCATCTCCAGTCCTAGGATCTTCTCTTCCATCAGCTCTATCAGGCGGCACTTCATGCAGACGAAATTCTTTAAAGGTACCCCCTCCAGGGTCATGTACATGCCACAGCTTCTCCATCCAGTCATCTTCATAGTGTCTTCCACTATGTGGGTGACTACCGCTGCTGCCTCTGGGTCTGTCATCGCCTTCCCACCTAAGTCCTGTTAGTCTGGGAAACACAAACCGAACCAAAACACCACCCAGAGCAAAACAAATCCCCAACGAGCATGAAAACACTTCCACAACACCACACACTCACTTCACTAGCGGGTCTGTTCCTCTGCCTGGCTCTCTTAGTCTTCCTCCCAAACTCCGCTATTTGCTGGCTCCTGTGCCACTGCAGTTGTCTGTGCCGCTGCCTGACTGGCTGGCTACCTTTATAGGACCCCGAGTCAGAGAAGCCCCACCCCCAATCAGGGCTCAGGTTCTCTCCCAGCACACTGCCCCTACAAGCCTCTTCTCCTCCAACAGAACTCCCACTCAAACTCCAATAAAACCAATCATGTCCACTCTTGATCTAACCAAGTAAGCGGAAAAATTTAAGGGAGACTTGTGGTGCCTTTGTTCCATCCACGCTGCCCCACCTTGGCAAATTAGTTAGTTTGCAAAAGACTTTGACATTGAAAAGTGCTTTTTAAGTGTGAAGTATCATTATTGAATTGTGGTTTGTGAACCAGTGTTGTCCAGCAGTTTAGGATGGGACACTAACCTTATTTTCATCTGTGACTGAAAGCACGTTTTGAACCCATATGTCCAAGTTTGAAAGCTAATGAGCTAACTTAGCCACCTTGGTTACCATTTCAATGCCTCCAGTTCATTTTTTTCTGTATAAAATCATGGGGCCTGACTTCTAGTTTCATCTGTCATTGCTTAAATCAGGAGCACCTCCAAATTAATAGGAGTAGTTCAAGCTTAAAATCATTATAAACGATGAGAGGAGAATCGAGCCTACAGTCTAAGTTTCAGGTGAACTTTATGGCTGGGTTCACAGAACTCGTCAGTACTATTCTGCAGCAGTTGCATATAATGTAGATAAAACAACTAACTACAGACTCTAAACTACTACATTACAAAACCAAACCCACAACAATACACCACCACAACTTTTATTCTACCCATCTATGTCAGTCAGCGTTTACCGCTGGTTAAAAAGGAATTTGTTCAGGAAACTGCAGTATACCAAAAAAGGTATGGACTTAATGGGATATGCAGCATTGTCTGATGTCACACCCAACCAAGGATGTTTTAAGTGGCACAGTTAAACAAGGCTTCAGATTTCTTAAAAATCTTTTCTCACCATTTGGTGTGATTAAAATGGTGCTGCTCTCCAGTTATCGGCAAAGGAGAGTGGATATTTAAACTGCTTTTTGTCTCTCCCAGAATGTTTTCACACAGAGGGAGGGTTTGTGTTGGTTTTGGTCTAGAGAGAAAAATATATTGAAACCACATATTCAAACTCTACATTCATGGTGGTTTAGGGATTAGCTCAGACAATTGCACTCAACCTATGTTTGGCTTATCCTGCTGTTGATGCATAAGACTTTAATTTCAGTGGGAAATTCAAAATACATCAGAACATTTTTCTTTCTTTCTTTTAATCTGACTTGTCATGGTAATTAATTTGGTGACATTAGTCATAGACAATCCGAATATTTGATCACCCTCTCTTTACCAATAGGTTCCATCTGCAACAGGCTTCCAAGTGAGTTGAGTTATATAACTGTGGTGTTACACATCTTCAGGGAAAACTGATTTCTGACATAGTTAGGCCTTGTGGATGTGACCTAACTATTTAAAAAACCTGGGTATCTAAGCCATAATATGATTTTTTTTTAAGTTCTGTTTTGTCCTGATCCTTTCTCATGATGACATTAGAGATGAGTCAGCTTCACTGGAGACAGCAGCAGTGGGAACTCTAGTGTAAAGAAGATATCCGTGACAACCAGTATTTTAACCAATGTGTTTCCTAACCCTGCTCAGAGCTAGTCTAGATGACATGGTGCTCAGATCGCTAGTGGCAACCAGAATCTTTTGTACATGAGCTCCCATTGGATGGCTCTGCATTGATGGGAAACTTAAAAAACAAAAACAGCTCAGTGTAAAGAAGGCTACGCTGCTAGAAATCAGTTCTGTTGAAACCATGTTTAAACCAAGTATAGATTGTTGATTATCACCCAAGAGTCTAAGGGCTTGTCTACACAGGAAACTTTTACCAGTTATGCATCTATAACGCCTCATGTGGCCACTCTCATTCTAGAATAAGAGTGACTTTGATTTAGCTTCATCCCTTCCAAAGTGACACAGGGGTAAGCCAAAAAAAAAAAAAAATCATTCCAGGATAGGAGTATCCATGTGGGGTGTTATACATGCGTTTAATTTTAAATTCATACCCTAGCTTATAATAGTATCACTTTCCCATGTAGACGAGCCCTTAGTATAAAGCTCTCTGATAACACACACTTTGGTAAAAGGTTATTGTCAGGAAGGACGGTTTTATGGCTAGAGCACAAAAATAGGAGTCAGAAAATCTAAGTTCTTTTCCCAGCTCAACTATGGATTTTTTTTTTTTGATGACCTTTGGGCAAGTCATTTAATCCCTCTGTGCTTCAATTCCATATATGCAAAATGGGCTCCTTCAGCAAGGTGTTGTCAGTTTGAATTCATTAATATCTGTGCATTATTATTCCATTGTATTATTATTGTATTCCAATGTTGGCCCTTAAATAATCAGAATTCATTATAATCACTAACCTTATTCACAAAAAGAAAAGGAGTACTTGTGGCACCTTAGAGACTAACAAATTTATTTGAGCATAAGTTTTCATGAGCTACAGCTTATGCTCAAATAAATTTGTTAGTCTCTAAGGTGCCACAAGTACTCCTTTTCTTTTTGTGAATACAGACTAACATGGCTGCTACTCTGTAACCTTTTTCAGTCACTTATATCAGAGAAGGGAACAAATTTCATGCTCTCTAGTGCAAGGATAGATATTTTTAAACATCAGGCTGCTATTAATTTTCTGCTTGAGACGAAGTTCTGACAGGATTCTTTTCATTTTGCTGACCACGGCTGCTTTGAGGGTCGGAATCACCAGCAGCAGTGGCAAAAATGACAGGAGTCACCACAAAATACTGACAAATTCTTTGTAACTTCCTTTCAGGAAACACCTACCTGCTCTTCTCCATCTCCTAGCCTTCCCCATCACTTTCTCTCTTTGCCACCTGCTTCCCCTTCAAGAAGGGAAGATGTTCACACAGGATGGAACAGCAGGAATGTGGGGAAAGTACTAAACTGAGACTTTGGAACCAAAACATGGGTGACTTTTTTTTCCCTATGAGGGCTTTTACTTGGCATAAAGTAAGTTATAGGCAGTTAGAAGGCTACTGAAATTTCACCTGCTACCTGTATTCTCCCTTGTGTAAAAACAACCTCATAGTATTGAGAGGTAAAAGTCACATCCTTAGTTAGCTAAAATATGTGGGGTCCTTAATGGGAGACACTGGGGTTTTATCTAGCTCAGTGTAATACAGCTGAACTTTCCTCCCTTCATCAGGATAGTGGTATAAAGAAGGGAAGGTGTGGTTCAGAGCAAAGCACTCCCTTTACATAAATGGCTGGCTCTCTAGTGCTCATAAGCAATGAGGGAGCTCCTGCGGAAGAGTACAGTGAAATGAAATGTCTTTACCTTTAAACTATCTATGCAAATAGTTTTACAGGTAAGAGGAAAATAGAGAGAAATGCTTTACAGTTGATTTCGGAAGCTCTTGGAAGCAGAAAAGCATATTACGTGGTCATTTCAGTGTATTCATTGGGTCAGCATCTCTGGCGCAGCGCTTCAGGTCTCTTTCTGCCTCACTTGGTACACAGCTGTGCAGCTCTGGGGTGAAATCCTGCCTCCCTGGGAGTTTTGCCATTGGTTAAATGGAGCCAGGATTTCACCCCACAAATCTCAGTTCAGATAAGACCCTCTCCTCCTCTTGATGTAGGCTAGATCCATATAATTGAGAGCCGTATAATTGAAAGCCATATAGAATCCTGGTTCTCCTTTCACTTATCTCAGGTTTACACTGATGGAAATAAGAGGTGAATCAGGTCCTCTGTACTGTTGACAGGGAGGAGACCAAAGAAAGCATGGACAGATGCTAGTTTTGCCTCTGGGTTTCCCGGGATGAAAGTAACTTAAAGGACTTACCGGTATGCTGGAGTCCTGAGTGGGGGCGTGGCCTCAACCAGAAGATTTAAAGGCCCTGGGGCTCCCAGCTGCAGCATTTAAATCACCCCCGGAGCTCCCAGCTGCAGAGGTGGTTTGGAGCCCCGGGGCTCAGGGGCAATTTAAAGGGCCCCGGGCTCCAGCCACCGCTACCACAGCGGAGCTCCAGGCCCTTTAAATCTCTGCCCGAGTCCCGCTACCTGAGCCTCAGGGTAGCAGCGGCAGGGCTACGGCGATGACTTAAGGGGTCCGGGGCTCCCAGCAGCAGCCGGAGCCCCGGGCCCTTTAAATCACCGCCAGAGCCCTGCCGCCGCTACCCTGGGGCTCAGGCAGTGGGGCTCAGGCAGCACTTTAAAGGGCCTGGAGCTCCGGCTGCTGCAGGGAGCCCTGGGCCCTTTAAATCGCCTGCTTGGGGAAGCCGGTCTGGCACGGTGTACCAGCTTACTTTCACCTCTAGGGTTTCCATCCCTATTTCCTTGTGACTATCCTGTAAGGATGTTTTGGGTACCTGTGTCTTTAGAACTCTTTCTTTTTACTCTACTCCCCCATTTTACCCAGGGCCGGCCCACAACATTTTGGCACCTGAGGCGGGGAGCTCAAATGATGCCCCATGCCCCCTTGCTTTGGCCAAAACTTTGAAATGCTGGATCCTAGTGGCATCCCTGCATAGTCTGGCACCTGAGGCGGCCGCCTCAGTTCACCTCATGGTAAGGCCAGCCCTGATTTTACCTTACTCCCTCTATGTGTGCCATTTCCTTTTGTTAGTAGTCTAGATACTCATGGGCATAACAGAAACACGTAAGTTTGATAACTGTATAGTTAAAATGTATCTGGGCGTCTATTTCTGAAATGTCATGATGAATAATGATGCAGGAGAAAATTACACTGCGTTTATTCTGGCACTATCAATCTCTTCTTTGATTGTTGTTTGCCCCATTTTATAACAGAGGGTAGAATGTTTAGATTTTGCCTTCTCTTTTGATTTGCTGAATTCTTTCTTCAACTTTTTATTTGATGCACAATTTGGACAGCTACCTTTTATAGGAGAATCAGTCCAAAAGCCAATCTGATTTTTGTCCACATGGGAAAGAATATTAAATATTCCTTTAAATATTAGATTTTTTTGTTCTTAATATGTGTTTTGACTTACAACTCCTTTTAGTTTCTGTGTTATGTCCTGTTAGTGAGAGAGTTAGTGATATTAACAGTCTTTGATCCTCATTCAGTGGGTACACTGGACAATTGTGAATATAGCTTCAGCACTATGTTGTTCATTGTAAAGCTGTAGAAAGGATCTGGGGTGTCCCGTTTTAAGACTAAGTGGTTGTTCTCAAACACCTTCTGTGGTAGCCTAGAGAGGAAAATATGAGGCTCAAGTAGACATGTTAAAGCCATTCATGAATGCATTTCTAATCATATCAGTCGTTTGGGGGTTTTTTGTTTTTTTTTGTACATGAAACTTGAATTTTGGGCTTAAACTACCCTGATGTTTTGCCTGACATTAAAATGTAATTCCTGCATAGCATTGTAAGTATACTGCTGCAGAAACAGAAACCTCACTTGTGGATTCTGGGTTGTTTGCATCTTATACAACATTGAGCATCTCATCTGCATTTAATAAATATTAAATAATTACTGATCTGCTGTAATAAATAGACTGGAACATACCAGGCTTAAGTAGACAATATTGTCCGTGTTGTAAGAACCTGAAATATATGTTATAGGTATCCCTTTATCTTACCTTCCTCAGTGACTATCCATAGGTTTCATGATAGTCTTGTTACTATAAGCATTTGACAAGTTCTGTCTATGGATGTCAGTCCATCTTTCTTGGCAAGTGTCTGTTTATAATCCGATGCCTATGTATTGGCTGTCCTCATTGTCTACTCGTGTCCATTACTGGATATTTCTACTCCAGTTTTGCTACCATGTAACAGGACAGTAGTGTTGAATGGTCCTATTGGACCATCATATACAATAATAGCATGATTTCTGTTTAAGGAAGAACTGGATCCCATATTTTCTCTATATATACAATGTGCTGTGCATGTTTTTATATTGGACTCTCTTAAAATATCTTCAGCTTAATTTTTTTAAGCCCACTGTGTTAGTCCAGGAAAATTTATTCAAAAGACAAACATCAAGGTAAATTTTGGGTGGGAGGACAGAATATAGCATAAGATGGAGTCCTGAATATTTTAGGCTTGCTTGCTCCTGCTGCAGGGAAGAGAATTAAGTGACTCATCAACTTTGTAAAAATGAATTTTGGCATGTTTAATCCCAAATGCTGGCTCCTCTATTTGTTGTCTATTGTGTGTGGTGCGAGATACTAACCAGACCTGGACTACCATGCCACTATTGAGGCAGACTGTGTGAAACGACAGAAAAGAAAAGGCAACTATACTGAGATGGGAAGGGATTGGCTGATCATTGTAAACTTTATTAATGGTAATACTGTAGCAATTGTCTGCCATTTTTCATTCACAGAACTCAAAGTGCTTTATAAATTTGATTATCATCCCCATTTTACAGATGTGGGATATGAGGTGCAGAAGATCAAAGTGACTTGCTCAAAATCACTGGTAGTTTTTGGACTGGAGCGCATTATTGTTTTGGACTTATGAGAGACATTTTAAAATGAAATGTTTTCAGAAGGACAAGCCTTTCCAAGTGGAAAAGAGTGTATTGTGTTTTTAGTGAGTTTATTTGTGTTTTGCCTGGCCTTCCAAGGTTTTGCCTGGCTTATCTGAAATCAATTGTTTCAACTTTACAGGAGGCATAAGCTTGCATATCCTTGGCGTGAAATCCCAATCTCACTGAAATCAGTGGGAGTTTTGCCATTAACTTCAGTGGGGCTGAGATTTCACCCTTGAACTTTTGAAGCAGACATTGTTTGCTGCTGTTCAAATCACGTGCAAACTGATTTATTGTTGTTAGACATTGTGCGGCCTATTCAACAAGTTTAATTCTACATTAGTGATCATAACCAGATCTGCAGCTATAGTGCTTACATTGTGCAGAGGTAAACATAGTCGTACAGCACTTGGCAATGACCGAAAGCCATTTGACATCTCCATTTAAGATTGCAGTTTGCATATTGAATTTAGTTGGTTTCTTTCTTTATTTCCTTTGTTTTTATTGTCTAGGGTAGGTGATGGTGTGTGTGTGTGTGTGTGTGTGTGCGGGGGGGGGGGGGGGCGTATTTATACTGTCTCAAGTATTGGTTTTGCTATTCAAATCTATTGTGTTTTTGGAATTCTTGAGTTTAGTTGTTGGGTTTTCTTAACTGTGCAGAAATGTTCAGGTTTGAGTACTTTGGAAATAAATATATTAACAGCAGTAACAGCATTTGTGGCTCATGAGCGTCAGTCTGCATATCACTGGGTTAGACAGATGTATGGGAATGGGAGAAATGGGGCAGGAGAGTTAAAATTTGGGCCAGATTCTCTGTCTCTGCACTTTGTGTAATCATTTACACTAGTGAGAACTGGGTACAAAACGCTGCCAAATAACAGGCGCTCCATATGTATTTCAGTGTCTTGGCAGTTTTTGTCTTTGTGTGTACCATGTTGATTTGTTCGTTAAATTTACTAAAAGCAGTCCACCTAACGCCAGAGCCCAATTCTAATACCTTTAGTCATGTTGAGTATACCTTTACTCCTTGAGGAGTCTATTAGTAGATGAAATATTACTTGGTTTGAGTAAAGGCATCCAAATCTGGCCCCAAGAATGAAGCATGTTAGTCTGAAGTTACCATCTGGAGATTATTTGGGCTCAAGCCGATATTCTGGGACAATTATACAAGAGTCATCTTTTATTTCATGTTTCAGAGTAGCAGCCATGTTAGTCTGTATCCGCAAAAAGAAAAGGAGTACTTGTGGCACCTTAGAGACTAACAAATTTATTTGAGCATAAGCTTTTGTGAGCTAAAGTGAGATGTAGCACATGAAAGCTTATGCTCTAATAAATTTATTAGTCTCTAAGGTGCCGCAAGTACTCCTTTTCTTTTATTTCATGTAGCAGGAAAACAAAATACCTACACAAGCTGGGGATTGATTAACGACGGCTCTTCTTATCTGGGGAAACTATATGGCTGTTACACTAGCCTTTTCAGTTTGTCAGCTATAATGTAGAATATTATTATGCAAAACTCTCAAATAGCATCGCACAGTGTCATTGGGAGAATGTGAAATTATCAGCCTTATAACAATATTTTATCTTGAGTCACCTGGTATGGCTAGTCCCAGAGATGTATTGCTATCTTCAGCAAAATAATTTTTTCTGTGATTTGAGTAGTTTAAATGCAGAGGAGGGGTCTAAATCATCCTCCAATGTGTGTGTCGCATAGGCTAAAAATACACAACTTCAGTGACTATCTTCCTGGGAGTTGCAGGTACTGCCAGATTCCTTTTCTTTTAAAGAGTAGAATCCTTATGTGTGGTATGTTCTCTTCTGTTTCAGGGAGGAACAAAATCCTCATCTTCTTTTAAAGTAAGATATTCTACCAACCACTATTCATTTTGTCTTCATTGTCTAATGGAGGTCAGAGCAGGGTCAGTTCATGATGTGACTGCAGTTTCCTTCATAGTCCAAGATTTCTGGAATTGCGTCAATGACAATATGATTGATGTTCTTTCAGCAGTTGGTGGAGGGGGATTTATAGTGTTTATGCAGTGTCTGATGACGGAGTCAGCAGGCCTGGTCTTTCCAGATCTGTGAAGTATTTCAAAAGTATACGCTTAGAGTCATAGGTCTCATCATTCAGTCCTGGCTGATTGCTTTGGCATTAGTATTTCCAGAAGGGTTTACCAGTGTCTGGTGATCAATAATTATGATGAATAGAGCAGAATACAAGGATGGGTAAAAACATTCACCACCCCACCCCCCAGTCAAATCTTGCTGTCTACAAATCTTTATTTATTTTTGTCATCTGACTGGTTTCCGATTGAAAGGGCTACAACATGATGATGATCCAGCAGGATTTACTTGAGTCATCCTAGCTGCAAATCAGAATGCACGTACATTAGCCACAAGTTTGGTGTAAAAAGTAGTGCTAAAGTCCAGCAATGCTATCTATTCAGCAAGATTAGATGTTATGCCTTCAAATGCCTCCAATCATCCATGCAAGCACCTTGTCTTGTTTTAGAAGTAATTTAAATGAAGCAGTCAAAGTTGGAAAATATAAGAGGAGACACAAGCAGGAACTGGCATGCGAATGGTTAGACATCTGCAACACTGCTGTGTTATCGTCATCTTGATTGCTTTGACTTTTACAAGATCTAGGCTGACACTTTTGTCTGAAAATATATGTTCATAAATGCATTTTTCCTTGTCTGATGTTACATTCTGTTTTCAGATGCTCTACGATACACTTAAGTGCTTCATTGTGTTTTTTGTTTGTTTGTTTTGGGGTTTTTTTTGGCATATGGTTCCATTGACAAGAATGTTGCTGAGTAATTACTTTCTCTCTACCTCATTTACCTCTGCAGTTTCTGTCGGATAAGGTGTTCCTCACTTTCTGTCCTAAATTACTGTTGTAGTGTTTAAATCCACTGTTAAATAATTCCCACCTTTCCGCCCAGTAGTGTTTCCATAAAGTACAATTATAAAGTATGTTGGGGTCTTTCTGGGAGGAATGTCACGCTATATGTAACATATTATTTTATTAATATACTTTGTAGCTGGCACTTTGTTTTAGACTAAATTGTATTATTATTAATATCTAGCTCCAGGACAGCACTTTTTTTTTTCACCAGTAGATCTCAAAGTGCTTTACAAAGGTGGTCAGTATCATTCTCCTCATTTTATAGATGGGGAAAATTGAGGCACAGAGTTGAAGTGAGTTGCCCAAGGTCATATGGCAGGTTACCGGCAGAGCCAGGAATAGAAGCCAGGTCTCCTGAATCCCAGTCCTGTGCTCTGTTAGACAATACTGCTTCCCTTTTGCAATTCAGCAACACTATGACAGCCATCCTTGTGGATGATCCCTTTTGACTGCTGGGCAGTGACAAGTAGTGTGAGCTAAATCTAGAGGGAGACTAGTTTTAAAATGAATGAAACTCCTTGGAGTAGAAAAGATTTGAATGGACTGAAACCGGATTCATTTAGCACCAAAGACTGAATTCCATTTAAAGTCCTTTGACTGTTGTGCCATTTATCCCCACCCCTCAACACACATAGGTACCATATTGCCTGGTGCAGTTTCAAACATCATGAATCAAGCCCTCAGAAATCCTGAGGTTAAAGCAGTGTTGGTGGTCTGTGGGGGAACGTTCTTTAGTGTTCATTCACTTTACACTTTCAAGCTTTTTCCACAACCAGGAGGGCTATGTCATAGATAGAAATGAATGCTGAAACTATCATGCCATCTCTTGAATTTAGCACCTGGGATTTTAGGAAAAAAAATTAGAGTCGTGATAAAATCATGAAACTTAGCAACACTGGAGATAGGCAGATATGGCCTGATCCAAAACCCCACTGAAATCCATTAAAGACTCCCATTGACTTTGATGGGAATTGATTCAGGACCATAGGTAGAGATACAAATGAGCTTCAAAACGTTCCTGATGCTGAAAAGTTACCCTGTTACACTGGAGAATCATCTAATGCTTAACCTGAGTTTCATTCTGTGTAATTCGTAGTGTAAATAAACTCCATTTAACTAGTCACTCACTTGTAAATAGAGAGGATGCATGTGACTTGTGATTTACTCTTGCAAACATGTTATATAAGAATTGTAAGGGATCGTATAGAAATTTAGAAGAGCCTTATAATTCCTGCCTGCTTTTTTTAAGGGTAAACACATTTGGCAAGTTCAAACACCAGAACAAAAGCTAATCCTCAGTTCAGAAAAATCGTCAATGTTGTTCTGATTCTGGATTGGCTGTTTTTTAGAAACAAAATGTTAAAATTACAATTTTTTTAATTTAGATTATCTGGCTACTTCTGATGCTTTTCCCAATTCAGCCCAAATTTCATGTACTTAATTGAGATGGGTGATTGGCACATCTACAGCCAGAATGGGGATTTGAGCACCCTGTTTATCAGCTTTGCCTGCAGTGCAGTGAACTTGAGAGTTCCTGCATTCGCTTCAGGAACAGCTTACATAACTTCAGACATGCCAGCAATACACTGCGCTGTGAAATAGTCTCTTTCTTGCTTGCTGTCCTCTCCCCATCCCCCAGAGGGATTGCATCATTTGCCTACACTTCACAGACCAGACTGCCGGGGAAAGGAAAGGACTAAATCAAGACACTTCTTCTCATCAAATAAACCTTTGTTGTGTGGTCTTGTTTAGAGAAATTTGCATTCCTTCTACCCAAACCACTTTTAAAGGTTTTTTGTTCCCTTTTCTTTTCAATAGTTCTTTTTTTAAAAGCTTCCCAGATTACTCTGACAGAATATATATAGTGTGTGTGTTAACTTAACGGGACCGGTTTTCAAAACTGTATCAGAGTTCTGAAAATATACTTTCAAACGTACAAATATCCAACATTTAAAATAAAAAAGTTAAAAATCATTTCTTCACTTATTTATTAGAAATGTCACAATTGGAGTTTGATTTCTTCAGGACATGAAGAAGAGCTCTCTTGAGCTCAAAAGCTTGCTTGTTTTTCACCACCAGAAGTTGGTCCAATAAAAGGTATTACCTCACCCACTTTGTGTGTCTCATATCCTGGGACTAACACAGCTACATCAACACTGCACACAACAATTTCTGTGGTACACATCTAGACTATCTTCGTTGATTTCAGTGGAGGAACTCTGGATTCATGTAGTGGTCAGTAAGAACAGAATCTGCCTTCATGCAACTAAAAACTGCAGAAATATAGGAAAATGGTCTGCTCTTGGTGCTAGCAATATCAGCCTGAGCAAAAGAAACTCAAAGCAATGAAGTCAGATTCTGGCAGGCAAAAAGATTTTCAGATCTCCTTTAATTCTGTGATGTATGGAGCAACGGTTATGATCACTGTTTCATTTATATAAGCTAGTTTTCACCAAGGAATACCTCATTTTCACTTATTTTTTGATGTTTTTCTATATTGGGTAAGATGGTTTTTAATGTTCATTTATTGCTTTTTAATGTAATTGCTCCAAAGTAAAAGCTGTGATGGGATTTTTGAATCTTCTAGATGGTTGCAGATACAGTAGGTATTGTATGGGATGTATGCATATAAAAATGACCCTTGAGCTTGTCAGTTTCTTTATACTTGAATCTTGCATCATTTTTCAAGATGATAAGGTTAGGTTTAAAAACCTATTACAAGAGAAATTATTATTTATTTTAGCTAAAATCCTAAATCAAGAAGTATGATGGTCTGTAGCTTTCATTCAAGCTACAAAACCACGTGCTGTGTTTGGAGGATGAGCAGATGTAGCATAGTTTAATTTATCAAGGCATTGGCTGAAGCAGTCGATCCCCTGTACAGCACTAGGGACGCTGCTGCATCAAGATTTGTATTTTAAAATGTGTTCTCCTTCAGGATATTTCCCTCCACAGAGCCGCACCGTAGGAGCTGCCTGCTCAGGTAGAGGGATCTGTGGCAGACCATACATAGAAGAGGAATTACATGAAGTAAGCTGACATCCTTTTTATTGAGTGAATGAAATCTGTTGTTGATGCTCAAGGCTAGATCTTTCCATCTGATGCACTGGGTTGGGAAGAGGGCGTATGTAGAAACGGATGGTTAAGATCTTTACTGGTCATGAGAAACCTAGAAAGGCAGAGACACTGAACATGGTGGCTGATATGCTGTGGCCCTAGGGGATACGATATACTCCTTTTCAGAACCACAGCAAATTCTCCCCACCATATGACAGCTATCTTGCTCCCCAGCCTCCTTATAGTGTCATCCAGGGCAGGATTTGGCCTTCAGTTTTCTCCGGACAGGATTACAGAAGCCTCCACTAGGTCCTAGACTTGTTGCTAGACCCACCCTTCACCCACACAAATCCCCACTGAGGTCAATGGGGCTCTGCACAAGCTCCCAGGTGCACCAGCTGAGGAATCTGGTCCTTGGATTCTAAAAGGAAGAATGTACCTAAATGATATCCAAGGTCATTCCTAAGGGCTTGATCTTGAGAGGTTTTAGTCATTTCCTGTGAGATTTTGAGTATGGGGCTCTAAATTATTTGCACATTTGTTCAGACAGACCCAGCTTTAACACACACATTCTGTCTCCCTTGAAAAGTTTTGTTTTGTTAATTTCAGCAGCCAAAAATTTTATGAAGCAAACACAAACAAAAACCCCAAACCTAAATTCAGAAACACATTTCAATTAAAGTTTCATACTTTGAGAAAATTTGCCTCCATTGAAAGGGACTCTATCAGATTAAAAATTATATTTAAAAAATCCTTATCTCTGGTACAAGGATGATCAAAAATGAAAAGATTTTAAAATAATTTATTTACTTTGTAGTTTTTATGCTTTTAATTAATGAATTGTATTTGATACTTTTTGTATCTCTCTCAGCTTGGACTATAATTATGCTAGTCAGTTTCATTTTTATTTATAGTCAATTTCATGTTCCTATTTCTAGGTACAAAAGTAAAACACCAATATCTGTGTTGCAAGGTTTTGGGGGCCAAATTTGACGTGTCAGTCCTAGTAAGGGTAGGCTTACAAATATCTATAGGCAAATATATCTTGCTTGCATGAATGATTTATGTCCTCAAGAATTTGGCTTACAACATGGATAGCACAAAGAAGTAAGTCAGAAGGCTCTACTGTGTTGAAAGAAAAGACATTTATGGTATTTACACTTGACTTTTGCTTCTGTAAAATAAATGTTCTAGAAAAAAAACTATATTGCAATATCCTTTGCATTTAGTTCACCTTGCTGAGAAAGGAAGTGTTTACTAGAGAAAGCATCTGGATTGCATTGCTTTTTAATTCATTGTGGACTGCTTGATGGAATCTGGAACTACTTATCATGACACAGCCTTGCAGTGCCATCCATATGCAATAGAGAGCCAAACCTTGGACTGGCTAACCTGAGCTCTTAAGGATGTTATGGTCTTTCTATTGTTAAGTGAGCCATATTACAACATCCACATATTTGTGGTGATGTACCTTAAATTGCCTCTTCGTCCATGTTAATATCCCATAAAGTAAGTAGTCTGCAAACTGATTTGTTAGGACTAGGAAGAGGTCACCAAATTTGGCTAAAACAAGTATGGCCTTGAATCCAGATTGTGAACCCTTTTTGCATAAAGGTGTTTGGGGGTGGGATGTATGTTTAAGTACATGACCCTCCCCCATGCAAGCGCACTCACTAATTTTTTTTATTCACATTACTCTGATTGTCCCAGATTTCTCAAGGACCATAAGCTGAAGAGCTGACATTCCAGGAAAGCTCATTCATTGTAATTTCTCATTCAAATTTGCCAAACTAAAGAAATCTGGATTATTTGGATAAAAGTTCATGTTTTCAGAAGCTTACCCAAACCTTCTGTGTTATTGAAACTGAATTTTCCAAGTTCTAATGACCTCGTTTTGAGGAAATAAACAGCAATATAGAGCATATGATCTGCAGTTGCTGGAGTCCACGAAAGTGCTAAAATTGTCTAATTTTTGGCTTCATTTTCATTATAGTTTTAAAATAACACCCACATGTGTGAGAATACACTGTAAATGCACAGGTTTCAGAGTAGCAGCCGTGTTAGTCTGTATCCGCAAAAAGAAAAGGAGGACTTGTGGCACCTTAGAGAGTAACCAATTTATTTGAGCATAAGCTTTCATGAGCTACAGCTCACTTCATCTGATGAAGTGAGCTATAAATGCACAGCGATTTTCAACAAAACAGGCCGCATTCATCCCTGTCACACCACTGAAGTCTATGGAATTTCATCAGGGATGAATTTTGTCTAGTGTATGTAATCAGCCTATTGATCTGTCTAATAACTCTCTTGGTAAGATATGGTATCCAATATTCACTTTCTCCTCATGTTCCTATCCTTTTATGGCTTAAGATTCTGCTGGGTAAGGTTTCCTCATATCTGTTTGCTGTTGGAAATGGTGTTTGTTTGCCTGTACGTACAACCCCTGCTGTCAGAGTGCTAGCAGTATTAATACAAATAAATCTTTATTGTGAAGCAGTTACATTGTGTGCATAGCAAGCTTGTGTGGTACAAAGCCACAAAATCAAGGAATGAACCGTTAAGCCTCCTAATAGTACGTATCTGCTGCTTCTTCCTCCCTCTGCAAGCTCGCATCTTACCAGTACCATGACTATTGTACCTTCTATAGGGTATGCAACTCAACCTTAATGCTGCCTTTCTCCACATGTACTCCTTTATTAGATAATCCCCCACCCCCATGCTATTATTAGCTGTGGCTGTTGGGTGCGGTAGTAGGTTGCATTGGGAGAGGATACTTCACTAATGGGTTATGTGCAGGTGGGCAGCGAAAAGGGGTGATGGAAGGCTGACTTCCTTAGGGATGCAGAGTTAAGGGTACATTGCATAGTCTGCATGAGGCATGATGGTTTTGTTAATAGCAAAGTGTGTAATTGTAGGTGGAGGAGTAAATGGGATGTGCTTTTAGGTGGCTTATCTTTTCATGTCCTTTTTTTGTCAGGAATTCTATATGTAAGCAACCCTAACTGCTTCACAACACACCATTACTTTTCTATTTTGTTAATGGTTTACTGGCTGTGAGAGTGAGTTAGGGGTGTGGGTAGAAGTACAGCTGCTGAGAGAGAATGCAGCTGCACATGAATCCTCCTCCGCTGTAGGACAGTCAGGCAGAAAAGGGCCTATATCAACAAATAAGGCATGCATCTGGCCAGCCCCCATCAGCCAATCGGGCTTGCATGCACAGCGCCTACACCTACAGCATGAATCATGACTAAAAATTAATCTAAATGTAACTTTTTTTAAAAAAAAAACTACCTTTTGCACCAGAGTCCACCTTTCTGTCAATTTTTGTATAGACCAAGATTTTTGAAGAGAGCTTGGTCAACAGTAGGATTGTCAAGGGAAAAATTCAGATAGAGTCCAAGTTCAAAGACTACTTTAAAAAAATGAATAGAAACCAAACAGAAACTACACAGAAAATTGAAAGGGTATAAAAACTATCCCTGCGTGACACTTCACACTGAATGAGCCACCTACTTTTAGAGAGACAGGATTTTATGCCCTATTTTAAATCCATTTTAGAACACACCTCTAACTATGGAGTCACTACCAGCCTTCTCCATAATATAAGTACTGCCTTGGAGTGCACAGTTGCCTGGAGCCCTCCCTTTGGTATCTTCCAATGCCTTAAATGGTGATCAGGTTAAAAGGAGGCTGTCATAAACACTTACGTGTTGGAGAGGAACCTTCTAAATATTAATAAACAAAATTCAGCAGTCTGACATGCTGTCTAAATTTAATGTGTGTGCTGTGTGGATGTGTTGAAAGAGATGTCATCTTTACAATTTTGTAAGGGGCGGAAACTGAACATTTTAAAAGCACGTTACAGTGTTATAGGTTCAGGTCCCAGTTAAGCATGGTACTTAAGAACATGCCCAACTTCAAGCACCTGAGTAGTCCCAGGACATTCGTATTCCTGTTTCAGGTCTACTCACATGCTTAAGTACTTTTCTGAAATGGAGCATCGGGTCCCATTTACTGCACAAAGTACAGTATTGGAGTACATGAAAGTAGTGCCACAAGATGGCTAGAACATGGTTTGGTCTTGCCTGTATAGAAGATTCATAGATTTTTTTTAAGGCCAGCAGGGAGGGACCTCTGTGATTGTCTGGTCTGACCACCTAAAGATGATATTGCACCATGTTACTAAATCACAATAGAGCCTTGTAAAGTCCAAGGCTACAGCAAAAATCTGCAACATAGTTAAAACATTTCAGTCCTGTCTACAGAGGCAGGACCAAACAACATGGCACTGTCTGTGGTGTACATAAGCCTGGAGACAATTGCAGATACTTGAATCAGGATATCTGTATGTTTCCTTATGATAAAAGACTGCAGTTCCTGGGCAGTGATGGATTAACCCTTTCTGTTGCCTTGGGATAAAACAAAAACAACAAAACAAAACAAAACAAAACACTGCCTCCCAGCCTGCTCCACTGAAGGGCAGGAAGTAAAACTCTCTCTTTCTCCCCATACCTCTGTATCTTGCCTAGGCTACTGGAACTGAATTCAGCAAACAGGCACAACTTCAAGTATCTGCAAAAATGCATTGGACAAATGATCAGAGAGCAACCAGTGGGCCATAACAAAACACATGACTGTGAGTAAAATTAAAAAGTGAAAAATGTCATGGATAAGAAATCTATTAGTTCCTTTTCTCACTCTTTTGACTGTTAGATATTGAGGTTTGTTTACTGTTGCCCCAGGCCTTACCCTGTCTGGACCACAGGTTAAGGCACTAAGCATAAATCTCTCTTGCAGGTTAGAATCAACCTTGTTTCTAGTGAATTTAAAAGACTGAGTCCTCTCCTCCTGTATGATACTAATGCAGTCTCTGTTAGCAAATGCTGTTGACCCGTGTGACAGTCCAGTGATTGCAAGACTGATATTTATTTTGCCCTTTCACTGAAAAAGGAATAGTATGTTTAACTGTCTTTATAAATCACATATCCATTTCTTGCAAAATGTTTTTCTTATAAGTTCCTGGTCTGAATTTTAATAGGATTGGGGGTTGTTTATTTAGTGTAAAAAGTGGTGTGTGTTTCTTTGTTTCATTTTAATAATCAGTTTCACAAGAAAAGCACTCTGGCTTATGAGAAATAAAACAGATTAGCACGTTACCATTATTGTTGTAGTCTAACTCCTTTATTGTCTAGCCTACCAATGGATAATAAGCCTCACAGTATGTAGCAAATAAGTAGTTTTGATTTATGCCAGTGAGTGAAGACTCAAGATGGCTGAATTTCATTCCATGCTTCAGAGTCCCTTTAAATTTTGTTTTAATGACTTAATTTTTTGTGAGTGACATTTTGTCCTCTTGCTATATTAAAGTAACCTTTTTTCTTCAAGTGATCCCAGGTTTTTGGAGTGGTTTCTGAATTTCACATCAATCAGACAATGAATTTGCTGGTATTTTTTCCAGAGCTCCATATTAATAAGGGGGAAACTCTTTTATATACTTTGAATGCAAGAAGAGCTCTTATGTATTATTTCAACAGAAGAAAAAAATGGGTTTTGAAAATCATCTAGCTTATTTGTGTCTTATGCTAAGAATCACACGGGTTATACTGTGTCTTCCCACACTGTTTCTAGATGGATTAAACAATGAATTGTTCAATGTGACATATTAGCAGAAGTTCCTGTACCTATAACGGTTTGATCTCATTCCATCAAAGCTGTGGCAGTGTCTTTTGGAGCAACAGTAATTAGAAGTCTGAAGGCAGATTAGAAGAATAACAAGTGACTGTACTGTGATCAGTGGAACTGGAGTCAGAGGGCCCATGTTTCCTGGAGGAACTGTTATTGAGAGCACATGAGTGGAACAGGGAATGTGGAAAGTAAGGCTGGAAGCAACTCAGCCATATAGAGAGTGCACAGGGTCTAATGAGGTTTTCAACCTGCATTCAACCTTGTTAACCTGCATTCGGCCTCCCACTTTGCGAATGAAACAGTGCGTTCAATAAATTAACTGAACTGCAAGTGGTGGAGAGAATCTTCTAGACTCGTCCACCCAACCCTATCTCCAAGCCCTAATCAAGGACCAAAACCCCACTGTGCTAGGTGCTGTACAAACACAGAACAAATAGGCACTCCCTGCCCCCAGGAGCTTACAATCTAAGTAAAAGACAAGAGATGGATAAAGTCAGATGGGGAGTACAAGGAAACAAGGAGACCATATTGGTCAGCATGATGAGGCAGTGGTTTTAGTGCACCAGTGGTCCAACTGTTGTCAGGTTTTTGGTAGTCTTCATGGCAGAGGAGTGTTTTGAAGGAGGATAATGAGGTAGCTTTATGGATGTTTATGGGGAGCGCCTCCCCACTGTGAGGGACAACAAAGGAGAAAACAAGAAGATGTTCATTTGAAAATTTAAACCAGTGGGCAATGGAGGGTGGGATCATGGGCTGATCAGAGGTGGGAGTCAACATCTCAGTAGTGAACAAGAAATGATAGGCAGAGTGGGCGTAGCAATGTTATTGGAGAATATATTTGCCTACCCACCTGAAAACAAGGATAATGCTTCTCAGCTCACCTTCAAAGAATATTTATGACTATTAGTTAACATTTGTTTAGCACTTTAAATATAAGACAGAGTGTTATATAAATGCTTAGTAATAGTATCCTTATAAACTCTGTGGTAGACATGACGTTAGCAGAATGGGAATTCTTTTTCCTGGCAGACCCTTTCCTTAGTCCATACACCACATCTATTAGAAGCCAGTGTCATGTGCTCCCTCCTGATTGCTAGTGGCTGGCATGCAAGTTAGCCTGAACAGCCAAAAGTAGAGAGAGAATTGAGCTAACGAGCCCCTTTCTCCACCTCAAACAATAAATCCAATAACCCTGCTCCTGTTGACCCCCATAAACTTGAATTGCTTCTGCATCATAGAATAAAGTGTGAGTATTTGTGTTTATTTTAAAAGAGAGAGAGAGAGAGAGAGAGAGAGAAAAAAAATTGGGATCACTTTTACCATTTCGTCTGAAAATAGCCTCACAGTATCCCTCTTGTCCTTTGATCGAGACACCTTGAAGATACCTTATTGATTGTGTCAAGCTGTGGAAAACTCACCAGTATGGAGTTTATTTCCTTTCTCATGATGTTCAGATGTAAAAATACTAACACAGTACCCAAATCTCATGAGGATAAGACTCCTTTGGATTTTTTTCAAACAGAGGGAGTAGCAAAAACCCTGATCCTATCACTTCCTGAAACCTGCTTTATTTTTTGCTTGTGTATTACAAATGTGAAGTTTTATGGTCCAGAAGTACTTGCTTTATGAACTGAGTTGTCCGTTTTGTAACCATGTGTTTGGATCTGAAAGGCACAAACTTAGTAATTTTATATATTTTTCCACGAATGCCACTACAACCAGGTTTTTGGTTTTTTTTAGTTTGGAAACAGAATTGAAGTAAATGACCAAGAGAGTCGTTAATGCGTCTGCTTAGATAGAAGGCTTAGAATGTGCATATTCAATCTCTAAAAGTTAAATAAGAGCTTTGAATCAGCCATTAATTAACTTTATTCATTCTTTTTACAGGAAGTCTGTCCGTTGAAACCCTTTTAAAGTTCAATGATGTCATCTTTGCTAAAAAAAATTTTTTTTCTGTGCAAAATGGTACAAAATAGCAGATCATGACTCGCCTAAATAGATATTCCTATTTTTTATCTGGAAAAAGTTTCCAATATATTACCTGAAATATTTATGTCCCAGTAAAGCTGGCCACTCTTAACAAACCAAATGATCGGCACATGGAAAAAATAACCCACAAGAGGAGGCTAACATAGTAAAAATGATAGAAAGGGCATTCAACCTGCCTTTGACAAGAGCTACAGAATGATTCTGGTGGACATCCTTGGAGATGGAGTTCCATGAGCAAGGGCTTTGAACTGGGAAACCTCTGTTCTTAGCCTTGTCAAGATGGCACCATGGGAAAGAGAACACAGGCAATGTAACTATTCTCAGTTGCTTTAGAGCAGTGGTTCCCAAACTTTAACAACGTGTGAACCCCTTTCAATAAAATGTCAAGCCTCGCGAACGCCCTCCTAAAAATGAATATTTCCAGGGATTTTCTCCTTTACCTGAGTATAAATTATAAAAGCAGTGGTCTTGGAAATATAAAATTTGTTTTATGACATGCTTATTACACACTGTTTATTTTTAATTATTATTTATAATGACAGTATTTTAATGCATTATGAAAACGGCAACGCTCTTTCAAGATCTCACTTTCGTAGCTTGTATCACTTTGAATAAGCCTGTTATAAGACAAGGCTCCTATGTTTCATCAAGGAGTATCAGATGTGAAACAGCATGAAGGGATGTAAGAAGCCAACTCAGAGTTCCTCCTACACAAGCATTCAGGTCTTCAGCAGTCCAGGCAAACGACGCACGTTACAACGAAGCTTAAACTTGTTCTTCATAATAATTTTTAAAACAATACTAGCTGCCTATTTAATTTTCAAAACAGCAAAAACTATCCCCCTCCTTTTCCATTTCTTATAAGGAGTCTTGACATTTAAATCTCCTCAGTGGGATAGATATGCTTGCTTTGATTTGCTTAGCTCTTGGAAGTCCAGGGGCTCCTGGCTGCTGGCCCCGTGCTGCCCGGGGTTCCTAGGGACAGCTCTGTCCGCCATTAGAGAATTTTTTCCCTAGAACCCCCTGTAACTTTTCACGAACCCCAGTTTGGGAACCACTGCTTTAGAGGGACATGCAGTGACAGTTGTGGCTTGAGGTAACTCAGGATCTTAAGGTGAAGTGGAATGATAATTTTTTAAACTGTTTCAGTGCACTTTAGTGTTGGATCATGTGTTTTGGCTTAATCCATTATACAAATAGGGACCAGCCTCAAGATTCAAGCTTTCTCAAAGTTCTGGGGTGTTTGGATTGTTAATTGTTTTTTGTTTTTGTTTTTTGTTGCTTTTCTGTTCCTGATGCTGTATATACTTCCGGTGTCTAAAGATAATATTTTTATTACCATTAAACTTAGTGAAACCAACTTATCCTTTGTATATTGGATGGATGATTGTGTAGACTAGGTCACCATTGATGTAGACTTGAAGACATAGGAATCAGTTCTTTTTTTAATACCTCATTTGCGATAAATGCACCTTTAGCTTGCTATCTAAGTATTATATAATCCCCATCACCATAGTACCTGATCTACTCAAACCTGATGAGTTTAACTTTACAGAACCCTTGTTGAGGGAAGGAAGCTCATGTGATAGATGGGTAAGCTATGACACAGAAAGATGAAGTAACTTGTCCATGGTTACACAGGAAGTCTGTGGCAGAGCCAGGAATTGAATCCAGTTCTCCCAACGCCTTAAGCACAAGACCATCTTTCATCCCCAACTTCACCAGCATTCTCCCACTAAAACATCTCCACCTGGACTACTTTTTACATTCCAAACTTCTGAGAAGCTTCAAACAGCACTTACATGATATAGGCATATTACTAGATGGAGATGGAAAAATTGCTGATGATTCAGAAAAGACAGAAATGTTTAACACATATTTCTATTGGAAAAGAGGCAAGATGATGTGTTTGTATCATATGAGGTTGATGTACTTTCTAGTCCATTAATAACTCAGGAGGATGTTAAACAACATCTACCAGGGATAAACATTTTAAATCATCAGGATAAATCATCTGGATAACTTGTACTCAGCAGTTCTAAAAGAGCAGACTAAGGAGATCTCTGGGCCGCTGATGTTAATTTTTAGTAAACCTTGGCGTACCGGGGGAGTTCCAGAAGACTAGAAGAGTGCTAGTGTTGTGCAAGTATTCAAAGAGGGCAGGAAGGATGACCTAAGTAACAATAGATGGGTTAGCCTGACATAAATACTGCGTAAAATAATGGAAAAGCTGATACAGAATTCAATTGATAAAGAAAAGATAGAATATAATTAATGCCAATGAACCTGGTTTTATGGAACAAGATCTCGTCAAACAAATCTGATTTCATTCTTTAAGGCAACTGCTAATTTGGTTGATAAAGCATAGATGTAACATAAACTTTTGTAAGCATTTGACTTAGTACTTATTCATCCGAATGTTGTGCAGTACTATACAGTGTCAATGGAGAACCACATTAAATTGATTTTATTGGCTAACTGACATCAAATGGGGATGTTTCTAGTTGAGTTCCACAGGGATTGCTTCTAAGTCTCAAGCTATTCAACACTTTTATCATTGATCTGGGAGTAATTTAAAATAACTGCTGATAAAATTTATGGATGACTCTGTTTGGTGGGATGGTAAATAGTGAGGAGGACAGGGCAGTCGTATTGAGTGAGCTGTATTGTTCAGTAAGCTGGGCACATTCAAACAAATGTCTTAATACAGCCAAATGCAAAGTTGTACGTCTAGGGACAAGGAATGCAGGCCCTACCTACAGAATGAGGGACTGAATCCTGGAAGGCAGTGACTCAAAGGATTTAGGGATCACAGTGGACAAGCAACAGAAAGCTCCCAGTGTGATACTGTGCCAAAAAGGGCTAATGCATGATCTTTGGATGTGTAAACAGGGGAGTGGTGAGTAGGAGTAGGGAGGTTATACCTTTGTATACAGCACTGGTGAAACGAACACTGAAATACGGGGTCCAGTTCTAGCATCCACATTTTAACAAGGATGCTGAAAAAATGGAGAGGGTGTGGAAAAGAGCCACAAAAATTATTTCAAGACTAGACAAAAATGCCTTTCAGTGAGAGACGTAAAGAGCTGGATCTGTTAAAGTTATTGAAAAGAAGACTAAGAGGTGACATGATCACCATGCAGAAGTTCCTTCATGGGGAGAAAATAGCATGTACTAAAGGGCTCTTTAATCTAGCCGAGAATGACATAACAAGAACCAATGGCTGGAAGCTGAAGCCGGACAAATTCCAACTGGAAATAGGGAAGGTGGGTTTTTTTTGTTCGTTTGTTTGTTTAACAGCAAGGGTAATTAATCATTGAAACTACCAAAGGGAGAGGTGGATTTTTTATCTTTTGATGTCTTCAAATCAAGACTGAACACCTTTCTGGAAGGTATACTTAGATCAAACAAAGTTTTATGCTTTGTCAAACCCAAGTTTCAAGTGGATGAAATTTAATGGCCTGTGATATACAATAGATAAGACTACACGATCTCATTGTCCCTTTTGGCCTTAAACACTAAGAATCTATGAAAACAAACAAGACAAGACAAGCCCCCTCTTCCCCAAATGTTTTTCCTCACTTAATGTGGAGTTTCCCCCAGAATTACAGGGTGAGCAACATTCACTTCTCTGCTAGGGAGGGGTTTAAAATCCAGGGTCCCAAGCATCTTTAAGACTCAAAATGATATTTTTGTCCACCCCACTGTGGACCCTGAAACCCTTCTTTTTCCACAGTAATACAGTGTTTTTCATACTCCAGCCCGTCAGGAGATACCAGAACTTAAGAGCTTTTTTAGATGCAATTTATGGGATGAGGCAGTTAAGATCAAAGCTAATTTATATGAAAAATTAGGTATCCTATATATGTTTATTACTATTGTATATGCTGAGTAAATGATTTAATATATACTTTTAAAATAACGGACTGTCATGGATTCTTTCTGGCATACACAGAATTGTATGCAGTAATACAAGATGCTTCACATATGTATCTAAGTTAGTAGAAAAAATGTACGTTGCATTATTTGAGCAATTATATGTGATCCTGTGTAATTAGAAAACTATTATAATGCATATTCACAAAGGGGTAGAGTTTAGGTTGCATGTAGAATCTTAACTTTGTCAGTTCCTGTTTTTTGAAAGTTTCACTGTGCAGTCTTAACATTCTTTTCATTCATTTTTTGCATGACGTTTCTCAGAAGTTGTTTTGTTTTAAAATAATCCGATTATAGCCAGTCCTGAACTATTTGACAAGACACCACTGGAACACTCTGTGCTGTGCAATTTGTAAAGTGTGTTCATAGGTTTTAAGGCCAGGAGGGATCACAGTGCTCATCTAGTCTGACTGCCTGTATAACACAGGCCATAAATTTCACCCAGTTACCCCTATTCTGAACCAATAACTTGTTGGTGGGGCTCTTTCTCCTGTCACTCTTCGGAGCCTTGTGCCGTCCTCCCGCTGTGGAGTGCCTGCCTATGGGGCCCTAAGGCAGCTAGAGAAGGTCATTTTACCTGTGAAATTCTTATCTGAACATATGAAATACCTTGTAAGGTTTGTGGTGACTGGAAAGAGAAGCTGCAAGCCAGAGGTTAGGCAGGCCGAGTCTGGAGCTGGCAGTCAGGTGAAGCAAACACTGTGTGTACTGCTCCTAACAAGCCTATGCCATGTCTGAACCTCCAGGAGGATAAGAGCCTCCAAGCATGTGATTGGACCTGGTTACTACGGGGGGGAGGGGCAAGTGGGCTAAATTTAGGAGACTGTAATTAGGTTGTGGCCCAGGAACACAGAACATGGTGACTGTGTATCAGCTACCTGTTTTATGGCTGTCTTATCTGGGATAGAGCCAAGGGACTCATCTGTTTGTCACAGGCTGAACTTGCACAGAAGCCTTTTTCCTTGTTTCCCAGTGCAACATAAATATTCATAAGCAGAAACTCAAGGGCACAGGAGACAACCTCCAAACAGCTCTTTATTAAAACCAGTATTCTAAATTATATATTAAAACCAATTACTTAAGACATTCCAGTTTTCAAAGATTTTCAGTATCTTGTGATGTTTTCACATGCAAATTCCTTGGAGATTCTATGTGGAGAGCTGATTGAATAGTGTTGCGGGGGAGTGGAACCTAGTTAAGCGCCTACGCACTAATCTGAGAAAGTTAGTTGTAACTTTCCCATCCTTTTGAGAGTGGTTATTATAGAGGATTAAAAAGACAGTATCAATTTAGTTGAGGCCTAAAATTTAGTTTGTGGGCTTAGCTGAAAGGCTTGGTTTACAAAATTGGTATAAAAACAGTTGTTTTCATAAATATTTTTTGGGGGGAGGGAGGGTTTTTAAAAATATATTTGAGATCCCCTGTAATGCGAATCCAAACAAAAGAATTTTGTGCTAGTGCATCAGAGCTGGGGAGTGAAATGAACCGTAAACAGAAAGTGAAATTTACAACTCTAGTATCATTCTCCATTATAACATTTTTGGCAGAGGGCTCCCAGAAACGCTGCCATGCAAAATACCACAAAGCCAATTGCGGGTGGGGGGTGGGGGAGACAAAGGGAAAGTATGATAAACCCCAGCAGGGAGGGTGACTGCATCCAAGGAGAAAACAAATACTTTGTCTCATTCCATTCCATACAGTCATCCAGTTTTTGCATAAAAACTTTAAACCATTTGGCTCCAGAAGTTTATTTTAACTACTCACCACGCTAACATATAATACCTTTTTAATTGTTCTGACATGTCTTTCCATTTAATTCATATACCTATATCCCTTAGTTCTGCTCTGACAACCTCATTTAGATCAAGTTTAAAGAGATACTGTCAGCTTGAATTTTTTAAAAACTGACTAATTACAAGTAGCTATTTTGTGCGGGTGCTTCTTAAATAGTATAACCTAATTTTTAAAAAATCCTTTAAAGATATTTAGAAGGGTTTTTCTGCTCACTTTTTATGGTGAATAAGGGTCTTTGCAGACATTGGAAGTTACTATATACGAAGTGCCATCAAATGTACAAATTTAACATCTAGAGAATTTTTTTCCAACTTGTTTCAGTTTTAGACATCATTAGATATTTGCTGTGATTATATTAGGTACAAAAATTTCCAATAGAAATGTGATTGTGGCCTCTTTATGTTACATTAATAACTTAAACTAGTCCCTAGCTAGTTTACATACTTCAAATACCTCCCCTTTAACAGTCTTTTTTCAAAACTAAATATCAAGCTTGTCAGTCTTTCAGCATGTTAATTGCCTTATGTTGTGTTCTCTTAAGTATATTATTTAAATAAGATGACGCACACTGGACACTAAGTTCAGATTTAATCTAATTAGTCCCTGGATTGCTTCCCTGGGTGCAAACAAACATCTTGTTGATCATCTTTATTGGTGCTCCTCTCTGAACTTAGTATATAAATGTTGGATATCCCAAAATACCCAGAGCTTTTTCTCTACTGTAATAATGAATCCAGTGCCATTTAAACTTTATTTAGCGTAAGTATTCTACTCAAGTGCATTACTTTGCAATTAAACATTTTATTTCATAGTGTATTTCTGAGT